>NC_042987.1:20219796-20550213 GCF_901001165.1 Salmo trutta | reverse complement strand
GGAAGGCAGACGATATCCCATGTCGGCGCATGCGCAGCGGCAGCTACGTGAAGGCTATGGCAGAGGATGAAGACAGCGGAGACTCAGAGGAAAGTCCTAAGCTGTGTCCAAAGATCCAGGCCCAAGGTCGACGGGCCAGCTATCTCAAAGCCACCCAGCCATCACTGACTGAAATGACCACCTTAAAGTAAGACTCCTCTCTTTAACTAATTTTAAAATAACTAACTTTAAATGAATGTAACTAACTATCATAGTTCTTATGTCACATTCTTTGGGGCATGGGATGTACCTAATGAAATGTTTACTGCAGTGGTGTAGAAGCATAGCATGAAGAAATCAGAAAACAGTGTCAGGATGAGGTCCTCCAACCTCCAGCTTTAATGGTACTTTGGACTCCCTTCAAGTGGTGGATAATTTGATACCATTATATAGAGAGGCTGCTCATAGCCTTCAGTATCACTCTGACATATCTGGGGCTTACAGCTCGCATTTGTGAATTTATTTAAGCGGCATCCAAGTCAAAAGACAATCCAGCCTGGTGCTTATACATCCCCTCTGCATCCCTTTCCACTCAATGAGTAAAGAGTGTTAACGTTTCAAACACCAGGGGAAATGAATGTAAGGTTCTCCTAGTTTTACATGAAGTGGCTAAAGTGAAAAACACCTGTGTAAATGAACATTTCAGTTAATGATCTTAATTCTATTCTTATAGGTTCATTGCAATGTGCACAATGAACAAATCTGTCAATCTCTGAGCAACACAAACATCTCAATGCAAATGTGAAAGGGATCTTTGACAAACGTTTCACTAAAGGCATTGGTTGAAGGACAACATAAGTGAAAAACATGGCTGACTGTGATCCATGTTCTGAACTCTGCTTGTATTGGCTTTTTGTCTGAAGGTCTGCATGCTTCTTGGCCTTTGATAGTGTACTATGCCTCTCCTAGTTATTTTGTTCCAGTTCTGAACTCCACTAGGTGCTAGAAACAGTTTGGCAGGCCCTCGGGCTGTGTTTACACAGGCAGCCCAATTCTGATATATTTTTCACTAATTGGTCTTTTGACCAATCAGGTCAGCTCTGAAACAGATTTGATGTTTAAAGATCTGATGTGACTGGTCAAAATACCAGTTAGTGGAAGAAAGATCATAATTGGGTTGCCTGTGTAAACGCATGGTGCAGAATACTATTGCTCCACTCTGTCACGAATCCCACCGAAGGTGGCTCCCTGCCTGTTCGGGCGGCGCTCGGCAGTCGTCATCGCCGGTCTACTAGCCACTGCTGATCATTTTTTCCTTTTCTGTTTGTTCGGTCTTATTGGTTGCACCTGTTCCCTGTTTTGTTTCTTGATTTGTGTTTATTTAAGCCTGTTAAGCCCGCCCAGGTTTGTGCGGGATTATTTCACTGTTTGTTATTTGGATGTGCTGGCTGGCGCCTTATTTTCTCTCCGGACTGTTTTGCCCTGTGTTTTGGGTTGGTCTACTTTATTACGCGCCATTCTGTTTTGGCGTGACCGTTTTGTGCCGGAGAAATAAAAGACGTGATACTTACCCTCTGCTCTATGCGCCTGACTCCAACCACCACTCCGAGAAATCCCTGACACACTCACTGTGTGGAGTAATGATGTGATAATCTACACTGATAAATCACCTTCCCAATCAACAAGAACAAGGTTGACTTATTACACAAAGAAAGATAGTTTAATAGTTTGGCATTGTTTTCTTTGTCCCTCTATGACATAGGCCTACAGTAGTAACTAGGCTCCCTGGACTTTTCACTAACAGCAGTGATATGAATTAAATTCTCCTCAGAAACACACCATGCATGTCTCTATCTCTAATTAAGTACCCACACTGCTGGAGAAGGTATGGTGAGTAATTACATTAATTAGCCTGGGGACTTCTCTTTAAAAGTGCTGCACTCACAGAATGGAACCTCATTGCTGTTTTGTCTGACTTGGATTACAGGCAGAGGGTATGTGTCATTCATTTATGTTATTTCCATTTTGATGCAGTTATTGTATTGGCCGGTTTGGATTTATTTATTGATAATGTTATGGTAATGTTTGATAACAGTCAATGTTTTGTACGTGTCCCACATTTCTATGTGTTTGTGCGTGTGTATTCTTGACGTTTACCTGTTTTCCTTAAGTGCTTGTTAGATAATGCACCACAGTCATATGATTCATGTTACCAAATGGTAATCAAGAAGTCATAGGGATATAATACCACAGAGACACAAATATGCTTCGTCATGAATCCCATTGCTGTCTCATATCATTTGCTTTGGAATGATCAAGAGACTTATGGCTAATGACCAGAGTGTTTTATGTATTTAATTTGCTATAATACATCAAGTATATTGTGAGATCTACTACATGGTGTACAATTACTGTACTACTGTGAACATTGATTTCAATACCATTTATGACACAGTGCTATTTCATGCCATTGATAGTACAGTGAATGTCATAGAGGTGGCTAATGTAAAGGAAGGAGAGCACGCAGCACATATGTCAAAGGACGACACAAGCCCAACTCTGATTGAAGCAGAAACATTTTGGCTTATTTTACAGAAGTGACGTCATGCATAACCAAACCCCTTAAGAACCAAACACTGAGGAAGCCACAGCTTGGCCCTTCAAGCACTTTAGGTCCTAACTTTTTCAATTTCTTTTGTTCTGCTGGATTCGGAGTCCAGCTCCCAGAAGGCTTTTGGACCACAGTGGAGTTTCAGTAGAAGTTTCTGAACCGAACGAACCATGCTGCAGCAGCAGAGCAGACAGAGTTTAGACAGACTTTCTCAAGTGCCAACCAAACCCAGCACTGTCCTAGCTGTCTTGTCTGCTTGGCTTCCCTCACTGCTGCTGCTTAGAGTGTTGCGTGGGTGGCCTTAAGTGAATTTAGCTGTTTCTCCTCAGCACTGTAGTCGCTGGCTGGCTCGACCTGCTTTATGGGAGAGTGTATAATGGAGGTAGTGCTTTGCAGCTGTAACCAGGGTCTATTTTTAAACCATGCATATTATAATGCATGCAAGGAGCAGAGTGGACAAACATCAAGTCAATCAATCAAGAGATTCGTTGGACGTATTTAACTTCTCAGATTGAGGTTTAAGCAAATCTGATGTGAACGTGACGTGCACTGAGCATGCCCGTCTTGATGCGAGGGGATCAGACACATTGTTACGATCTAATTTCACCTGGTTTGATTTTGTTTGATGGTGAAAATGAGACACTGGTGTTGAGGCGGCGCTAGTGTCAAACGGACGTTAATTTGCAATTTCGTCTGTAAAAACTGGCGCTCTGACATTTTCCAGCCCTAACGCCAGGTTCGGCAATTAAGCTGTCTTATATTAGCTCGCTTTCGCTCAGATGGGCAGGGTGGAAATATTTTAGGCGTGTCCTTAAAAACATGATTCTAAGTGTTAATTTCAGGCAGCGCTGATAGGGATATTTAAGACCAACCAAAAGCTGGTTATGGCATGAATTTTGACAGCGGAAACGCAGCCTATTCAGCCGTGACGCACACTGCCCATATGCACATGACACAAGAGTAGCCTAAAGTGCTTTTGGTGCATAGCCTCCCATCCTCTCAATGAAGGCTTTTTTTTGTCTGCCCAATGCAATCTCAAAGTTGTCGACTGTCGATAAAGGGTTTGGCTCCTGAGACCGCTTGGAAATAAATCTTAATCACCAAAGCTTTATTAAAATCTGAAGTTTGAGAGGAGTAAAACAGTGAGCTGACATTCACTCTTTATCTATGCATTGTAGGCAGGCCCACATTATTTTATCCATGCAGGTCCCGTTTTGGACGTGCGTAAAACCCCCTCCATGATGTAGGCTACGTGTCCATGCCCAACATGAAACGAGAGATGAGTACCTCGGTGAATACTGATGAACCTTGTATTTAGAAGTTATCTGTAACCTGTAAAAATTGCTTGTTTTACGTTCCATCTGTTCAAAACCCAAGCACTCCCTTAGGCCTACTATAATGAAGGCTGGTTCAACAGCAATGCCTGTCTTTTTTTATCCTGGCCATTTTATGATACCATTACATTTATTTATTGTTGTATTTTTAAACAGCTTGTTTTTCGTTACATTGTATTACAACCAAACTTAGAATGATTCACCTTCCTGGTTTTATGGAACTTCTGGAGATGTGTGAATGCGATCAGATCTGTAAGATGTTTCCGATTATGTTCATAAAATAGGCCTATTTGGGAGCAGTATAAAGGTGAGTGGACGTTCTCCCTTTCTCTTTATATTGGATCTGGTCCAGCTACTGAGAAGTTTGGATGTGTGTAAAACCCTTCATAGTCTGTGCTGTTTAAATATTTTATGCCCACAGGGATAAATGATGGTGCCTGTAAGTGTGACATAGCCAATTTCAACAAGTTGTTGTTTTGTTTTTAGACTTTTTAGAATTGTTTGTTCTCTTTTTGGGCCTTATCAATAATTAATTTAATCTTGCTTATTGACAATGTTTGGCATGTTTTTGGTCTGACATAATCCAATTTACAGTATGCCTAGCCCATATATCAGTGTAAATGCTGTTGAAGCCATGAAATTACTTAGAACAATGTGGACTGCAAATGGATTCAAGTTAACGTATTTAGCAAAGATAGGTCTACATATTGTTATTTTAATTCTGTAAGCCATTTAACAAACTAATGGACTAACATTATAATTGGAGTTGATTCCAGGGCAATAGATAAAATTACGTCAATACACAACTTAAAGCTACCACATACAGTATTTCGCCATGGAGCATGTTGTGATTGGCCGGTGAGGGGCCAAGCCTCAACACACACACACAACTTGGTTATTCATCAAAACCCAGCCTTTTCGCACCAATACCAGCAAGTGCGCCGTTAATTGTAATAGTGAAAATAGCAAAAATATGTCTGACACACCGCTGAATCTATAGCCTACTGCCTGCACTTAGCTTTACCATTGTGTTAGGTTTTTTAAAATATAGCCCATCGTGTTAAAGAAACATTCTTAGTGTTAAAAAAATGTTTGTTTCATACAATGTTCCAGTCTGTTGCTGTGATTCATGAAACTATAATTATGACACTGGTACAACTTGCCAGTGCTCCAGAAACGTCTCCCTTTGATCTGTCCATCAGACATAACTACTGCACCATACCTTTGACTGCTGATCACAGTGAATCAGACTATAACTAACATGCATCAATGACGTCCACATTTATGAGAGCCCATGACATCAGAGTAGCCTGATTGTGCAATCTTGCCATCTTAATGTCACACAAACTCACAATGAGTGACAAAGAGTTGGGAAGATGGTACAAACAGATCTGGGATCAGGCTAACGACAGGAGGCCAATATTATTAACACCTGTTTGAACTCTGTTGACTTGTCTTCATTGGCAGGATCTCCAACGAACACTCTCCGAAGCTGCAGATCCGGAGCCACAGCTATCTGCGGGCGGTGAGTGAAGTTTCCATCAATAGGAGCCTGGACACCCTGGACCCCAAAGGGCTCCTGGACCCCAAAGCGCTGCTCTCCTCACCCCAATACCGCTCGCGAAACGAGAGTTACATGAGGGCAATGAGCACCATCAGCCAGGTTGGTGCTCCCGGCATTACGTCACCACCTCTGGTGCTACGTCTGTGCAAGGGAGGAAAGTCACGTCCAGTCAAAGTCCAGTCCAATCAGCCATTAACTCAAATTCATCTCTCCAGCGACGAGATGAATTTTATTTCAAACCAATGTCAATGTTCAGCCCTCAACCATCAAGAGTCAACCTAAAGAGGAGAAGAAAAATTAAACTACTGTTCCATTTATCATTTAAAATTCTGACTAGTTTTGATATAGGATAAATGCACCGGTTGTCTGCCTTACAACCAGTATAACAATCCTAGCCCACTGCCTTCTAAAGCCGGTTGTGAATTGTTTCATAGTATTTCAAAGATAGCATAACAGAATAAATTATAATAAAAAATGAACCATTATCATATGACTTCCATAATGTACTGTATGTCATGCACATTACTACATGTTAACTCTCAGCTAAATAATCATTTTAAGATTGATTCAAAGATGATAATCAAAGTATTGTACCATATTCTTATTGATGTTCAACTATTCCAAGGACATTACATTTCTGAGTAAACAAGTCACCCAAAATCAGTCACCTTATGTTCTTTGCTTTTCATGTCTGGAATTACAAATATAACTCACTGAACAATCATCTCCCAAACTAAAATGCAATAAATATTTGGATAAAGGATCAGTATTCACCAACTGTTTCTTCTTTAATACCCTCCCTCAGTTATCAGTGAAAATCAGATGGAATTACAAAACATCTCAGCATTAGTCTTGCCAAAAGCGCCTCAAGCTCTCATCTTTTTGTGTAGGAGTGGTATGCTTTAGACTGTATCCAAACCCTCCTTATCCCACCTAAACCTACAGTATGTTATTGAACCATCTTAGATGCACTGGTACATGTCTTACGTACTGTCAGGCCCATCCCCTGCATCTCCCATGATCCTCTCTGTTTCTGCTCTGATCCACTGCAAGACCCCCTCACCCTCATAGACTAGGGCTTTTTCTCAATTTGTCTTTTCTTGAAGATCCAAGGTTACTCCCCTCTGACCTTTTCCTCCAATGTTTTTTGAAATGCAGTCGAGGAGAGAGTATGCCAGGATTTGAGGAAAGACAAATTGAGAAGGGAATGCCCAACTCTGTTTTAGACCCTGAATGAAGCCACCTCCTCATCCCAAACAATCTCTTGGCACTGCACTTGCTTGTTCTCCAATTAACATTGACCCTCACTCTCCCATTCCCTCCGACTCTTCCTCCTCTTGTTACTGCTATTTTGTGGTTCCTCTTCTTCTGTTGTGGTTTTCTCCCTTTACTTCTCCTAATGATTCCAGATATGTTTACTCTGCCCCTCAGCGTTGAATGTTAACGGCTATTAAACTTTAGGTAAGTGGCTATTCTATGGCGCGTTTCCCAGTTTAGGATTAGTATACTGATATTTTGATATCTGGTTGTGCTGTACCCCCTCTCTCCCCCATCATCCCCCAATCCCCGTCCCCTTGCAGGTGAGTGAGGTGGAGGTGAACGGGCAGATAGAGCAGGTGTGTGAGCAGATGTTCAGCGAGATGGAGTCGCAGGCCATGGATGCGTTGGACATGCCCATGCCGAGCTGCTTCCGCATGCGTAGCCACAGCTATGTGAGGGCCATGGACCAGGGCTGCTCCGAGGATGAGGGGACGTCCCTGCTGCCTGCCTCACCCCCCAGGACCACCACCACTGTCAGGACCATCCAGAGCAGCACAGGTCAGTCGGTTAATCACTCTTACAATACACACGGATTAGTCACAGGTCAGTCTGGCAAGATGGCGCTGACAGACATGGAAGCTCTGCTTGTAGCTCATAAGCAACTTTGCAGTATTTAGTGTTTTTGTGTGTTATTTCTTACATTATTAGCCCAGAAGGTTTTTTGTTATGACAGAACTTTTGGATATCAGAGCGGCGGTAACCAGGATTACGACCAGGAATGCGCCTTTCCCGAATTGGATCCTTTGTTCGTACCCCCCAGGGCAGTTGAACTTATCCCAGAGGCTGCTCCAAAATGCCACCGGCAGAGAAGAGGTATTCGGAGTGGACTTCTAGTCCGACTCAGGAGGCGTGCACACCATCCATCGTTGCCAAGTATATTACTCGCTAATGTTCAGTCTGTGAGGATCTCCTTCTAGAGCGACATCAGGGACTGTAACATACCGTAAATTCTGGACTATAAGCCGCTTTTTTCCCACGCTTTGGACCTCGCGGCTTAAACAATGACGCGGCTAATATATGGATTTTTCCTGCTTTCAATTTTTTATTTTTTTTAAAACCCATTCTGTGACGTGCTCAGTTTTTTGGCGGCATGAAACTTAAGGTCAAAAACTTTTTTGTTTACTGTTTAGATTAAATTGAGCGCTCTCAAACTTCCCATCATTCTGATTACGGTAGTCATTTTGTCACCCTCATCATGGCAAAGACACGGAGAAATGCATATGATGCAGCTTTCAAGTTGAAGGCGATTGATCTGGCTGTTGGAAAAGGAAATAGAGCTGCTGCATGGGAGCTTGGTCTTAATGAGTCGATGATAAGACGTTGGAAACAGCAGAGTAAGGAATTGACTCAGTGCAAAAAGACAACTAAAGCTTACTGCTAATTTTTTATTTTTTGTTACAAGCCATGTTTCGTTAAAGCCTATTTATTTTTGTTACAAGCCGTGTTTCGTTAAAGCCTGTGTAAAGTTAATTTGTTTCAATGTACCGGTAGGCACCTGCGGCTTATAGACATGTGCGGCTTATTTATGTTCAAAATAATCTTTTTTTTTAAATTCAGTGGGTGCGGCTTATATTCAGGTGCGCTCAATAGTCCGGAAATTACGGTACTCAGTTTCACGGAATCATGGCTCTCCGGATATACTGATCCCGTCCATACAGCCAGCTGGGTTCTCAGCACATTGCACAGACAGGAATAAAGAACTCCCCGGGAAGAAAAAAGGCGTGTTGTATGTTTCATGATTAACTACTCATGGTGTGATTGTGATAACGTACAGAAACTCAAGTCCTTTTGTTCATCCGACCTAGAGTACCTCACAATCAAATAACGACCGTATTAACTCCCAAGATAATTCTCTTCGGTTATACCACGGCGGCCCTCAAAGAACTACACTGGACTTTGTGCAAACTGGAAACCACATATCCTGAGGCCGCATTTATTGTAACTGGGGATTTTAACAAAGCAAATTTGAGGAAAACGCTACCAAAGTTCTATCAAGACATTGACTAGTACTCGCGCTGCTAAAACACTCGACCACTGCTACTACAACTTCCGGGATGCCAACAAGGCCCTCCCCTGCCCTCCCTTCGGCAAATCAAATTATGACTCCATTTTGTTCATCCTTTCCTATAGGCAGAAACTCAAACAGGAAGTAAACTTGCTAAGGTCTATTCAATGCTAGTCTGACCAATCGGAATCCGTGCTTCAAGATTGTTTTGATCACGCGGACTGGGATATGTTCCAGGTTGAACAACATCGACGTAAACACGAACACGTTGACTGAGTTCATCAGGAAGTGTATAGCGGATGTTGTTCCCACTGTGACTATTAAAACCTACCCAAATCAGAAACCGTGGATAGATGGCAGCATTCGTGCAAAACTGAAAGCATAAACCACCGCATTTAACCATGACAAGGTGACTGGGAATATGGTTGAATACAAACAGTGTAGTTATTCCCTCTATAAGGCAATCAAACAGACAAAATGTGAGTACAGAGATAAAGTGGAGTTGCAATTCAACAGCTCAGACACGAGACGTATGTGGCAGGGTATATAGATAATCACGGATTACAAAGGATAACCAGCCACATCGCGGACACCGACGTCTTGCTCCCGCACAAGCTAAACACGTTCTTCTCCCGCTTTGAGGATAACACAGTGCCACTGATGTGGCTCGCTCTCAATGACTGTGGGCTCTCGTTCTCCTTGGCAAATGTGAGTAAGACATTTAAACATGTTAACCCTCGCAAGGCTGCCGTCCAGGACGGCATCTCTAGCCACGTCCTCAGAGCATGCACAGACCAGCTGGCTGGAGTGTTTACGGACATATTCAATCTCTCCCTATCCCAGTCTGCTGTCCCCACTTCAATATTTCCACCATTGTTCCTGTACCCAAGAAAGCAAAGGTAACTGAACTAAATGAGTATTGCCCCATAGCACTCACTTCTGTCATCATGAAGTGCTTTGAGAGGCTAGATAAGGATCATATCACCTCTACCTTACCTGACACCCTAGACCCACTTCAATTTGCACACCGCCCCAATAGATCCACCTACGATGCCATCGCACTGCACACTGCCCTATCCCATCTGGACAAGAGGAATACCTATGTAAGAATGCTGTTCATTGACTATAGCTCAGCCTTCAACAGTATAGTACCCTCCAAGCTCATCATTAAGCTCGGGGCCCTGGGTCTGAACCTTGCCCTGTGCAACTGGGTCCTGGACTTCCTGACGGGCCGCCCCCAGGTGGTGAAGGTAGGAAACACCTCCACTTCGCTGATCCTCAACACAGCGGCCCCACAAGGGTGCGTGCTCAGCCCCCTCCTGTAATCCCTGTTCACCCATGAATGTATGGCCAAACATTCCTCCAACATAATCATCAAGTTTGCAGATGACACAACAGTTGGAGGCCTGATTACCAACAATGACGAGACAGCCTCCAGGGAGGAGGTGAGGGCCCTGACGGAGTGGTGCCAGGAAAATAACCTCTCCCTCAACTTCAACAAAATGATCGTGGACTTCAGGAAACAGCAGAGAGAGCACTCTCCTATCCACATTGACGTGACCACAGTAGAGAAGGTGAAAAGCTTCAAGTTCCTCGGCGTACACATCACCGATGATCTGAAATGGTCCACCCACACAGACAGTGTGGTGAAGAAGGCGCAACAGCATCTCTTCAACCTCAGGAGGCTGAAGAAATTTGGCTTGGCCCCTAAGACCCTCACAAACTTTTACAGATGCTGTATCACCTGCCTGGTATGGCAATTGCACTGCACGCAATTGCAGGGCTCTCCAGAGGGTGGTGCGGTCTGCCCAATGCATCACCGGGGGCACCCGATGTCACAGGAAGGCCAAAAAGATCATCAAGGACATCAACCACCCGAGCCACGGCCTGTTCACCCCGCTCTCATCCAGAAGGTGAGGTCAGTACAGGTGCATCAAAGCTTGGACCGAGAGACTGAAAAACAGTTTCTATCTCAAGGCCATCAGACTGTTAAATAGCCATCACTAGCCGGCTACCACCCGGTTACTCAACCCTGCACCTTAGAGGCTGCTGCCCTATATACATAGACATGGAATCACTGGCCACTTAAATAATGGAACACTAGTCACTTTAATAACGTTTACATATGAAATGAGTAAAGCAGTATGTATATACTGTATTTTAGTCAATGCCACTCCGACATTGCTCGTCCTAATATTTATATATTTCATAATTACATTCTTTTACTTTAGATTTGTGTGTATTGTTGGGATTTGTTAGATACTACTGTTAGATACTACTGCACTGTTGGAGCTAGACCCTCAATAACATCTGCTAAATATGTGTTTGTGACCAATACAATTTGATTTGATCTGTTGCTCTGTTTGTCTGGCGAGTCAAAACACGCACTGCTCTATCATACCACTGTAGCAAATGGAAGTGTCTTCTCTAACCACCACCACGATTAGACCCTCAAGAGCAAAAACAAACGCTACTGTCAGCGTGGCATAGACCAATAAAGGTCAATGTCTCCGCTGGATTGCCTATAATTCACACCACCACCACTATGGAGATGCTCAAGAGCACCACAGGTCTGTGTTTATCACTTTCACAACGCACATTGATCTACTGTACCAACACTGTCAGGGCAGCACATACCAGCAAAGGTCAATGTCAAAAAAGACTCTCTCCACAGCATCACAGTATGTTCACCTGACTCCCAAAACATACAACACACAATCATAGCAGCACTAAGCCTGAGGATGCTCTAAGCAGCAGAAGTAGAGCTGAGCCTGAGGCTTATCACCGCTGTATCTCTTTGAGAGGAGATCTGACTTTTATTGGTGCTATGGTCAAAACATGGCTGCTTGCCTGGTCCAGTCCAGCATGAGGAACATAATCGTCTCTCCCTGGTATATTAAATCATTGTTATATACAGAACATTTTAAATCTGAGCTGATGTGTGTAATAGGCTTGGAAATGGCACTAATTTCTCAAATGTGGTTAATGGATCTGAAGAAAATCCCCTTTTTTTTATTGTTTTTCTTCCAGGCATTGTGTAGTACTTACAAGACAAAAACATCAAATTTTCTGTAATTAATACAATATTTTCGGAGATAAAGTGTGTGTATATGATAAGGACCCTCTAAAATGTAATTATGTTTTCATAATTTCACTGAAATGCTTCAAAGGACTTTATCAAACTTAGACTGCCCCATCAGATGAGTCCCAGATGTCAGTGCTGATTTGGGGTGAACTTCCTGCAACCTAGTTTGACTGTTCCTCTGGGAATTCTTGTTCTCCTAGTGGCAATCCACTGACAGCAAGGCTCTGTTTGACATCCCAGGATGAAACGTTAAGAGACATCTCTATAGTCCCAGGAAATGATCATCAGGACCTTTTTGCCATATTTTAAATTAAAACAACATGTAGTTTGAAAATAATTTTTGAGTTTATAGATAATCTTGAAAAGTACCGTTACCATGCAGAGGTAGAATGAAATAATAACAGAACTGCTAAGGACAGATCTCTCTGATGTTGAGTTGTCTTGTGAAAATAAAGGAGCCATTTGCTTATCTTCTCGTTTAGCTCTTAAAACGTATAATGCTTCAGTACTGCAACAACAAAGACTTCAGATATGCATAGTTGATGAAAAAGAAGCTAGGTACAGTCATCTGAATCAGATAAATAATAAGGGCTTTATTTAACTCTACCTCCAACTCTTTGCTGGTGCTGCATATCTGCATGAAGATGTGCGCTCGCTACTTTCCATCCTGCTGTTCTGCACCCGGGGGTAGTCAAGGCAGACATATGGGCTGGACCCGCAGGAGAGCTGCTTGAGCGTGTGGAGAAAAAGAAAAACGTGTGAAATAGTTTATTTATTTTATACACATTATTTATTTGACGATGTCAATATGTCTTTGTTGTAAATGTTTACGTGCCAAACTGGTGGCAGTTGAGAGAAAAAAGAGTTGCAGAGTTAATAAAAAAGAATGCCATTGTTGATTAGATTCTTTTTTCATTAATTGGACAAATTTCTCTTGGACCATATGGTCTATCCACTAGAAACTGATGGACAATATGGACACAGATGTAAAAAATGAATACTATATATGAATACATTTATTTTAAGTTATTCAAGTATAAATTACCAAAGTTACCATAGATTATCTGTTAATTACTGAAGATTCCACTAACATTGGTAAATTAACGGTAGCTTTGCAACCCTAGATGAGAAAATGTGTGGAGGGAAGTTTCTGGACTATTTCATCTTTCACGATGGCCGTTGGGTCTGAGTGAAAACATCAAGCTGGCATTTGCGTCCTGTCCCGACTCTGCCGTCAGCACTCCACAACATCTCTAGACATTTGAGCTGTGGGGGGGATCAGAGGATGCTCTCATAAGTTTGAACATGATGCCAAAATCTAGTTTGCATGTAAGATAATGGGCTTGAGAGTGGTACTATTTTTCATTGTATGTGGGCACAGAAGCAGTATGTTTTCTTTGTACTCCATACTGTACAGGTATGTTATTGTCTATGTATCATACATTTTCATCAATTCTTGATAATCTGACCTATGATGTCCTTGTCCACATCAAATAAAAGCAGTTGAAGAAGATTTCTAATGAGGCAGCAGATTAATTAGGCATTAGGGGAGCATGGCCCTGAAAGAGGTCACCCTCAGTTAAGAGCCAGGCTAAGACATCTAAAGCCCATGCAAATCACTTCCCCTTTCTGTGCTTTGACTTATCTGCATCTCTGATATCCTCCTTTCCCACCATTTATAATTTCCCCACCCATTTCAAAAAGGCAGACAAGCCGTTTAATGTTTTGTAGATAATTCTGCCTAAAACATATAATTATATTAATATGAACATAGGGCGGCGACATCCTTTGATAAGCTTGTGTGTGAATTGAAAACGGCAGCAACAACGTCATAAGCTGTTTTGTGAGGAGTAGAGACAGAATAGGGAATCGAACCGGAGCGTACAGCCCTGACAAAACCTAAACCTTTTGTTCACAAAACCTTGTGGACTCTTCTCCTAATAACACAGTTCAACAGAAATTGTCCACAAGGTTTTGTCATGAAAAGGGTTTTGGTCAACACGGTTTTGAGAGGAAACGGGGTTTGGTCCACAAGGTTTTGAGAGGAAACGGGGTTTGGTCCACAAGGTTTTGAGAGGAAAAGGGGTTTGGTCCACAAGGTTTTGAGAGGAAAAGGGTTTTGGTCCACAACGTTTTGAGAGAAAGGGGTTTTTGGTCTTCAAGGTTTTGTGAAAAAGAAAGTAACACCGGGGTGGCAGGTAGCCTAGTGGTTAGAGCCTAGTGGTTAGAGCCTAGTGGTTAGAGCCTAGTGGTTAGAGCCTAGTGGTTAGAGCCTAGTGGTTAGAGCCTAGTGGTTAGAGCCTAGTGGTTAGAGCCTAGTGGTTAGAGCATTGGACTAGTAACCGAAAGGTTGCAAGTTAGAATCCCTGAGCTGACAAGGTACAAATCTGTCGTTCTGCCCCTGAACATGGCAGTGTTCCTAGGCCGTCATTGAAAATAAGAATTTGTTCTAAACTGACTTGCCTAGTTAAATAAAGGTAAAAAATATATTTATTAAAAAGTCCACAAGGTTTTTTGGCAGAAATAAGAGAGCCAAGCTCATCAGAGTGAGGCCCTGACATTGACGCTTGGTGTGCAGTGGAGGGAGGGGGCGATCCCAGTGATGGCTCATCGCCATGGTGCTGTGAGAGATTTATGCACTGCTGTACGAGAGAGAGAGGAGAGAGAGACTTATGGGAGAGTTAATGGGGAGGAGTGTTGGTGCTGACATTCAGAGGGCACCTCTACCCCTCGTACATGGCTCTGAGTCTGGCTCCCTGAGACATACCATCTGCCTAAGGGAATGGAAAGCAGGAGATGGGCATAGTTCAAAGTTGTAACTCAGGTGTCTAGGTTATTTTAGGTGAATGCAATTTACAAGGAAGCCTTGTAGGTCAGATAAACAGAATCAATTTTATCTGATGAACTACCATGTGATTCTTGATTATTTTTGTCATATTTTACTAGACTCGTGATGCCATCCTTCCAAGTCTCGTTAATCACTTGAGGAAGCCTGGAAAGCGAGGCTATATTTTTACATACGGTACGCGGCAGATCAGATATAGAGCTTCTTAATCCCATGATACTTGTGAAAGTGTTTTCCATCCATCCTCCCATCCTTAGTAATCTGTGAGACAGATGTGTGTGATTGACGTGTTTCCCTAAACAGTTAAGATGATGGGATGCCAAGAGGCCCTTGGTGTGTAGTGGTGAGTGGGTGTGGGTGCTGCTGCTGAGAGTAGATATGGGTGATTGTACATGACATCTGTGTAATACTGGTGCAAGCTGAGCCCTAGGACTCCTGCTGGCTCATACATACAGCAGAGGAGAGAGCGATGAGGAGAGAAAGAGCGAGATGAGGAGGGGATACTATTACAGCTCAGGAGTTGTGCAGTCAGAGCTGTTACAAGAGGATGTCCCCTGGACTTAGAGAATAGAGTGTAGGTAGTGATGGTACTCAGTGTAGGGATCAGTGTTTTGGGAAAGAGAGCACTCACAAAACACTAGTTGTTCTAGTGTAGTCAGGTGTTTCAGCGACATTTACAGTGTTTCTACACTGCCAGCTAATAATACATTCTTCAAGAGGCAATGCATTTACACTTTCAAACTATTAAAAAAATAGTGACCTTCATCTCCAGCAAGCCAAGCAAGGCGGCAGTAGAATACAAATAGCCGTCATCTTACCCTAGACTATTATTTCCTCAGACGCTGTCGTACCGTGTAAACAACACTGGTTATAGCTGGAGATCTGAGTCATGTGGGGCCTGTCTCCGTGCCTCATTCCCAGAAAGAAATCCACCATGGACTGAGATCATTCCCAAGGCAGTCTGAGTAACACCGCTGGTGGATAACCCATCTGTGTTCTACGGCTAGAAGGCCTCATTCATCACCCTCTGGCCCTGCCCTGGCTCCTGCCTGTCTGTCAACCACTGTTAACCTCCGGCCTAGCAGGGCATGAATGAGCCCGTCTTTCCTTCTGCTGACGCTGCATGTGCCAAAACACACAAGAGGGGTTCTGCCTCCACTCTGACCCTGTCAAGGAATACGTGAATATTCTGCTGAAACTGTGAATCTGTTGACAGCTACTTCCTACTGCGGACTGGAACAGACGAGATTAGATGCATATGGGAAGAAGTTGATATACACGCAGAATTTTTTTTATTTGTGTTTTTTATTATTATTTGAAAATAGTTATGGAATGGCATTAGATTCCTGAATGACAGGGTTTGTAAGCATGTTATATGGGATAATCTTTACTATGCACCGCAGTACATGTTTATCAGTTATCACAGTGGCTTTATGGAGCTTAAGAGGATCCTTTTATAGATTCTTGCAGTGGTGGTTGAGGATTGGGGCTGTGTTTTGAAGTCTTCTAATGTTTTTCTGCTTCACATCATGAACCAGAACATGTACAGTACCGTGGAGATCTTTAAAAAGATACAATACATAGAGGCACAGCACTGTAGCACAACAAAGCACATATCCCTTTTCACATTTCACAAGGGCTCGCACAGAGAAGAATCTGACGACATTGTGGGCAATTAAAAGGAAATGGTTGTCATGGTAAAATGGTTGTCATGGTACTTCGTGTTACAATGGATGCCCTGGTCCTCAGTAATCTTCAGCGTTGTTTATAGCATATGTGACCTACACCTACATCTTCATATTTAGCTCTTACTGACTCAATTATGATTGATTATCTCTCTCTCAGTAAAAAGACACTGAGTCATACACACTTGAGTTCTCCATCCGTTCTCTTGGGTTCTTACCCATATCTTAATTTAATAATATCATCATTTCATTTCCACACTGTGCTGGTGACAGAATAGTGAAGGTAAGGATGGTATCAATAACTCAAGTAACACTTTTTTTGTAAGCAGCCATGTTTGTTGTTGCTGTGGTTGTTGTTGTTTCCCCTGTAGGAAGATCCTGATTAGATCATGGCACATAACACTGTACTTAGCTAATGAGTGTTCTCTTCCCTGAAGCCAGATGTGCAACATATAAACATAGTCATACAATATGACTCACAAGTATTTACATACTTCCGCCTACACTACCTGCATGGCTGAATACAAAAAAATAAGAATTCCACTTAGCTCGTGTGCTATATCACACATCCATCTCTGTATTTCGGTCTGTTCTTGTGTATAAGGGAGGGAACACACACACTTAAGGCTCAGACACACCAATGGTGTTTGCTGGCTGAAAGTACTTAGCATCGCTGAATGTAATTTGTGAACCGACTGCGCACCAATTTTACATGTAAAATTTTTGGTGGTCCCTAACACACAATGCGCTAAGAAAATTGGCAGACGAACGCTAGATCCACATTCGGTGTGATGTGTGAGCCTTTAGAGAGGGAACACACAGATCTGTGCTGCCTGTCCGTGAAATGGAGACTAATTATCTGGCCGGGATTGATTGGTCTTCTTGGTAGTGTCAGTGTCATTCAGCCTGTCCTCTAACAGGCTGACTACACCGCTTGCGTCGCGTGCATGAGCGTTGCAAAATAAATGTTGAAATCTATATTATTCAATTATTTCACCCACACTGCTCGTGCGCGCCAACGAGCGTCTGCGTTGCCAAGGGCTAAAATAGAAGTCAGTTCTATTTCTGGTGCAGATCACGCTGCAAGTCCTGCCTCTCCTAAGCAGGTACCCACGTGCCATCTCCTCATTGGTTATACCCACGTGGGTGAGTGAAAGATGAAATAGGTCGGTGGCGGTAATGCACGTAATTTATGAAAGTTGGCAATCGCAATATAAAGTCAAGAGAAGAAAAAGCCTGGAAGGAGGAGAGATGACTAGAAACGATTCGGTTGACCGTTTTATGTGTGGATTAATTGGTGGAGTAGAGGACCTTTGTGCATTTCAGGTAAAATAACAACTCAATGTTAAAATCCCAGGACAAATTAGCTAGCAACAGCAAGCTAGCTAAATAGGACAAATTAGCTAGCAAGTGCAAAGTTTAATGCTTTTCGACCTGTCCCCAAATTAATATAATTGTTTCAGAATTTGTTTTGATATTTTAACCTGCGTGTCGTGGTCGCGTTTGGTGTGGGGAGACAAAATACATTTATGCATGATGGCGTACACGCGCAGCCGATTTGGGTTCCGTGTAAGACAGACCAGGGCTGACCAGACCAGACCAAAACAGAACCCAAATCATTCCTAATGTGATGATTAGATTGGATAGTCCTAAAAACTTTTGCGTCATGTTTTGCCCAATAGGAACTGAGTGATGGCTGGTGTAATTTTCTTTCAGTGAGTAGATAAGATGTTTCTGAACACTTCTGAATGAATCCAGATAATGCCACGATTAAGACAAATCAGGAATAAATTAATTAATAATGTTGAGTGAGAAGGTTAGAGGCTACAACAAAACAAAGCCTCTCACCATTACCATTAACTGGAGGTTTGTTTTTTGTGGGGTGGGTGGGTCAATGATCTTTGTGTCTTTTGTATAGCCTTCCCTGTAGCTCAGTTGGTAGAGCATGGTGTTTGCAACGCCAGGGTTGTGGGTTCGATTCCCACGGGGGGCCAGCACAGAAAAAAAAATGTATGAAATGTATGCATTCACTACTGTAAGTTGCTCTGGATAAGAGCATCTGCTAAATGACTAAAATGTAAATGTAGAAAAACCCTTGAATGAGTAGGTGTGTCCAAACTTGTAACTTTCTCACTCCTAAGATGTTTCTGAACACTTCTACATTAATGTGGATACTACCATGATTATCCATAATCAAATCCATAATCATGGTAGTATACACATGAATGTGTGTTCAAAAACATCTTCTATTGTTACTCACAATTAAAGTTTCTCCAAAATGACACAATACATTTATTAACAATTCACTTGCTGTTAGGCAAAAATATAATCTGAAACACAACCCAAACACACTGCAAATGCATCCATCAAGTCGCAAACTTGATGTAGCATTGACGCTATAAGTGAATTTGTCTAAATACTTAAGTTTTCCTCAAATGGGGGGCTAGATACATAAAGAGCGTTCATTTCTAAATGGTAAAACAGATATGTATGAAAATACCCTCAAATAAAAGATTACATTATGTACTGCCGCCTCATATGAAACATTTGAGCTCAAATCCAAAAGGGTGTTGTATAGAGCCAAATGAAGAATATATGAGCTTCACTGTCCAAGTACATATGGAGGGGATTATATGTCATACACAACCCATGAAGACCTGCTACTAGGAGGCTGTTGATTAACAGCATAATATGTGTATTCTGCCTCAATGAGTATTGTCTCTACAGCACAATAGGCTTTGTTTGACAAATTATGGTTTTGTAATTAGCTATAGATTTTTCAGGTGTGTGTAATATACATATAATTGTTATCTAATGGTTCACAATATGTACACACACACACACACACACACACACACACACACACACACACACACACACACACACACACACACACACACCAACAGTCAAGCTGTTGCAATAACATCTCCCCCCGGCCAAGTGGAGAAAATGCCTCTGTGCTTGTCTACCCTTCACATCAAAGTCCCATTAACTGACTCTAGACCTCCAATCACGCTTTTCCTTTTCAGATAACAACCAGGGCCTCACCCGGGACTCTGAAACAGTGTTAGTTCCCATCCCAGACGTAGATACAGTACAGGCAGCAGGCCCAGGGGGGTCCAGGGGCAGAGGGGGCGGAGTGCAGCGGGGTCACTGCTACACTAATAAGCTCCACAGTTTCAGTCAGAGCTGGTGGTGTCTGTGTGCTCCTTCTCCCTCTCCCTGCCAGCCATCACTCATCAAAAACAAAGCCAGACAGTTGATTTCTATCGTCAAAGTTTTCGAAGTGGCGATGTCAAAAGAGATCATGAGTTGGTGTGTGTCTGTGTATGAGAGATAAAGAGAGAGAGAGAGAGAGAGACTGTTCTTTGCTTCTGTGTGGTCTGAGGGCATGGTGCTATTTATTCAGTCCTGTCAGAGTTTGCGTTTTGAAGTACTTGTCAAAGCAGACAGAACCTGGGGCTGGGCCAAGACAGAGCAAAGTCTCTCTCGATCGACGTAACATAAGTATCCTGCCACCCTACATGGATCATTCCTCCACAGACACCTCATTTTGTTAGCTTGCCATGGAATAATATATCTAATATGTATTGGAGACGATCCCAATATTACTCACAAGTGAAACATTCATTTAAGAACTCATTTGAAAAGCATTTTTCTTGTACAATTGGACCTGTATTGATGTACAGTTGGACCTGTATTGATGTTACTGTGGATAGAAGTATGAAGTTTGTCTCTGATGTACAGTGCCTTCGGGAAAGTATTCAGACCCCTTGACTTTTTCCACATTTTGTTACGTTACAGCCTTATTCTAAAATGGATGAAAGAAAAATAAAAATCCTCAGCAATATACACAATACCCCATAATGACAAAGCGAAAACAGGTTTTTAGACATTTTTGCAAATTCAATAAATATTAAAACAGAAATACCTCATTTACATAAGTATGCAGACCCTTTGCTATGAGACTCGAAATTGAGCTGAGGTGCATCCTGTTTCCATTGATCATCCTTGAGATGTTTCTACAACTTCCTGTGGTAAATTCAATTGATTGGACATGATTTGGAAAGGCACACACACACATATATAATGGTCCCACAGTTGACAGTGCATGTCTGACCTCATGGCTTGGTTTTTGCTCTAAGGAATTGTCCGTAGAGATCCTAGACATTATTGCGTCGAGGCACAGATCTGGGGAAGGGTGCCAAAACATTTCTGCAGCATTGAAGGTCCCCAAGAACACAGTGGCCTCCATCATTCTTAAATGGAAGAAATGTGGAACCACCAAGACTCTTCCTAGAGCTGGCCGCTTGGCCAGTCTAAACAATCGGGGGAGAAGGGCCTTGGTGAGGGTGGTGACCAAGAACCCGATGACAGAGTTCCTCTGTGGAGATGGGAGAACTTTCTAGAAGGACAACCATCTCTGCAGCACTCCACCAATCAGGCCTTAATGGTAGAGTGGCCAGACTGAAGCCATTCCTCAGTAAAAGGCACATGACAGCCTGCTTGGAGTTTGTCAAAAAGCACCCAAAGGACTGTCAGACCATGAGAAGCAAGATGCTCTGGTCTGATGAAACCAAGATTGAACGCTTTGGCCTGAATGCCAAGTGTCACATCTGGAGGAAGCCTGGCACCATCCCTACACTGAAGCATGGTGGTGGCAGCATCATGCTGTGGGTATGTTTTTCAGTGGCAGGGACTGGGATACTAGTCAGGATCGAGGGAAAGATGAACGAAGCAAAGTACAGAGAGATCCTTGATGAAAACCTACTCCAGGGCGCTCAGGACCTCAGACTGGGGTGAAGGTTCAGCTTCCAACAGGACAACGACCCTAAGCACACAGCCAAGACAATGCAGGAGTGGCTTTGGGACAAGTCTCTGAATGTCCTTGAGTGGCCCAGCCAGAGCCCGGACTTGAAGTCGACCGAACATCTCTGGAGAGACCTGAAAATAGCTGCGCAGCGACGCTCCCCATCCAACCTGACAGAGCTTAAGCGGATCTGCAGAGAAGAATGGAAGAAACTCCCCAAATACAGGTGTCCTAAGCTTGTAGTGTCATACCCAAGAAGACTCGAGGCTGTAATCGCTGCCAAAGGTGCTTCAACAAAGTACTGAGTAAAGGGTCTGAATATTTATCTAAATGTGATATTTCAGTTTAAAAATATATATATATATATATATTTGCTAAAATTTCTACAAACCTCTTTTTGACTTGTCATTATGGGGTATTGTGTGTAGATTCAATCCATTTTAGAATAAGGCTGTAACATAACAAAATGTGGGAAAAATCTAGGTGTCTGAATACTTTCCGAATGCATTGTATAGTCTGAACAGATGCATTGTCTGTCTGCTAATTTGTGTTGCATGATTTACCATCTCACAGTTCCGCACTCTATGAGAAACTCCATGACTGTTCATTTGCTGTGCTTTGGTGTTTCCTTCTACCTTTGCATGACTAACCCTCATTATTTTGCTGTAATTGCACATTTTGTAATGAGCAGTTAACTCTTGACTAGATTGTGTAAGCCATCACAAAAACAAGCTATCACAAACTTTAAAAAGAGGGTGAGTGTGGTAGAGAAAGTGGTGGAAAGAGTAGGAATAAAAAACCCTTGTGTTTTATTCATGTCTTTCTATTAATTGACTCACATACCTCTACCACTACTATCACCATTACCTCTAGATTTTAACATGTTCCCTTTTCATCAATGAGACTTGTGGCCCTCGCCTGATCACCTATAGATTTGACTGTGTGTATGAGAACATCCATACCTGTCCACAGTGGGAGAGTGGAATATACATTCCTACTTTGATATGTTAGAAAGCTATGACATAATGTGTGTGTTAAATATCCCACTCGCAAGTACTTTACCTCTCCCATGGTTCCCCACAGTGTCATCATGCATCACAACCTATAAGAAGACCCCTCCCCCGGTGCCGCCCCGCACCTCCAAACCCTTCATCTCCATTACAGCCCAGAGCAGCACCGAGTCGGCCCAGGATGCCTACATAGATGGCCATGGCCAGGGGGGCAGGGACAGTCACCCGCAGGGAGACATGACCATCCAGTCAGGCCTGTCTAACTCCACAGAGAGCATCGACAGCATGAAGGCCCTAACGGCAGCCATTGAGGCGGCCAACGCCCAGGTCCACGGCCCTGCTAGCCAGCATGTCGCGAACAGCAGCATCACCATCACCACCACCACCTCGGCCCTGGCCCATATCACTGAGGACAGCAGGAAGGAGCAGGCTAGACGGGCCAAGTGCCAGCTGTCCATCGGCATCCAGGTCTGTGGTAGACACTACCTCACAACCACTTCTCGTTTGACATTTTGTTTGATCTGATATGGGGAATAATAAGAAATGAATTAGTTGACACACGAGCCAGGTTTTGAGAGACTGGATCCTCATTCCCCGTTCTGAGTTGACAGGTTCTACTCTTGCTCTATACTGTCCTCTAGTGGCAGATGTTTACATTTACTTCACCTTGGTGTTCTGTATATTGTAGTGACTGAGAAATAGATGTCTAGTTTATAGTTGAATTCGTTTTTTGGATAATTTTATGTCCAGGTGGACGGGCCAGAAGAGGAAGCTCTGGAGATGGAGGACCAGTCCAAGTTCCAATCAATTGGGGTCCAGGTGGAGGATGAGAGGGGGTGAGTCTCTCTCTCTTGCTTTCTCTCTATCAGTCAGTTCAGAATGTCAGTCCTTCACTGTTTCTTGCCTTCATGACCTTTTTGTGTGAATGTCCAGAGAAAGGCATCCATTTACAAATGAAGGCCGTTACTAAGTGAGTCAGGGGTTGCTGGGAGAAGCAGCTTGTGCCTAGGGTTTTTAATGCGGTGGAACAGCTGTGCTTGCAAAACAGACATTTGGAACTATGGCATTTCCTGCCTCGTTTCTCTGAAAGGGAAATGGTGAGTGAGTTGTGTTTGTCTGTTGGCGTCGCCGGTGACACCTCTTCAGTGACACCTCTTCAGTGACTTCAGCTGAGTCATCTCCAGCTCACCTGCCACTGCAGTCTGATGAGGCAAACCAAACGCCTACTCTCACTCACAAGATTATTCTCTAATTTTTGATATCGGAGATAGTAGTTGGAGAAATAGTCTGGGTAGGCTTTAAAGTAGCTGAGTGCAGCTGGTTTCTCCAACTTCTGTCTGTTAATGAGGAGCACTGACTGCCCACTACGGCAGCTTAGTCATACTAAAGACTGTGAGAGTTTGAATATGAATCAGAGTGAAATTATTCATGTTATAAACCTTATTGTGTATTTCTTCCTTGTGCTACGTGTGTTCTGCTCCATCCTATGTGTTGTATAGGATAAATATAGCATGAATAGTCATCGACATGGTGAGACAGTTCTTGTACAGCTCTGCTGTGTGTCTGTAGTGAAGGGCGCTCCCTCTAAAGGAATAGTCATGGCTGGTGGGTGTTTTAGAGTAGTAGGCTTGCTCCGTGATGACTGCAGCCTAGGGCCCCTTCCCTTCCCTCACTCGGTGTCTCTGTACACCTCCCTCACTAACTCTGTGTGGGATGTTCATTCATGGTACCATGGATTGGCTCAAAATGTGGTAAAATGCACCTTCCATCCATCAGAATGGATGGAGAATAGAATGTTGTAGTACTGGTAGTTTCAGATCAAATGCAGGGCCTGACGTTTTTCTGACCAGAATGTGACCTGGCCAGAAAAAACTCTGCAACTCTGCCTTAAATTAGGTTCAAGTTTTTCCTAGTCAGGTCACCTCAGACTGAGCACTGATGTATATCTCCCCCTGTTGGCAGATACCGGCAGTTCATCCGCTCCAACAGTGTAACGGCAGCAGTACAGGCAGACCTGGACATGCCTGACATGTTAGACAGCCCACTGGACTCCCCAGAAACAGACCTGCCCTTCTCAGGCTCTGTGTCCCGCAAGTACTCCCGCGAAGCCGCCACCTCGCCAGCCTCTGCCTCCACCGTCAGCATCCAGGGCTCGGGCAACCACTACCACGCCTGTACCTCAGACGACTACGATGACGTGTGCTTCGACCCGTCCATTCTGCCCCCGCCTGACCCCTGGATTGACAGCGTGACGGAAGATCCCCTGGAGGTAGTCCAGAAGTCCGTGTGCCAGAGGGATGGACGCTGGTTCCTCAAGCTGCTGCAGGCTGAGACGGACCGCATGAAGGGCTGGTGCAGACAGATGAAGCAGGACGAACAGGAGAACGACCTGCCGGATGACAGTGAGTCTGGCCTGTTCAAAGGCACTTACACCACTACCTATCACAATTGTGTGAGTGCAGTGGAGGCTAGTGCTGCGTAGTTGTGCGTAATTGTACTTGTGATAGGTACAATTAGGTGGCCTCATTCCCGCCATCACAATGAGACAGTCCTCTGATTTCTCCCTGTGTGATCTGATCTGTGTTTACATTATCTTCCTCTCCACAGTCTTGGGGAAAATGAGGCTTGCCGTAGGAAGTGCTCAGCTCCTGATGTCACAGAAGTTCCAGCAGTTCCGTGAACTTTGTGAGGAGAACCTGGTGTGCGACTCTTCTAGTTCTTCAGTTTCCTTTGACTCCCCCTGTTCTTCACATAAAATCTGAGATAAAACTCTGTTTCGTTCTTCCCTTTTTTACTGATCTGGGATCAGAACCCCAACGCCCGCCCGCGGCCCATCTCTCAGGACCTGGCTGGTTTCTGGGACATGCTCCAGCTGTCCATCGAGAACATCAGCCTGAAGTTTGACGAGCTGCACCAGCTGAGGGCCAACAACTGGAAGCCCCTGGACCCCCCAGAGAGAAAGGTAAAACAGGCGTCCAGGACCAGCTAGTATCTGTCTATGCTGTCTAAGTCAATGGAGGCTCAGCTCATCATTCCGACCAGCCAAGATATACTGATCACGCAGAAACAAATCAGTAGCTTTAACTCATTGCATGATCTAGTATCGCTGTTGTAACTTCACAATTATTATTTGTTAACATACTGTATCAATGATTTTCTTTGGTTTGGCAACAACTGACTTTTGTCTAGATCAGTGCTCACCAACCTTTTCTGAGTCCAGATCACTTCATGAGTCAAAATACAAGTTGAGATCTACCACTCAGATTCTTTTTAAACACGACTTAAACGTAAGCCTATGCAACATTAACCATTTAAAAACAGTATGTAGCAATGAGATTTGTGCAGTAGGCTATACACAAATTATCATTGCATAATTTTAATGCTTGAATTGCCCTGCCAATGTTGTTCTTCTCAGACTATTGTTAAATGATATTTAGAAAATTGAGGTATATGATCATACTGGTAATAGATACTTTGTTGTATTACTTGTGAGGCACAGCTGACTGATGGCCTGCATCTGATGGTCAGTCTGAGAGGAGGAAGAGAGCAGCAGTGAGGCTGCCTCTCACCCGAATCACTGTCCCTCTGCTGTCCCTCCACTGACAAAAGGGGACGCAGTCTTTCAGTTGATGGCGAAACTCAAGGGGCACTGCATTATTTCTGCCTCATGGACGAATTCATGTTACTCCTCTGACCTGAGAAAGTGAAATATTCCTGGATATTAAAAAAGACACAAGCCGCTAATAATAACAATGCAAGCTTATGGGAACACTTTGCTAGAGGCTACTCCTTTAATGCAGCGGCAGTGCTGTTTGTAGCGTAAGTGGAAGAAGGGAGAACGTGCATTTTAAGTGTTGACATTGCTGAATAATAACTTAAACATGAGCTTGCTCATAAAAACAGCAGCTCTTTGCGGTATTCGTTGAGTCTCTCTCTAGTCATGTTTTTAAACCATTTGAAATCTTACAGTATCGATTTTGCTGTGCGTTCGAGTCTTCTTTTTACAGTCTATGGCTCAATGAAACTGTGCAGACACAATTGTAAATGAGAACTTGTTCTCAACTTGCCTACCTGGTTAAATAAAGGTAAAATAAATCAAATAACTAAAGACACAGTGATCTGAGCTATCTGATTGGCCAGTGGTAGGCCTATAGGTGCACTTGATTTGCTCTCTGGGCCTGCTGGGTAGGTGGAGTTCTCCCTTCCGACACATGAAAAGGTTCAAAAATGGGAACACTTTGCCTTGATTCAAACACTAGGGCTGCTGAATCAAGTGCACCTATCGCCAACAGCACGAAAAAAAGAAATAAAAATAGGAAAGCAAGGCTTTATCGTTGGGGTTTTTACAGAAATGTTTGGTGCTCGACTAGGAATACCTTGGAGATCGACCGGTTGGTGACCACTGGTCTAGATGGTGAGGGTTTATGAGCTGTACCGCATACCTTTAAGTGCTTCACATGGCGTGAATCACTCATTACAACTTATACGCCATCAATAGTTTTATACACCATCATATTCATTCAGTTTTATACACCATCATTTAACACAGTGAAACACCTCACACCCAAAAGTTGAATGTTGCCATTTTCCTGTCATTTGTTGTATTAGCGACTGTAGAGATGTTGTTACTGTACAGTATCAAGGCTGTTCCATTTTATACTATTGATTTCCTGACCGCTTCTCCATGTTTTTGTTCTGTTGTTCTTGTCGACAGTGAGCTGGTTTTGAGAAGTCATTCCATCTGGCACGCACCACGGGGCCTGACCTTGCTGGGCCACCGTACCTCATGCAGTCAGTCGCCCCCCCGCCACTGCGTCGTGTGTGGTTGTCTAGCGCTAGCCATGTGCTGCTATAGGTGTACTAATGCTGTCTACGCTCCTGTCCCCCCCCCCCCCCCCCCCCCAAGGGCTAACTGACTATTTGTCATCCCTGTTCAGGAGAGACGGATCCCCCCTCCTGTGCCAAAGAAACCCCCAAAAGGTCACCCTCCCCTGGCCCGTGATAGGTCCCTGGAGAGCTCAGAGAAGCAGCGGCTGGATGCGCGCAAGCGCTTGATGGCCGCCAAGCGAGCCGCGTCGGTGCGGCAGAACTCAGCCACCGAGAGTGCAGACAGCATCGAGATCTATATCCCTGAGGCCCAGACCAGGCTATGAGCTCCGCGGCAGGCACACCTTCACCACTACCCACACAGACAGATTCACTTACATCTCACACACCGCTAGATCACACACACAGGTAAACGCACACATAAGCTTTTAACGGTATGGTTCCTGTGAGCACACAGACCCACACAGATGTTGTAATATAACCACACTAACTCTTTTCTCTGTAGTGGGAAGAGAAATGCCAACAGTTATAGTTGTTTTTTTTACATATTCTTGTCTCTCTCACAAATTTGATCCTGGTCTTGTTTCCATCTATGTAACATAGATCCTCGCTTGAAGATGACTCCTTCGTGATCCTTCTTTTTAAAAAGTGTATCACTTTTACCCACACCTGTGTAACATAAACCATGATCTTGTGAAATGTATAGCATTCTTAATTAATGTAGACAACTGTTGATATCCTAAAAGAAAGCAAATAAGTATGTTTGAGTATTTGGTTTCTTTAGCTATTTTTACTTTTACCTAAGCATGGGCCAAATAGAATCCCTTGCTTGATGTCCGATTCAACCTTCTCAATATTTTTTTCTTTGATTGTAACATAATTGGCAAACGAACAGGGTATATTATGCTTAAGCAATATTCATTTGAAATCAGATCAAGTAAATGTGCAAAACAACTGAACACTTTGGTTTTGAAGTCCCATCTGTAAAGATCATAGATTTTAGATAAAAAGGATGCCTTCTTTTCTGTAGCCAATTCTGTTGGTTTTGTATGCTGATGCTGTCTATTCTAAAGACATAGTTGCTTATTCTAGAGAATCACTATCTGTTTTTAACATTTTAATCATTAATGGTACATGGACAACTAGAGACAATTTTCTTTGATACATGTTCTTAATTAACTCATCCTGGTGATTTCCCTTCTGTAAAGTCGGACAGGTGTCTAAAGTAGATTTGTATGACAAGTGAGGATCTTTGTGGTGATAAGCAACCCAATATGAAATACCCTAAAAACATAGAGAGGGACAATAAAAAACATCTCTGGAATGCAAGTTGTTTAATTTCTTAACAATGTCTTTCCAGTAGCAAGTTCAGTGGCTTAATTTTGTTAGTAAACTGTTTCTCGGTATGTTAGTTCAATCTCAAATGGACTCCTGGAAGGCCATGTGACTGTGGTTGAACAGGCTTAGCTCTGTTATTTCTCAGGAAGAGATGGAAATTCAGTCTATCAAATCAGGGTCTCCTAGTGATGGTGTGTGTGTGTGTGTGTGTGTGTGTGTGTGTGTGTGTGTGTGTGTGTGTGTGTGTGTGTGTGTGTCCGTCCATCGGTGTTTAGAGGTGAGTGTGTATGTTTGAGTGTGGGTCTCTTAAAGTGCTTCCTAATTTCCTTGTTTGATATGTTGGCCTTTCTTCAATACGGTCAAGTAGCCTCATGAACATACTGTACATACTCAAAACAACACTTGTACTTGAAAATAGCCATGTGTGTGTTTGTACAGAAATTATACATGAGGATGTTCCTGTAAGCATGCAGACAATATTAGAAATACAAAATCTATACCTAATTTATACTTGTATTAGTTTATTTATTTAACTATTTATTTATTGATGATTTAGTTTTTTTACTGTTTGGATTCTGTTTTAGTGGTCTGTCATGCAACTCTGATCTTATGGTGTATTGTATAGAGATTATATGTGCATACATATGAACACAGAATAAAATAATTATGAACTCTGTTCCCGGTCTTGACCATGTATTAATTTGCACTGACTGATTCCATTTTTCAGTCAGCCTGATGTTATTTTTCTGTGTTAACTTCCCTGGGCTAGGCAGCCAGTGGAATCGCGTGGCGCGAAATACAAATACCTAAAAAATGCTATAACTTCAATTTCTCAAACATATGACTATTTTACACCATTTTAAAGACAAGACTCAAGTTAATCTAACCACATTGTCCGATTTCAAAAAGGCTTTACAGCGAAAGCAAAACATTAGATTATGTCAGGAGAGTACCCTGCCAAAAATAATCACACAGCCATTTTCAAAGCAAGCATATATGTCACAAAAACCATAACCACAGCACTAACCTTTGATGATCTTCATCAGATGACACTCCTAGGACATTATGTTATACAATACATGCATGTTTTGTTCAATCAAGTTCATATTTATATCAAAAAACAGCTTTTTACATTAGCTGGTGATGTTCAGAACTAGCATACCCACCGAAAACTTCCTGTGAATTTACTAAATTACTCATGATAAACGTTCACAAAATACATAACAATTATTTTAAGAATTATAGATACAGAACTCCTTTATGCAATCGCGGTGTCAGATTTTAAAAAAGCTTTTCGGCGAAAACACATTTTGCAAAATTCTGAGTACATACCTCGGCCATCACGGCTAGCTATTTTGACACCCACCAAGTTTGGGACTCACTAAACTCAGAATTACTATTAGAAAAATTGGATTACCTTTGCTGTTCTTCGTCAGAATGCACTCCCAGGACTTCTACTTCAACAACAAATGTTGTTTTGCTTCCAAATAATCCATAGTTATATTCAAATAGCTCCGTTTTGTTCGTGCATTCAGGTCACTATCCGAATGGTGACGCGCGAGCGCATTTCGTGACAAAAAAAATGCTAAGTATTCCATTATCGTACTTAGAAGCATGTCAAAAGCTGTTTAAAATCAATTTTTATGCTATTTTTCTCATGAAATAGCGATAATATTCCAACCGGGCAATGTTGTATTCATTCAAAGGCTGAAAGAAAAAAATTTAGAATTCTCGTGAACGCGCATCTCAGTCTCACTGTCCCCAGGCTGACCACTCACAAACAGAGCTGTTGTACTTTGCCCAGAGACAGCAGACACCCCATTCCACTTTCTGGCGGCTTCTGAGAGCCAATGGGAGCCTTAGAAAGTGTCACGTTACAGCACAGATGCTGTATTTTTGATAGAGATGCAACAGAAGGACAACAAATTGTCAGACAGGGCACTTCCTGTATGGAATCTTCTCAGGTTTTGGCCTGCCATATGATTTCTGTTATACTCACAGACACCATTCAAACAGTTTTAGAAACTTTAGAGGGTTTTCTATCCAGATCTACTAATTATATGCATATTCTCGTTTCTAGGCAAGAGTAGTAACCAGTTTATATCGGGTACGTTTTTTATCCGGCCGTGCAAATACTGCCCCCTAGCCCCAACAGGTTTAAGAATGATGGAGGCCACTGTGTTCTTGGGGACCTTCAATGCTGCAGAAATGTTTTGGTACCCTTCCCCAGATCTGTGGCTTGACACAAACCTGTCTTGGAGCGCTATGGACAATTTATTCGACCCCATGGCTTGGTTTTTGCTCTGACATGCATTGTCAACTGTGGGACTTTATATAGACAGGTGTGTGCCTTTCCAAATCATGTCCAATCAATTGAATTCAATATTTAGTCTCATAGCAAAGGGTCTGAATACATACAGTTGAAGATGGAAGTTTGCATACACCTCAGCCAAATACATAGATCTTATCTGTCGGAAAGATATCAGTTTGTCTCTGTGAATGGTTTGTCCTCTGACAAATCAACTGTAAATGTCGGTGTTCCTCAAGGTTCCGTTTTAGGACTACTATTGTTTTCACTATATATTTAACCTCTTGGGGATGTCATTCGAAAACATAATGTTAAATTTCACTGCTATGTGGATGACACACAGCTGTACATTTCAATGAAACATGGTGAAGCCCCAAAATTGCCCTCGCTAGAAGCCTGTGTTTCAGACATAAGGAAGTGGATGGCTGCAAACGTTCTACTTTTAAACTCGGACAAAACAGAGATGCTTGTCCTAGGTCCCAAGAAACAAAGAGATCTTCTGTTAAATCTGACAATTCATCTTGGTTGTACAGTCGTCTCAAGTAAAACTGTGAAGGACCTCGGCGTTACTCTGGACCCTGATCTCTCTTTTGAAGAACATATCAAGACTGTTTCAAGGGCAGCTTTTTTCCATCTACGTAACATTGCAAAAATCTGAAACTTTCTGTCCACAAATGATGCAGAAAAATTACTCCATGCTTTTGTTACTTCTAGGTTGGACTACTGCAATGCTCTACTTTCCAGCTACCTGGATAAAGCACTGAATAAACTTCAGTTAGTGCTAAATACAGCTGCTAGAATCCTGACTAGAACCCAAAAAATTGATCATATTACTCCAGTGTTAGCCACCCTACACTGGCTTCCTGTTAAGGCAAGGGTTGATTTCAAGGTTTTACTGCTAACCTACAAAGCATTACATGGGCTTGCTCCTACCTATCTTTCCGATTTGGTCCTGCCATACATACCTACACGTACGCTACAGTCACAAGACGCAGGCCTCCTAATTGTCCTTAGAATTTCTAAGCAAACAGCTGGAGGCAGGGCTTTCTCCTATAGAGCTCCATTTTTATGGAATAGTCTGCCTACCCATGTTAGAGATGCAGACTCAGTCTCAACCTTTAAGTGTTTACTGAAGACTCATCTCTTCAGTGGGTCCTATGATTGAGTGTAGTCTGGCCCAGGAGTGTGAAGGTGAACGGGAAGGCTCTGGAGCAACGAACCGCCCTTGCTGTCTCTGCCTGGCCGGTTCCCCTCTCTCCACTGGGATTCTCTGCCTCTAACCCTATTACAGGGGCTGAGTCACTGGCTTATTGGTGTTCTTCCATGCCGTCCCTAGGAGGGGTGCGTCACTTGAGTGGGTTGAGTCACTGACGTGGTCTTCCTGTCTGGGTTGGCGCCCCCCCTTGGGTTGTGCCGTGGCGGAGATCTTTGTGGGCTATACTCGGCCTTGTCTCAGGATGGTAAGTTGGTGGTTGAAGGTATCCCTCTAGTGGTGTGGGGGCTGTGCTTTGGCAAAGTGGGTGGGGTTATATCCTTCCTGTTTGGCCCTGTCCGGGGGTATCGTCGGATGGGGCCACAGTGTCTCCTGACCCTCCTGTCTCAGCCTCCAGTATTTATGCTGCAGTAGTTTATGTGTCGGGGGGCTAGGGTCAGTCTGTTATATCTGGAGTATTTCTCCTGTCTTATCCGGTGTCCTGTGTGAATTTAAGTATGCTCTCTCTAATTCTCTCTTTCTCTCTCTTGGAGGACCTGAGATCTAGGACCATGCCTCAGGACTACCTGACATGATGACTCCTTACTGTCCCCAGTCCACCTGGCCATGCTGCTGCTCCAGTTTCAACTGTTCTGCCTGCGGCTATGGAACCCTGACCTGTTCACCGGACGTGGTACCTGTCCCAGACCTGCTGTTTTCAACTCTCTAGAGACAGCAGGAGTGGTAGAGATACTCTCAATAATTGGCTATGAAAAGCAAACTGACATTTACTCTTGAGGTGCTGACTTGTTACACCCTCGACAACTGTGAATATTATTGTTTGACCATGCTGGTCATTTATGAACATTTGAACATCTTGGCCATGTTCTGTTATAATCTCCACCCGGCACAGCCAGAAGAGGACTGGCCACCACTCATAGCCTGGTTCCTCTCTAGGTTTCTTCCTAGGTTTTGGCCTTTCTAGGGAGTTTTTCCTAGCCACCGTGCTTCTACACCTGCATTGCTTGCTGTTTGGGGTTTTAGGCTGGATTTCTGTACAACACTTTGAGATATCAGCTGATGTAAGAAGGGCTATATAAATACATTTGATTTGATGTGAACTCACTTTTTCACAGTTCCTGACATTTAATCCTAGTAAAAATTCCCTGTCTTAGGTCAGTTAGGATCACCACTTTATTTTAAGAATGTGAAATGTCAAAATAATAGTAGAGAGAATGATTTATTTCAGCTTTTATTTCTTTCATCACATTCCCAGTGGGTCAGAAGTTTACATACACTCAATTCGTATTTGGTAGCATTGCCTTTAAATTGTTTAACTTGGGTCAAACGTTTCAGGTAGCCTTCCACAAGCTTCCCACAATAAGTTGGGTGAATTTTGGCCAATTTCTCATGACAGAGCTGGTGTAACTGAGTCAGGTTTGTAGGCCTCCTTGCTCCCACACGCCTTTTCAGTTCTGCCCACATATTTTCTATATGATTGGGGTCAGGGCTTTGTGATAGCCACTCCAATACCTTGACTTTGTTGCCCTTAAGCCATTTTGCCACAACTTTGGAAATATGCTTGGGGTCATTGTCCATTTGGAAGACCCATTTGTGTCCGAAGCTTTAACTTCCTGACTGATGTCTTGAGATGTTGCTTCAATATACCCACAAAAAGTATGATATTGTCCCCATGTGAAGTTGCAAACCGTAGTCTGGCTTTTTTATGGTGGTTTTTGAGCAGTGTCTTCTTCCTTGCTGAGCGGCCTTTCAGGACTCGTTTTACTGTGGATATAGATACTTTTGTACCTGTTTTCTCCAGCATCTTCACAAGGTCCTTTGCTGTTGTTCTGGGATTAATTTGCACTTTTCGCACCAAAGTGCGTCCATCTCTAGGAGACAGAATGCGTCTCCTTCCTGAGCGGTATGACGGCTGCATGGTCCCATGGTGTTTATACTTGCGTACTACTGTTTGTACAGATGAACGTGGAAACTTTAGGCATTTGGAAATTGCTCCCAAGGATGAACCAGACTTGTGGAGGTCTTTCTTCTGTGGTCTTGGCTGATTTCTTTTGATTTTACCATGATGTCAAGCAAAGAGGCACTGAGTTTGAAGGTAGGCCTTGAAATACATCCACAGGTACACCTGCAATTGACTCAAATTATTTCAATTAGCATATCAGAAGCTTCTAAAGCCATGACATAATTTTCTGGAATTTTCCAAGCTGTTTAAACGCACAGTCAACTTAGTGTATGTAAACTTCTGACCGACTAGAATTGTGATACAGTGAATTATAAGTGAAATAATCTGTCTGTAAACAATTGTTGGAAAAATGACTTGTGTCATGCACAAAGTAGATGTCCTAACCGACTTGCCAAAACTATAGATTGTTAACAAGAAATTTGTGGAGTGGTTGAAAAATGAGTTTTAATGACTCTGACCTAAGTGTATATAAACTTCCGACTTCAACTGTATGTTTTTTTTATTTTTAATATGTTTACAAAAATAAATTAAAAACTGTTTTTGTTTTGTCATTATGGGATTTTGTGTGTAGATTGAGAAAAATATGTATTTCATTTGTTTTAGAATAAGGCTGTGTAACGTAACACAATGTGGAAAAATTCAAGGGGTCTGAATACTTTCCGAATGCACTGTACATGTCAGTACATATACACAACAAGTAGGTCACATGAGGGAGAGGCATTGTGCCATGAGGTGTTGATTTATTTGTTTTTTGAAAACAGGTTTTCTGTTCACTTGCACTATATGAGATGTAAGGGAGTTCCATGCACTCATGGCTCTGTATAATACTGTATGTTTCCTTGAATTTGTTCTGGACCTTGGGACTGTGAAAAGACCCCTGGTGGCATGTTGAGTGGGGTATATGTGTTTGTCAGTGCTGTGTGTAAGTTGACTATGCAAACAATTTGGAATTTCCAACACATTAATGTTTCTTATAAAATCAAGAAGTGACACAGTCCGTCTCTCCTCAACTCTTAGCCAAGAGAGACTGGCTTGCATAGTATTTATATCAGCCCTCTGATTACAGTGAAGAGCAAGACGTGCCACTCTGTTCTGGACCAGCTGCTGCTTAACTAGGTCTTTGCAGCAAGGTCTTTGCAGCACTTGCTTTGTGGAGTGTGGTGTCTGCCTGTAATAAAGAGATGCTCTGCTTTTTTGACCTCTCCCCATCTTTATAACCATTGAATGTGTATGTTTTGACCATGACAGTTTACAATCAAAGTTACCATCAAGTAATTTAGTCTTCTCAACTTGTTCAACAGCCACACCATTCATTACCAGATTCAGTGGAGGTCTAGAATTTAGGGAATGATTTGAACCAAATACAATGCTCTTAGTTTTACAGATGTTCAGGACCAGTTTATTACTGGCCACCCATTCCTAAACAGACTGCAACTCTTTGTTAAGGGTTTCAGTGACTTCATTATCTGTGGTTGTTGATGCATATATGGTTGAATCATCAGCATACACGGACACACATGATTTGTTTCATGCCAGTGGCAGGTCATTGGTAAACATAGAAAAGAGTAGAGGGCCTAGAGAACTGCCCTGCAGTACACCACACTTTACATGTCTGACATTAGAGAAGCTTCCATTAAAGAAAACCCTTTGAGTTCAATTAGATAGCTCTGCATCCACGATATGGAAGAGTTTGAAAAGCCATAACACAGGGTTTCTCAACAAAAGGTTGTGGCCAATAACATCAAAGGCGGCACTGAAATCTAAAAGTACAGCTCCCACAATCTTCTTATCAATTTCTTTTAACCAATCATCAGTGATTTGAGAGTGTAACGCCCTGGCCATAGAGGGGTTTTTGTTCTTTATTTTGGTTAGGCCAGGGTGTTACATTGGGTGGGCGTTCTATGTTCCTTTTTCTATGTTTTTGTATTTCTTTGTTTTGGGCCGTGTGTGGCTCCCAATCAGGCACAGCTGAAGCTCGTTGCTGCTGATTGGGAGTCACACATAAGGAGCATGTTTTTCCTTTGGGTTTGTGGGTAATTGTTTCTGTCAGTGTTTTTGTACCAGACAGGACTGTTTGCTGTCGGTTTACTCTTTTCTTGTTTTGTATAGTGTTCATGTTGTTTACATTAAATTCTAATAATGAACACTAACTCCGCTGCACCTTGGTCCACTTCTTCAGACGACGGCCGTTACAGAGAGAGATCGGTGAAATTGTTTACTGGTCCAAAAACAACTCCCTTATCTATAAGCATGCTGAAAGTAAGTTGTTAATTTTTTTTTATAAAGAAATATCATTCTATTTGGTCAAACATTTTTTTCAACAGTTTGCTAAGAGCTGATAGATCTGCTCTTAGAACCAGTAAAGGACGCTTTACCACTCTTGGGTAGCAGAATGACTTTGGCTTCCTTCCAGGTCTGAGGACCAAGACTTTCCTCTAGGCTCAGATTAAAGATATGACAGATAGGAGTGGCCATAGAGTCAGCTTCCATCCTCAATAGCTGTCCACCTAAGTTGTCAATGCCAGGAGGTTTGTCATTATTGATCGATAATAATCATTTTTCCATCTCCCCCACACTAACTTTACAAAATTCAAATGCTTTTCTTTTCTTTTTGTTTTGTTGCATGAGCATGATGGCTCACTGTTCATTGTTGGCATTTCCTGCCTAAGTTTATTTGAATCATTCAAATAGTGGTTAATAATAGTGGTTAATAATGGTTTTATGATGAATGCTCCATCTGATTCTATGAAAGATGGAGTTGAATGTGTCTTTGTGCCCATAATTTCATTTAAAGTAGGCCTACTCCAAAGTTGTTTTCTGTGTTTTGAGCATTTGTTCTTCAATGTGATGCCTCACCATTTATGATCCACTCTTTGACCAAAAAAAACAACATTATATCTGCAATATTGGGACAGAAATAAATTAAACATGTTGTATAATTAAAAGATGCCCAACATGTAGATGTACAAAGGAGGAGAAGCTACAGTATGCATGCTCCAGACATGGTTAACCCGTGTTTAATACCTGCACATTATGATAATATCCTTGTTGACCACCAGGCGTCCTCAATGGCCAGAAACAACTGGGGCTTTTCCTAGAAAACATTACAGAATGTTCAGATAAAAAAATGTATTGCATAGAACAGACAAAGACCTACTTTACTTCTAAGAGTGTATTTAACAGAAAAGGGTTCTTCGTTTTCCCCATAGGAGAACCCTTTTTGTTTCCAGGTAGAACCCTTTGGTGGTGGAAAAAGTTTATACAACATTTTAGTGGTGAAAGGGTTCCACATATAACGTTTTATTAGTGAAAGGGTTTCCCCCCCAAAAAAAAATGTTCAGAAGTTTCTCAAATGGGAACAATTGATGGTTCGAGGTAGGACCTACTTTTCGTTAAGTGTAGGATAAAAATGGTCAGCTCTACACATTAGATTTCTATCTGCAACTTTATTAGGAGCACCCCATTGATGCCATATTATATTTCGATATGAATTACTCCATTTAAAGGAACTATGCATCAAAACTATGTTTGTGTAAAAGTTAAATTCCATTGTTTGTCAATCATTCATATTCAGATATGCATAAGAACATATAATTTACCGGTCAAGATAGGGTAGAGCAGATGGGATCAACTTTTCACCTTTATTTTGGGGCGGTTAAAATAACCCTGTGCCATCTTAAATTATGTTGGTCCCTCCTTGCTTTTTGATTACATCTGATGATACCACATGGTAGTTTATAATCAAGATCATGCTAATAATCCCATGACATTTGGTTGAAATATTAATTAACTTTCCCCTTTCCATTTGAACAAGGAGGAGGATGAACCGAGGATATCGGAAAATAATCTAACATTATTTTGATCTGGATTTAAACCTGCCCCAGGGCAATCTGAAACTCAAGAGTGTTGGGCCTGGTCCATCCCTAGATGGGAGACCAGATGCTGCTGGAAGTGCATGGTATTGGATGGCCAGTAGGGGGCACTTATCGCTCTACACCCAAACGCCCCAGGCAGTATTGAGAACTCTGTACAGATCCTCTGCTAAAAACTCTAACCCAACACTAATCCCAATTGAGTTAATCCCAGTGTCCCGGCTAGATTCTCAACCTGGCTTCTTATATTGTGTCAAATTCCCAGTTATTAGGCCAATTGGCTAATGTAAACTCTTTACTCTACCTTCAACTTTTCTTCGGGTTATTGCTTTAGCCTAGATTGTGTCAATTTACATGCAGATAAGTAAAAATGATAGGTGATAATACTATTAAAACAATTTGCTCAAGATTCTATCAAATAATATAGCCAATGCAAAATGTATTTATTTGTAGAGCGCATTTCCCACACAAAATGTGCTTAACTCGCCACCTATCTATGGAAAAACATAATCATATTCAATATCAATAGTCAGTTTGAAAAGGAAGGTCTTAAATTATAAAGAATGCAATTAAAGCTGTCTCTTTGACATATGCAGGTGAGACAAGATGAGACATAGAACTGCAGGGTATTTTTGTCCCATGCAGCAGCGCATATTTCCTTCCATGTCACACTTGATTCCAACTAATCAACTTAAATTGTAGGCCTATGTGTTTATTTTGCCTGGATGTCTGTCTGACGCTATGAGCTCTGACGCTTTGGGAGAGAAACGGTAAATGGCCACCTACAGGTTAACACGGGTCACCAGATTGCCAACCGGAAACCCAATATGGATGTATCATGTACAGAATGGTTAGCCATTTGTCGGGCTAGTTATTCACTTTTCATTTAATGCCACTTGACTATATGATTTACTTAAGCAATTGTAATGTTAATATGTTGTCGATTGAAGAGGGGTATATGGTTGGAGGGAAGGGAGACATTGGGAGCTTGATTAGTGGGGTCATTCATTTTTCTACCTGTTGAAATGCGCTGATTAAATGTTTAATAATTGTTTGAATCATAGGCTAATCATCAGACTTGTTGGAAATGAACAAAGTAATCATAATGTACACTACATCATAAACACAAGACTCTGCTCTGCGTTGTGTGCCTATAAGCCTTCAAACATTTAGTTAACAAGTTATGGATGCTGCACTTGGTGAGCATCGAACGCCTAAATAGTGTGTCAGTGGAAAATTAGAAGACAATATCTCAAACAATACATTAGTTTAAGAACTTCGTGTGCATTCATTGCCATCAATGACTCAAGTCTCTCCAGACCCCATGAGCACCGTTCTAATTTGTCTTGCAATCTGGAGAGCGAGCGCCCCGCGCGCTATTTCAGTTGCCACGGCGCATGTGGTGGGATTCCCAGGGAATCACCAGTGTTTCGGCAGCTTGCTCATCCACCTCGCGCTGACACTCTGACCTCCTCAATCAGGCCATGAAAACGCATGGTTGTGGTAGTCAATGGCACTTTACCAGCAAGCTTTTCAGGTACCAGGTCACTAAAAAATGTGAGATAAAAAGAAAAGCGTGCGAGCAGAATAAAAGCAATTTAATGGCACAAGGCTGGACGTGCGACTATGGTGCGGGGGCTGACTCCAGCACCACAGGATATGCTGGTTACTTTGGGTAACCTGTGAGTCTTAAAATGTTGATTTCTGTCATCATTCGTTCTGTGTGGACGCGTTATGGTAAATTGCACGATCTATGAATGCATTAGTTACAGGTGCTATTATTAATGATTAGGCCCATAGGCTAGTGTTCACCTGAGATTGTTCATATTCGGCATAAATGTTTATAGCACATTTTCTTAACCCAAAAAATACCTTGTCACTTGATACTCTGTTTACATGTGCGCTCCAAAGCACGTGTAAACTTGCATAGCAAGGTGTAACATTTATTACATCGTTTTGTATCTGTTTAAACCATTTAGTTTGCATTTTTGTCTTGCATCTATCTAATATTTTGGACACTCAAGATGGATTTCTGTGATGATTACGTCCACTTTTTGCACTGGGCTTTTCACTTTCTAAGAAAGAGATTTTCCATATCCATGTGTTTTAAGCACAACAGACACCAAGTAGGCTCTATGTTAATTTATCACTTGATTTAGTGAGCGTAAAGCTACTTTGAAAAAAAATCTACAATTAAACTATAGGCGTAGGCTATTGAGTCCTGGAATCATGCATCACCATGAATTGTAATACACCATGACCTTCGTAATACATCTAATTTATAATGTTCACCATTATACCGTCTGTTGAAGCGACCCAAGTGTTGCTGTTCCCATGCCGGCGCTCGCTTTGCAGCGTCCGCTGGCACTGAGATACAGTACGTCACACTGGTGAATTGATCGTGTGACGTTGACAGTCACGGTCCTGTCTGAGAGCAATTTGTAAATTAACGACCAGTCAGCACTCAGGCACCAGTCTGGTGCAATAAACAATCATGCAGACCTGTGGATCTATTGCATGTAAACATGAACATATCATTTAAACCAGTATGAATCAAGCAAATGGGTTTATTATCAGATTGATAGCATACGTTCCAATTTCAAAATACCTTTAAAAGTTCTAGGATAGTTGGAAATATATTATATTATATTAGCTCTTCTAACATAAACGTAGGCCTATTATAAGAAAACCAAAATGCGCATGCAAGGTGCAAAGCAGCAGCGGCACTCATTATTGTGGGACGTGTTGCATTGACTGGCTCACAGCGCAAGTGGCGTTATTCCCACGGCCTGTGCCTCCAATGCCTCATGTTGTAGCTTGCGGCGAGCCTACATTTAAAGACGTGTTTTCTCCTTCCACTAACAAAGTGACCCCCTCCATTTCAATCTGAATGGGAGTGAATGGGAGTTTCGTAGACTCCGACCAGTCAACATTTCAGGTACCGGCGTAAACGCCCTCTGACGCGCACTGTGAGGGCACCTTACCTTTACTCTGACACCAGTTTCCCCATAATAAAACCACACTTGCTGTCGTCAGTGTGTCGGTCTCTTTACTGGTGAATTTATTTCTGTTCATGGAACCACTTAGGCTAAAGGACTTTTATTATGGTGCTGAACACCTGAAGGATTTAAGTCGAGTTTTCTTACAATTTTATGGACTATTTGGTATTGCATTCATAGAATGTTGGGCACATTTTACGCACATTCAGAACTCGTTTTGAATACGACTATATGAAATGTTAATTGATATAAGCCAATGTAACTCAGCAATATTGTCTTAACTTCTAGCTTTATCCTTATTTTACACAATTCTGCACTCTAGAAAAAAACGAACAATGGCTAAATTGAAAAGGCAAACATCAAAAACATAATTTTGGCACACAAATAAACCTCCCTTAAAAATCTAAACTAGGGTGATGAACGACAGTGGGACATCATAGAAACTGGGACAGCTTAATCCCGAGGCATTTATATCTTGGTCTGACAAGAGAAAATCAAACCTATTGTTACTAAGTCCTTGCAGAGAAACTACATGATCAAAATCACATTGATGTGACATTATAGAGGGTAGGCAAGGCTCTGGTTCTTGCAATACTATATCCTGTACGTGTTTTCTTATAGTACTGTTATTGGAGTGAATTCAGAAAAAGTGGGACACTTTTTACATTGACGTCTCCTGTAACCTCTTCAGACATCTATCCAACATATTAGCCCAACACATGATACAAATCGTCAGATATTTCCTAATCAGACAATTTATATAATTGTCATTGGGGTACAATTATGACTATAATAATAGTGGTTGCAAGATTGAATCCCCGAGCTGACATGGTAAAAATCTGTCGTTCTGCCCCTGAACAAGGCAGTTAACCCACTGTTCCCCGGCAGGCCATCATTGTAAATAATAATTTGTTCTTAACTGACTTGCCTAGTTAAATCAAGTTTTTTTTTTTTTTTTTTTTTTTTTTTTTTTTTTTTTAATACTCCAGCACACATGGTTTCAAGACAACCAGAAAGACTACTTTTAGATAAAGGCAGGTGAATTCAACCTTTAATGTGAAAACTGAAACAAAAATGTCAATGAGATTATTAAAATGATGCAAGTTTAGTTTTTAACATTTTGCTAGCCTGATATTTTGTGTCTGCTTTTGATATTAATAGGCTACCCCGCCAATATTTCACTAAGCCTTCAGGTAGCCTACCTGTTATACTATAAGTGTTGCACTATAAGTGCATCCTTATCTTTGATTGAGATCAAACAAAATGAATAACTTATTTGGAGCATTGCCTGCAATATCGGATACATTTCAACTCTGCACTAGACAGATGATCATCCCACAGATGATCTGTAGCCTAATATTATTTTTGAGCTACAGATTTTGTAGTCACACTTGCAAGGGGCTCTCAATGTTTTGTGGCTGTTTTGCATTGTGCCCTTTTCACAATTTTTTTAAAGATAAGAGCACTTCTTGTCATAAATTACTCGTTTACGGTGACAGAGGGTATGTCGCTATTGAGAGGCAAGAAACGCCCCTGCTTTGTCGGTAAAGTGCTCTCTTATTCTCTTTTGATTGTTGCGGCGTGAACAGGCGAGTGTCCACTGTGCAGAGCCAACGTGTAGGCAGAGCAACATCGTAAAACCTATGACTGATGAACACATCATTATGTTCGCCTGTCTATCACTGAAATGACGTCTCATTTCAATGACATTATTCTCATACAAATGTTTACTCTGCGTTCTATGGGTTCTAATAGAAATTGGACTCCTCCAATAATGAAGTGCTCAGACCAAAGGACTCGAACAGCTTGCTGCGGGCACGAGTGGTCGGCTATTGAATGGGACAGGTACCTGCTTTAAGATGCCTGCCTTCATGAGGTGTCAGCGATGTTATCATTGTTATATGGCCGACCCTAATTACTACATCTTTTTTTGTTCACTTTACACATTGGTTAGTCCCAATGGATGCAAGGGTGCAGTAGATGCAAGATAAGCCTATTCAATGCAGACTTTTTCTGTTCTCGAAATCGAGATTTTGAATAAGAGGAAACCAAATGTAGATTGCATTGACAAAAGATCAATACGAGAATTAAGACGTGGAGCCTCAGTGGAGCCTCGGAAAGGACTCTGATATTTATTGTGGAAACGTGCAACTAGATGTGGGCACTTATGCTGCAAGCAAATAATGTAATAGTTGTATTGAATCCGAATTCAATAAAGCAATGGGAATAATGCGATTACTTCAAAGAAAAGAGAAACCTGCACACTGCTCTTGCTGAAATACAAATGTTCCCAAAAGTTCTGAGGAAGGCCAAGAATGAGGTTAATTAAGCTTTAATAAGTAAATACAATATTAAAAAGTGATCCGTGCAAGAGCAGTGTGCGAGTTGCTCTTAAAAATAACTGTATTGAATAAAAGGTACAATGTTAGGGTGGCTGCAGGTTTTAGACTTAGTAGGTCATTGGTCCTCCAATGCTTTGTTTCCCCTATGTTCACTTTTCCATGTGGGGGGGGGGGGGGGGGAGATTATTATCTTTAGGTGCACCCTCCGCTGCGGAGCGTAGTGTATACTCAACGCTGATTGGCTGGCTTTTTTGGTTAATGGCACACGACTATGGATGTAGTTATAAGAGTCCTCGCGTGCCAGCCTTCAGCTGAACTAACGCTTGAGCATCCAGAGACAGCGCAAAGAGCAAACTTGCTGTTACTGGGCAACACGAAAACAACAGCTAAAAATGGACACTGTCTTGGATCCATTTACTGGACTGGACTCCTTCTCCTCCCCTTATTTTGATGACGATGATTTCTTTACTGACCAGTCCTCCAGGGACCACTTGGACACCGACGAGTTTCTGGATGACGATGTCAACTTTCTCACCAGCCATTTCCAAGATTACTACAAGGACAGCAGGATAGCGCACGATGGGGACTATTGTGACATTGGTAACTTGTCCTTCTCTTCCTCATCGTCTACCTGCTCGTATGAATGCACTGACAGCACCTCAGAGCTGTCGCCTCAGATGGGAGGAGATAGCCCGATGCAGAAAAGGCGGAGGCGGATGAGATCCGATATGGAGATGCAACAATTACGGCAGGCTGCCAACATCCGTGAACGGCGGAGGATGCAGTCAATTAACGATGCTTTCGAGGGACTCCGGTCTCACATCCCCACTCTACCCTACGAAAAGAGGCTCTCCAAAGTCGATACCCTGCGCCTGGCCATTGGCTACATCAACTTCCTCGCTGAGCTCGTGCAGTCCGACATGCGCATCCGAAACTCCAACAGTGACGCACTGACTCAACCCCAAAAAGTTATAATTTGCCACAGAGGAACAAGTAAGTAGCCTACATTTCATATGGTTAGATAATGCCTGTGATAATGAGTTAACTTTGAACTGTATTGTTACTAATTTGTTAAAGACTTGGTCCGTAACTAATCATTTGTCCCCTTCTCAGGATCTCCATCTCCAAGTGACCCTGACTATGGGCTGCCTCCCCTCGCCGGACACTCTCTGTCCTGGAAAGACGAGAAAGAGCTGAAAGACCAGAACATAATCAGAACCGCTAAAGTCTGGACACCTGAGGACCCACGGAAACTGCACATGAAATCCTCCCTGTCCAACATTGAAAACGAGCCTCCTTCAAGCTTAATCTCAGTCCAATAACTATTATGTTATGTTTGTCTAAAAGTATGTATTGTTATACACACATGGTAAATCCATGTTAATATATAATGTTCTCTTAACGTTGATTCTTATGTAACGTTGATTATTTAAGTGTAAATATTATATTTATATGTCAATGATCTCTATTCTTAATTCAGGCAGCATGGCAATCATCATGTATAGCAAGCAGCATGTGTTTAATTGTTTCCATGATAATATGTTTTAATTGAACATTGATGAATATACTAAAACCAAAATATTTTTATAGGCCTGAATTGTAAAATAATTTATATTTATATGCAATCTGATAAATGCTCTTAAATTATGAATACTTTGTGTTGTCTGGTCTATACCACTTTTCTTCATAGGCTAATATGCTTACATACATTTAAGAAGTATCATTTAAAATCCAAGTTGTGAAGATAAATATCCATAAAAGGAAAGTTATACGCATGCATAACAGAGCATAAATCAATGAACTGAAGTGATATCGAGCGTTATAAGTTGAATTGCAATGCACATTGGGCCTCAGCCTCGACCCATGCATGAGCGTATACTCTATGAGCAACTATGTTCATTCTACTGGGTATCTGATGGAGTCTGATAACTCCTTCATAGGCCTACGTTTTATGAAGCTGCGGCCTGTATGGATCTTAGACCTGTAGCTTATACACCCGCAAACGTCATATAAAACTACATTAGGTATGCAAATCAGATGTACATTAAACTAACATGCAGATACAATTCAATGGTTTAAAATGAAGGGCCTGCAGCTATAAACCATAGCTGTTATCATGTTGGTGTATTATATTGTTTAAAGGGGCATGACTAAACCGATGGCTTGCAGTAGAAGCTGTTCGCTTCAATGTTCTGCAGGTGCTTCAAGGCAAAACTCTTCGCGTGGTAGCGGCATCCTTTCAACCTGTTCCCTTGCCATTTTTACGTCAGCTCTCCCATATCTATGTAGTGGTAGCCCGGATATATGCCTGTGCCCAAACTTGCAAACACACATTCATAAAACCAACTGGCTAAGGGCATTTCGGATAACACATGCATTTCGGATGGGGGTAAAGGAAATGTAGATTCATTTTCTGTATTAATCTTTGCAATTCGATTATTTACTTCTTGCTATATTATTATTATTAATAATAATAATAATATATGGTATTATTATGGTTATTATTGTTATTATTATTACTCTACTCGAATTTGTAGCTAAATATTAATGAGATTGTGTTTTTTTTCTAATTTGAAACTGGATGTTAATATTTTTTACAAGTTTTCCGTGCATCTGCTTTTTGGAAATCTCAGTAGACCTGTAATCCCATCTCTTGTTGTATTACCGCCACATTAACAGCGTCCTAGACACGACACAAGAGACCATGTCATCTAATTACATTCATTAGAAAGTCAAATGCCAGGAAGTCAGCCTTAAACGAAATAAAATGCCTAGGATGTAGCTGGGCTTCATCTATTTTGTCGGGGGCAACGTTTCTATTTAATGTGAAGTGGCAGAGAACAACAAAACAACAGTATAGCATAATTGTTTGGTCACACCTAATGCTATTGAGATATTGCGTTTTTGTGTGCAAGCACAGTACAAAACCCCTCAAAACATCCTTTAGTGCAATACCAATCAAACGGAAGGGAAAGGCTTAAGCAGTCAAACACTTGAATCTCTATCTTGTCACTGTTGTGCTTGGTCTTGGCAAGGCTTAAAAGAGCACCATTTACAGGCTGACAGGTTTTATTCCTTTTCTTACCCGGCTAAACATTGGAAAACCATGCCAAGCTCCAATTACGTTAAGAATAAGTTAGTGATACTGAAATGGCTTGCAATGCTCTATAGCATTCGGGTAGCCTTTGACTACATGTTGCTGACTGCTTTGGCATGCAAGGCAAGTTTATAGTCAGTAAATGTGTCACAAGGCATAGAAAACAGCCGTATGTTAGCGCGGTAGTCGTATATAGACCCAAGTGGCTCCAAGGTATGCCTGTGCCAACTTGGAAAAAACAAAAACACGAGGTTTATGGATGTGCTATGTCGTTGTGCACTGTCAATTACAGTGACACCTTTCCTAACGTGTTCGTGGGTTTTAACATATCAAGCCTATTGTTACCATTTGAAAGTTGTTGCACATAAGCAAAGACGCGCCAGGCTGTTCATGACAAGCGCAGCCCTCTGCGCATCAGTTTGCATGCAACCCAGAGCCAACGAATGGATAACTGCCGCGCATAAATTGTAGAAGACAGATCAAAGATATGCAGAAAAATACAACAACAAAAAGCTGTGATAGGCTAATGATGAGAACAGTGAGAATAACAAATAATTAGTCTGTATTGGAAAACCAACTTCTAAAAACATTAGGCTATTTCATGAAGGTATGCTAGTTCTACTTTATGATATCCAACACATTTCAGTCATATCTCTATTAATCAGATGAAAGTAACATGGCTAAATGCATCATCCATTAATACTATAATAATCCGTAGATAAGCGTATGGTAAGCACTGGGAAGGACGCCTAACAAGATTCTCATAAGCTGTAAGTAACTGCTGATACTTTGGATTATCGCGCATAAAAATATGGGCTCAGAGTCTGTAAATCCCCCGAACTCCCGCGATTTCATTAACGTATCTCCACGGTGGCATCGGGGTACCAGCTGCGAGGTTGAACAAACACCAGTTCAGTCTGCCCATGGGCAGTGTGAACCTAGTGAATAGCCTTTTAAATCCTTCTCACCAAGCACCAAAATGCTCAAATGGCGCAAAATTATTATTGAAAAACATGTGCACATATTATTCAATAATTATATGTGATAATTCAAAATAGATTATTGTGTTAGTATGGACGTTAGCACTTGGCTAGCCAACAGGTGTTAGGACTTGGCCCGGGGATACGGGTACAGAGAGACCCATGGAGGGGAGGGCGAGGTTGCCAGAGAACGCACTGCCCAGGCGCCTCTCCTTTTACATGGCGTGGAGGCGCCTTACAATCCAAATGATAGGCCTATCTTTATTGCTACTCATATGTCCTAGGCTGTAACATATCCATCCCCGTCGAGGTTCTTTAGGATGCACCTGGTATTTCAAACTTGTTCTTTTTGTGCTTCTGGGTCCTGGACAGCAGCTGCTTAAAACAAGCAAAGAGAGAGGCCCTTACAATGTCTCCAAGACGTGTTGGCATGGTTCTCGTCTTTAATGTTCCATTAACCATTGTCTATACAATATGGGAACTGTAAAGCATGACGTTTTGTTATAATAAAACATGTTCAATGATACACTTGGATTGAAAGCCTTAATACGAGCCAGCAAACACTCAATCTTGTTGTGTCCCCCCGTCTATCTGCAGGCAATTACTGCGGCTTTTGCTGGGCCTTGATAAGCCAATTAAATTTATGTCTGCTAATTTTCCAATTAGAAAAAAGAACTTAGAGCTGGGCTGGCTCATAAGGACATTGATTTTCTTACCATCACCTGGCGTTCAAACGGGTTCCATTTACCAACAAGGAAAATGTCAGGCGTTTCATTTGGCGACTCTTGTTACCATAAGGCTCTTTCCATCCTGCCCCATTGTTTTCTCCTGTTAATAACTCATTACAAGGATTTCACAAATCCTCCATTACATATGTTTTGTCTCCATATTTTGATCCGTAAGATTAAGCAGATGTTACGATTGAAAATGGAAAACTCCAGGGCTATTCTGTCTGAAAGAAAGAGATGGACTCTGCGCCGAACTAACAAAGAGGTTGGGGAGATCTTCAGAAAAACATTTACGACCAATAAACAGACTTCATCCTGCTCTATTTCAACCATTGTGGCGTTTTTGAATAATTAAGGTTAATAGGAATAGGTTTGTGTACTTTCAATGCAAGACCACAGGTGCGGGATGACATGATGAATGATGTGCCTGATTTTTGCCAAGCTCGAGGGCCCTTCTCTTGGATGTTCAAGCTGATAGAAAATATTGGCATTTCTTTAATTCACAGCATTACTTTCATTCAGGACAAAGCAGGGTGAAGAAAAGCTTATGCTGTAATGAAACACGCTACATGGTGGTCGCTTTGCTTCCTGAAAGAAAGGGCGAGTCAATGCCCAGGCGCGCTTTGGTTTGTGCGCAAGTACTCCATCTAAATTAAATAAAAGACCCTTTCCAACTTTTAAAAGACCGCATTTTACCTTTATTAAAGCCTCCACGGCTGAATCCATTAAGCATATGGTGCTAAGGCACCAGTCTTTTGAACTGGGGAAGCCCTCGATATGGTAACTTGTGTTTTACGGGATATTAACTCCTCAATAGCCTTACCGATCATGGCAACAAGTGTTCCCAAGGCGCGCGCGTACAATATGGTGCAAGTTGTTTTTCAAAAAGGACAATATTCTTAATTGGAGCATAAAACAATAGTAATTTCACAATGTCAACACATTTGTAACCCTTATTGAAAAATTAACACCAGTTATTGATGAAAAATATTGTAATTGTGGACCCAAGGAGAAGGACAAACATACTCCAACATCTGCGTCCGTTTTGCGCATTGAGCTATATCCTCGGCTGTGTATGGATAGGTAAGGGTGCGCATGGAGAGCTTCTCTGTTCTTTTACGCCAATTCTGAATCTAGACTAAAGTACCCACATCACAGGTCGTGTACTTGGTCCATGTTCGCCTAAATATTTCACTTAAACAGGCTTATCTAACATACATTTCCTATGCAGCAGTAGTAGTGTCAATGTTACCACATTATCCCTGTCTATAACCAAATAAGGCCTTAAATTATGTCGTGTTGGTCGTTCAGTTCGTGCCATTATGGATTTACGTTGGTTAAATAAAAATATAAATCCAATACCAATACATTTACGCATAACGGATAGTTCCATAGTTGAATCTTAAAATGCACTGAAGTTTACGCGCACATATCTTAAATTATGAAAATCATATGCAGATATTTAGGTAAAATATTCTGGCACGTTCAGATGAGCGCACCAATCAGAGCCATCTAAAACCACCCGCAGCCTGTTGGCCGACCGTATTTTAGCATTGTATAACCAATTAATACCACATTTAAACCAAGACACGTTCAAGAAATAAACATTGGATGTGAGATTGTACTGAGAAAAGACGCTGAATGTTGAAGGAGTGAGTGACTCATTGGGTGGGTGAAATGAGTGAGGGTGATGTTTGATGCAGCGTGAGATCAGAGTGAAAGTGAAAGGACGTCTTTACTTGAATGGATAAGCAAGCAAGTGCGGCAAAGACTATATATAATATATTTGGAAAGAATTCAGACCCCTCGACTTTTTCCACATGTTGTTACTTATTAACAGCCTTATTCTAAAATTGATACAATTATTATTTTCCTCATCAATCTACACACAATACCCCATAATGACAAAGCGAAAACACGTTTTTAGACATTTTTGCAAATGTATATATATATTTAAAACAGAAATACCTTATTTACATACGTATTCAGACCCTTCGCTATGAGACTTGAAATTGAGCTCAGGTGCATCCTGTTTCCATTGATCATCAGTGAGATGTTTCTACGACTTGATTGGAGTCCACCTGTGGTCAATTATATTAATTTGACATGATTTGGAAAGGCACACACCTGTTTATATAAGGTCCCACATTTGACAGTGCATGTCAGAGCATAAACCAAGCCATTAGGTCGAAGGAATTGTCCATTGAGCTCCGAGACAGGATTGTGTCGAGGCACAGATCTGGGGAAGGGTACCAAAAAAATGTTTGCAGCATTGAAGGTCCCCAAGAACACAGCGGCCTCCATCATTGTTAAATGGAAGAAGTTTGGAACCACCAAGACTCTTCCTTAGAGCTGGCAGCCTGGCCAAACTGAGTAATCTGGGGACAAGGGCCTTGGTCAGGGAGGTGACCAAGAACCGTATGGTCACTCTGAGCGTTCCTCTGTGGAGATGGGAGAACCTTCCAGAAAGACAATCTATGCAGCACTCCACCAATCAGGCCTTTATGGTTGAGTGGCCAGATGGAAGCCACTCCTCAGAAAAAAACACGACAGCCTGCTTGGAGTTTGCCAAAAGGCACCTAAAGGACTCTGAGAAACAAGATTCTCTGGTCTGATGAAACCAAGATTGAACTCTTTGGCCTGAATGCCAAGCGTCATGTCTGGAGGAAAAATGGCACCATCCCTACGGTGAAGCATGGTGGTGGCAGAATCATGCTGTGGGTATGTTTTTCAGCGGCAGGGACTAGGAGACTAGTTATGATCGAGGGAAAAATGAACGGAGCAAAGTAACGTTTTTTTATGGGGTATTGTATGTAGATTAATGAGGGGGAAAAAACAATTTATCAATTTTGAAATAAGGCTGTAATGTAAGAAAATGTGAAAAAGTCAAGGGCTATGAATACTATCTGAATGCACTCTATACACTGTATGTAATTTTTTGTCAACGATCTACACAAAAATACTCTAATGTCAAAGTTGAAGAAAAATTCTAACATTTGTTAGGCTTGAGCCTTGGGGTACTCCCTTGGTGATGGGCAATGGCTGAGACGGCAGATGTTCTGACATTATACACTGCACTCTTTGAGAGAGGTAGTTAGCAAACCAGGCCAAAGACCCCTTGGAGACACCTATACCCCTTAGCCGGCCAACAAGAATGGAATGGTCTACCTTATCAAAATCTTTGTCCAAGCCAATAAAAATAGCAGCACAACATTGCTTAGAATCAAGGCCAGTCGTGACATCATTGAGGACCTTTAAGGTTGCAGTAAGACATCCATAACCTGAGCAGAAACCAGATTGCATACCAGAGAGGATACTATAGACATCAAGAAAGCCAGGCAGTTGATTATTGACAAGTTTTTCCAACACTTTTGATAAACAGGGCAAAATAGAAATAGGCCTACAACAATTCGGATCAGCTTGATCTCCCCCTTTAAGTAAAATATGCACCATTGGCTGCCTTCCAAGCAATGGGTGTCACACCCTGATCTGTTTCACCTGTCTTTGTGCTTGTCTCCACCCTCCTCCAGGTGTCGCCCATCTTCCCCATTATCCCCAGTGTATTTATACCTGTGTTCTCTGTTTGTCTGTTGCCAGTTCGCTTTGTCCATCAAGCCTACCAGCGTTTTACCCTTGCTCCTGTCTTTCTATAGTTCCTGTTTTCTAGTTTTCCTGGTTTTGATCATTCTGCTTGCCTTGACCCTGAGCCTGCCTGCCGTTCTGTACCTTGTCACACCGCCCTGGATTGCTGACCTCTGCCTGCCCTTGACCTGTTGTTTTGCCTGACCCTGTTCTAGTAATAAACTTTTGTTACTTTGACACTGTCTGCATCTGGGTCTTCCCTAAAACATGATAGCACGAACTGGCCATGACTGACCCAGTAGACTCGGACCAGCTCCGCCTACGCTAACTCCTCCCAAGGAGCCATCATCGGAAGGCACGAGGAGTTTCTTCATGGTCTTATGGAATGGTTCGAACGCCATGACCGAGCGTGGAACACGTTGTGGGTTGCCTGTTAGGCAGCCTACCACGACGGTAACCACCCAGCCCCTCGGTAACCCGACTGTTAGCAGCGTCGCCACCCCAGTTTCCACAGGGAAACATGTTTACCTCCCGACAAAACGCTTTCATGGTGAGTCGGACACCAGTTGGGCGTTTCTCGCTTAGTTTTCCCTCATTATCGAGCTGCAGCCCTCCTCCTTCCCCTCGGACTGCTCTAAGATAGCGTACCTCATCACGCTGATGTCCTGGAGGGCTCTCGCCTGGGCTACGGCAGGGCAGTATGGGAACAGCAGTCGGCATATGCTTCAGTCTGGAGGAGTTTGTGGTGGAGGTAAAGAAAGTTTGATGCTCCATTGTCCGGGAGAGAGGCTACCCGGAAGTTACTCCAGCTTTGACAAGACTCCCGCTGTGTGACAGACTATGGGTGGATTTCCGCACGTTGGCAGCTGAGAGTGCCTAGAACCCGGAAGCACTGTTCGACATGTTCCTGCAGAGTATCGGAGGAAGTAAAGGACGAGCTTGCAGCCCGGGAACCAGCATTTGGATCGATGGGCGACTACAGGAAGGAGAAGAGATTTGATTTCGCTCACCCAAGGATTCCACCTCGCCTCTGAGGCATCCCGGAAGTCCCCGACAGCTCAGTTGCCGAGAGAACCAGAGGCTACCCGAGTTCCCCCTGAGAGTCTCCGAAGGCTACCAATTCCCCTCTTCCCGAGCCAATGCAACTAGGCAGAGCTAGGCTGTCCCCAGCCAAACGACTATACAGGATTCACACTAAGAGTTGCCTGTATTGCAGGACTACTGGTCATTTTGTCTCCACCTGTCCACTAAAAGACCAGAGTCACCGGTAGGTGCGAGCACTTTGGTGGGTCATACAAATAACTTTTCCTCTCCCCTTACTCGCACCCCTTCGGGTACTCATCATCTCTGGGGCAAATGAGAGCTTAATGGACGCTACCATGGCATCTGAGCTAGGCATCCCCACTCAGCCCCTCTCCATTCCCATGGACGTTAGAGCACTGGACAGGCGCTCTATGGGCCAGGTCACCCACAATGCCACCCCCATCAACCTATGGGTGTCAGGGAACCACAGCGAGACAATCCAATTCCTGCTCATTAAGTTTCCTCAGGTTCCCGTGGTATTGGGACTCTCTTGGCTGCAGCGACACAATCCCCTTATTGACTGGTCTGCTGGTGCCATCATGGGTTGGAGCCTGTTCCGCCATACTCGCTGCCTGAAGTCAGCGCAGCCTGCCCTGGGACATCTTCCTGGGGGCTCGGAAGGTGCCCCGGACCCCTCAGGCATTCCCACGGAGTACCAGGACCTTCGAGAGGTGTTCAGTTAGACCCAGGCCACTTTGCTTCTGCCACACTGACCCTATGACTGCGGGATTGACCTTCTCCCAGACACTACTCCGCCCCAGGGACGACTGTACTCTCTTGGGTCCGGAGACCAAGGCTATGGAGACCAACATTGAGGAATCCCTAGCTGCAGGGTTCATCCGTCCTTCTGCCTCCTCCGCCAGTGCAGGGTTCTTTGAAGGACAAAAACCTGCACCCATGCATCGACTACCGGGGTCTCAATGACATCACGGTGAAGAACCGCTACCACTCATCTCCTCGGCCTTCGAGCCGCTTCATGGGCCCACCATGTTCTCCATGCTGGCTCTATGGAATGCCTACCACCTGGTGCGGATACGGAAGGGGACAAGTGGAAGACTGCCTTCAACACGGACAGTGGTCACTACAAGTATCTGGTCATGCCATTTGGCCTTGCCAACACCCCTGCTGTGTTCCAGGCTCTGGTTAATGTTGTTCTCTGTGACATGTTGAACCGGTTCATCTTTGTCTACCTCGACGAAATCCTCGTATTCTCCCACTCCACCCAAGAACATGTGCTCCACGTCTGACAGGTTATCCAACACCTCCTGGAGAAGCAGATTTTTGTGAAAGCGGAAAAGTGTGAATTCCATCGCTCCACCATCCCCTTCCTGGGTTACATCATCGCTGCAGGAAGTGTACAGATGGATCCCGGGAAGGTGAAAGCGGTGGTGGAATGGCCCCAGCCTACATCCAGGGTGCAGCTGCAACGTTTCCTGGTATTTGGCAACTTTTATCGCTGCTTTATCCAGGGTTACAGCACCCTGGCTTCCCCCCGTCTTCACTCACCTCTCCCAAGGTTCCGTTCACGTGGTCGCCTGCTGCTGACTGGGCGTTACGGAATCTCAAACAACGTTTCACTACAGCTCCCATCTTGGTTCATTCCGTCCCGCCAGTTCGTGGTGGAGGCCGATGCTTCGGATGTCGGAGTGGGGGCTGTCCTGTCCCAGCGTTCTGCCCTGGACCTCAAGTTACATCCATGCGCCTTCTTCTCCCATCGCCTCAATGCCACGGAGAGGAACTACGATCTGGGGAATTGTGAGTATCTCATGGTGAAGATGGCGTTGGAGGAGTGGCGGTACTGGCTGGAGGGGAAGGAACATCTGTTCATTGTGTGGACCGACCACATGAACCTGGAATATTTCCGCACCGCCAAGCATCTCAATTCCAGGCAAGCTAGGTGGGCCCTGCTTTTCACCCGGTTCAACTTCTCCCTCTCATACCGACCGGGATCCAAGAATGTCAAGCCGGATGCACTGTCACGCCGCTATAGCCCCATAGCTACAACACCGGAACCCGAGACCATCCTTCCCACCTCATGCCTGGCGACAGCACTCAGCTGGGGGATAGGGAAGCTGCTTTGTGAGTCGCAGTGTTCCCAGCCGAACACCGAGGGTGGCCAAGATAACTGGCTGTTTCTTCCTGACGCGGTCCGCTCCTCGGTCCTGGAGGGGGCCCACTCCTCCAGGCTTGCCTGCCACCTGGGCTCCCGTCGGACCCTGGCCTTTGAGCAACAACGCTTTTGGTGGCCTACCCTTATTCCTGACGTCTCTGCATTTGTCGTCACATGCACGGTCTGTGCGCAGAACAGACAACCTCTGCCTGTCCCTCACTGTCCCTGGTCTCACATACCCGTGACAAAGTCCAGGGCTCTCTCCCCATCTGATGGCAGCAACCCCATCCTGACAGTAGTGGATCGGTTTTCCAAAGCTGCTTACTTCCTTCCTCTCCCCAAGTTACCCTCTGCCAAAGAGACGGCCCAGCTCATGATGCAGCACGTCTTCCGGGTCCATGGACTCCCAGTAGACATGGTCTCCGACCGGGGTCCTCAGTTCTCGTCCCAGTTCTGGAAGGTGTTCTGCACCCTCACTGGGTTGTCGGCCAGCCTCTGGGTTCCACCCCAGTCCAACACTCAGTCGGAGTGAGCCAACCAAGACTAGGAAATGACTCTTCGCTGCCTGGTCTCCGCCAACCCCACCACCTGAAGCCAGCAACTAGTGTCGGTCGAATATGGCCGCAACACCCTTCCTTGCTGGTCTCTTGCCTTTTGAGTGTTCCCATCAGCCCCCACTCTTTCCTGAGCAAGAGGTCGGCATACCTTCGGCCCAGATGTTTGTTCGCCGCTGTCATCGTACCTGGAAGAGAGCCCGGTCGGCCCTTCTCAAGACCACCTCCAGGTGTTGATGACAAGCGAACCACCCCCAGACCCCGGCTTCCCGGTATCGTCTCGCAAACTTTCCCCCCGGTTTATCTGTCCTTTCCCCATCTCCAAAGTCATTAGCCCCTCTGCTGTTCATCTTCTGTTGCCCCGTACCTTCCGTATACATCCCACTTTTCATGTGTCTAAAATCAAACCCATGGCTCACAGCCCTTTGTCTCCTGTTTCCAGGCCCACCCCTCTCCCCCGTCTCATCAACGGCCAACCAGCGTACACGGTGAGGCGTCTCCTGAAGGTTCAACCTCGGGGCAGAGGATTCCAGTACCTGGTTGACCGGGAGGGTTATGGCCCGGAGGAGAGGTGCTGGGTCCCTGCTAGGGACATCCTGGACCCAGGCCTCATTGCTGATTTCTAACGCTGGCACCCCGGTCAACCAGGTATGCACCTAGGTAGGACGCCAGGTGGCGCCCATTGCGTGGTGTACTGTCACACCCTGATCTGTTTCACCTGTCTTTGTGCTTGTCTCCACCTCCTCCAGGTGTCACCCATCTTCCACATTATCCCCAGTGTATTTATACCTGTGTTCTCTGTTTATCTGTTACCAGTTCACTTTGTCCATCAAGCCTATCAGTTTTTCCCCTTGCTCCTGTCTTTTTCTATAGTTCCTGTTTTCTAGTTTTCCCGGTTTTGACCATTCTGCCTGCTTTGACCCTGGGCCTGCCTGCCGTTCTGTACCTTGTCACACTGCCCTCAATTACTGACCTCTGCCTGCCCTTGACCTGTCGTTTTGCCTGCCCTTGTTCGACACTGTCTGCATCTGGGTCTTCGCTAAAACATGATAATGGGAACCTCCCAGAGAGGAGAGAAAGGTCACAGGCTTGGCGATGACATGGGCAGCAACCTTAAAGAAGAACGGGTCTTAACCATCTGACCCAGATGTTTTTTGAGGTTAAAGTTTAAGGAGCTCCTTTAGCACCTTGGACACAGTGACCACCTGCAGGGTGACACTTTGTAACGGGGGCGGGGGAAAAGAGGTCCTCCCTCTTTTCCCCCGCATCGGGACTAGTCGCATTAGAAGGGGTGGAAGATGAGAGAATTTTGGACAGGCAAGGAGGCATGGCTGAGTCAAATGGGAATCCTGACTTAATGAAGTGGTGTTTAAAGAGCTCAGCCATGTGATCCTTGTCAGTAACAACCACATCATCAACATTAAAGTAACTAACTTTGGCCTTCCGGATAGCCTGAGTGCACTTATTTCTAATTTGCCTGAACTAGAGCCAGTCAGCCTGAGTATTCGTGTGCCGAGCCTTTCGCCAAATGGAATTCTTGAGGTGGAGTAACTGCAAGATCACTATCAGACCAGGGGCTGAACCTGTTTTTAATTCTCATTTTCTTTACCATGCTCAAAGGGATATTCATCTTTTTTTTACCCATCTACCAAAAGGAGCCCTTCTTTGCGAGGCATTGGAAAACCTTCCTGGTCTTTGTGGTTGAATCTGTATTTAAAATGCACTGCTCAACTGAGGGACCTTAAAGATAATTGTATGTGTGGGGTACAGAGATGAGGTAGGCATTCAAAAAACATGTTAAACACTATTACTGCACACAGAGTGCAACATACAGTTAAAGTCGGAAGTTTACATACACCATAGCCAACTACAATTAAACTCAGTTTTTCACAATTCCTGACATTTAATCCTAGTAAAAATTCCCTGTCTTAGATCAGTTAGGATCACCACTTTATTTTAAGAATGTGAAATGTCAGAATAATAGTAGAGTGATTTATTTCAGCTTTTATTTCTTTCATCACATTCCCAGTGGGTCAGAAGTTTGCATACACTCAATTAGTATTTGGTAGCATTGCCTTTTAAATTGTTTAACTTGGGTCAAACGTTTCAGGTAGCCTTCCACAAGCTTCCCACAATAAGTTGAGTGAATTTTGGCCCGTTCCTCCTGACAGAGCTGGTGTAACTGTGTCAGGTTTGTAGGCCTCCTTCCTCGCCCACGCTGTTTCAGTTCTGCCCACACATTTTCGTCAGGAAAATTGAGGTCAGTGCTTTGTGATGGCCACTCCAGTACCTTGACTTTGTTGTCCTTCAGCCATTTTGCCACAACTTTGGAAGTATGCTCATTGTCCATTTGGAAGACCCATTTGCGACCAAGCTTTAACTTCCTGACTGATGTCTTGAGATGTTGCTTCAATATATCCACATAATTTTAAATTCCTCAAGATGCCATCTATTTTGTGAAGTGCACCAGTCCCTCCTGCAGCAAAGCACCCCCACAACATGATGCTGCCACCCCTGTGCTTCACGGTTGGGATGGTCTTCTTCGGCTTGCAAGCCTTCCTCTTTTTCCTCCAAACATAACAATGGTCATTATGGCCAAACAGTTCTATTTTTGTTTCATCAGACCAGAGGACATTTCTCCAAAATGTATGATCATTGTCCCCATGTGCAGTTGCAAACCGTAGTCTGGCTTTTTTATGGCAGTTTTGGAGCAGTGGCTTCTTCCTTGCTGAGCGGCCTTTTAGGTTATGTCAATATAGGACTCGTAGATACTTTTGTACCTGTTTCCTCCAGCATCTTCACAAGGTCCTTTGCTGATGTTCTGGGATTGATTTGCACTTTTTGCACCAAAGTATGTTCATCTCTAGAAGACAGAACGCGTTTCCTTCCTGAGCGGTATGCTGGCTGCGTGGTCCCATTGTGTTTATACTTGCGTACTGTTGTTTGTATAGATGAACATGGTACCTTCAGGTGTTTGGAAATTTCTCCCAAGGATGAACCAGACTTGTGGAGGTCTACCATTTTTTTTCTGAGGTCTTGGCTGATTTCTTTTGATTTTCCCATGATGTCAAGCAAAGAGGCACTGAGTTTGAAGCTAGGCCTTGAAATACATCCACAGGTACAGCTCCAATTGACTCAAATTATGTCAATTAGCCTATCAGAAGCTTCTAAAGCCATGACATCATTTTCTGGAATTTTCCAAGCTGTTTAAAGGCACAGTCAACTTAGTGTATGTAAACTTCTGATCCACTGGAATTGTGATACAGTGAACTTTAAGTGAAATAATCTGTCTGTAAACAATTGTTGGAAAAATTATTTGTGTCATGCACAAAGTAGATGTCCTAACCGACTTGCCAAAAACTATAGTTTGTTAACAAGAAATTTGTGGAATGGTTGAAAAACAAAATGTAGCAATTTTTTTTCTCCTGAACTTATGTAGCTTTGCCATAACAAAGGGGTTGAATTCTTAGTGACTCAATACATTTCAGCTTTAAATTTGTAATTAATTTGTAAAAATGTAGAAAAATTATCATTCCACTTTTACATTATGGGGTATTGTGTGTGTGTGTGTGTGTGTGTGTGTGTGTGTAGGCCAGTGACAAAACAATCTAAATGTAATCAATTTAAATGCAACAAAATTGGTCCCCCTCTTTGCTGCTATAACAGCCTCTACTCTTCTGGGAAGGTGTTCCACTAGATGTTAGAACATTGCTGCAGGGACTTGCTTCCATTCAACAACAAGAGCATTAGTGAAGTCGGGCACTGATGGGCGATTAGGCCTGGCTCGCAGTCGGCGTTCCAATTAATCTCAAAGCTGTTCAATGGGGTTGAGGTCAGGGCTCTGTGCAGGTCAGTCATGTTCTTCAACACCGATCTCGACAAACCATTTCTGTATAGACCTCACTTTGTGCACGGGGGCATTGTCATGATGAAGCCTTCCCCAAACTGTTGCTACAAAGCTGGAAGCACAGAATCATCTAGAATATCATTGTATCCTTTAGAGTTAAGATTTCCCTTCACTGGAACTAAGGGGCCAAGCCCAACCATGAAAAACAACCCCAGACCATTGTTTCTCCTCCACCAAACTTTACAGGTGGCACTATGCATTCGGGCAGGTAGCATTCTCCTGGCATCCGCCAAACCCAGATTTGTCCTTTTGAACTGCCATATGGTCAAGAGTGATTCATCACTCCAGAGATTGCATTTCTACTCCTCAAGAGTCCAGTGGCATTGCACTTGGTGATCTTTTTATTTATTTAACTTTTATTTAGAGCACGATGGGACAAGGACATCCCTGCCAGCCAAACCCTAACCCAGACGACACTAGGCCAATTGTGTGGCGCCCAATGGGTCTCCCGGTCGCAGCCGGCTGCGACAGAGCCTGGACTTGAACCAGGATTTCTAGTGGCACAGCTAGCACTGCGAGGCAGTGCCTTAGTCCACTGCGCCACTCGGGAGACCCTTAAGTAGTTTTTTGGGGTATCTGTACTTAATTATTTATATTTTTGACAACTTGTACTCCACTATATTCCTAAAGAAAATAATATACTTTTTACTCCTTACATTTTCCCTGATACCCAAAAGTACTTGTTACATTTTGAAAGCTTAGCAGGATAGAAATTGTCTAATTCACACAGTTATCAAGAGAACATCACTGGTCATCCCTACTGCCTCTGACCTGGCAGACTCACTAAACACAAATGCTTCATTTGTAAATTATGTCTGAGTGTTGAACTGTCTATCCGTAAATTTAAAAAACAAGAAAATTGTGTTGTCTGGTTTGCTTAATATTAGAAATGTTAAATTATTTATACTTTTACTTTTGATACTTAAGTACATTTAAAACCAAATACTTTTAGACTTTTACTCAAGTAGTATTTTACTGGTTGACCTTCACTTTAACCATTTTATTTTATGGTATCTTTACTTTTACTCAAGTATGAACATTGGATACTTTTTCCAACCTTGCCTGTCAGCAACAGGTGTGGCTGAAACAGCCGAAACCACTAATTTGAAGGGTTGTCCACATACTTTTGTATATTTAGTTTTTGATAATGGTATAGAATATCTGAGTGGTATCCTCTATTACAGGCCAATAACATCGTTTGAATTGTTTTATTTAGTACAAATAAGAACTCAAATTGTACCTCCATTTTAATTATGTTGGTGATTTTGTTGTATATGCTACACAAGTATTGTAAATAATTAAGTTCTATATTGCAGAATGTTTTAATCAGTAACACTATATAGCAATATAACAAGCATGAGAGTGTGCGCTCACCCAATAGCTGGGCAATGACAGACAGCTGGCTTGAAAAGCCCCCTTGGTGGACCAAACACAACAACACTGACCTTTCCACGGGGGAATGGGACATGGGCTTTTGACTGAATTAGCCATAAAGACGTCTTGCTATGACCTTTGTTTGACTGAAAGAGGAGTGGATATCGTGCTTAATATGAGGCATTGTACACAGCTTTTGCGTGCCCCATATGAAATATTACTGTCCTTTCATTGACGCTCTTTCATGTCAAGGATGCAGTAAAAGTTTGGGTTGGAAGTTCTGATTTCATAAAATCACAAGACAACGCGTTTGATTTTAATTTAAACATTATATATATATATATATATATATATATATACATACATCTTACTATAGCCATATGTCCTATAAAGATTCATTACAATAATTGTCATGCCATTACATCTACCTTAAATGTAATTAAGCGATTAAACATTTTTGGTAGACCTGCTTTATTCCTGACAGTCACTGATTAGTCTACAAACTTAAGGTTTCTCATTCTAAAATAAAAGGCCTATTAGGACATTTCCACAACAAATAGTTTGAAAGTTTGTTTTAAAAGTTATGCTAGGAACAAATTTGTTCCACATCTCATCAAACGCAGAGATTTTGATAAACGTGTTCTCTGCCTTTTGGGAAACTGTTAATTGCAAGGCTCTCTGCTGATGATTGATCTACTTTCATTTAGTCAACTTTTTAGCTTGCATAACGAAACAAAAAAGTTAAACAAAAATGTGATAAATTACAAATATGCTAATTTCATTCATAGGCGATGTAAGTGTGTCTAGCTGAATGTGAATAACGCCTTGCAGCCAGTCTGACTGCACTCGGGGAGCCAGGGACCCCAGGGCACTGATCAAAGAGACCCTTTCTCTTTCATCCCCAGTATTCTCCTCAAAACTATTTCGATACAATATGTTTCCGTGATAGACTTCATGTGCCTGGGACACAAAACTCGTTGCAATCCAGCTAAATGTGTCCAGCTCTTTTGTTCTTCAAGATGGAGTTCTACAAAGATTTTTTTCTCCTCTCAGTTGCCAGGTTTCAGAAGTGTAAAAGCATGCATCATTTTTCACCAGGTTCCATTTTAATATTCACAAAAGTAAATCTATGAAACAGGCCCTTCACTTATTCGCTAGCTTGAACTTCACTGCTGTCTGTCCAAATTATCTATTTTCCTATTCTAAGCATTGCGCAGCAGGGATGCGTTTGCAAGACAAATGCAGCTGAGAGTCAAGTGACACAAAATGTTTCAGTTTAGAAGGATAAATTCAGACTTATATGAAAACAAAATTGTTAAATTAAAAAAGACAAGATGTTGGGGTTTTCATTCTGACAATGTTTTATGGACAATCTGTATATATCTACAGAAGTTACTTTCTAAAGATATTCACTAAATTATGCTAATAGATTGGTGCAGCAGAAGAACATTCAAATAAATCAATAATGACAAATGCATATATTATTCTAATTTGTAGGGATTGTGTATCTTGCAGACAGTGGGTCTATTCATCTTGAACTGAGAAGTTCTGTACTAAGTGACTATAAGCTTGGGTGATTGGCTGAGAGCCATGGTACTGGGAAGGTTTCCAGCCAGCACTGACTCTGATTAACCCTGTGTGCTGAAACTCTGCTGGACTCCACCATACCAGCAATTGCTATTTATCCAGCATTTAATGAAAGCAATTACTTTGAGTCCAACAAAAATTTCCCCACTTTGTTGTTTCACAACCAATGCAGAAACTCTGAAAGAGGAAGCAGCATCCCGAGTAAGAAACCCTCCTGAGACTGTTAAGAGACATAATATATATGCCAGCAGTTTCTATGACAACATGGTTAGCTTACAGCCCATAGTGTTTTACTGAATGCCGGACGAGAATGTAAAAATGTCTTATTAAAGTCACCAAATGACCTACTGTTGAAAATAAAGAGTTCATGCATAATCACAAAATCTCTATAAAGAGGACTGTGGCACAGTGAAAGAGACCATCATATTCCAACCATCATCAGTAATAAATGACGTTTAATTGAAGGAGAAATTGCTAATTGATTATAAGCTTGTCGTTCAACGTCATGAGGTTGGACATGAAAGGGGCCTGCAGCAGAGGACTGTGTGGGCTTTTCTGCATGCAGCCATGGAAAAGGGAGAGGAAATTGAGACGTGGCTGGCTGGATTTTCTTATAATGTTGCAGCATACAGCTAAGATACCATCCACCCATACATACCCAAACATTAGGGAAGACAAACAGCTGAAGTATGCTAGGAATTTTCCCACCTTAAATATACGTCTACACAGGAGGGAAAGCAAAATTGACTTGGTATGCTCAATATATTATACAAAGTATAACAGATTATATAGAGAATTGGAGAGCAGATGGCCCTTTTCTGAGGCATGTTTTTTGACCCTTCTATTTCACTGAGGGAATATGTAAAGGCCTATGTGAATCAGAGCCCCAAAACACTCATTGTGAGTATGGCCTCAGAGCTATTGAGAGCCTCTCCAAAGCCTTGCATTCCACAGGTTTTGTGCTGTACGAGGCATGCGGAAAGCTAAAGAATATCCACAAGACACACTCGACTCTGTGGCGAACTGTCACGGTTGTCGTCGGTGAATGAGGACCAAAATGCGGCAGGTACGTGTATGCTCATTTTGACTTTTATTTAATTATCAAAAGAACACTACAAAACAACAAAACACGAAAACGAACGAACAACAAACAGTCTGGCAAAGCCTAGGGCTGAACACAGAACAATCACCCACAAATCACAAACACACCCTTATATATGGGACTCTCAATCAAAGGCAGATAGACAACACCTGCCTTCAACTGAGAGTCCCAACACCAATTAACCAACATAGAAACACACTCACCAGATTAGACATAGAAATACATAAACATAGACTATAAACCAAAACCCTGGAAATACTAAATCAAACCCCCCTTTGAACAAACACACCACCCTGAACCACATAAAACAAATACCCTCTGTCACGCCCTGACCAAACAACAAACAATTAACCTTATATACTGGCCAGGACGTGACACGAACGACTGCATACAGTTAGGTCGGTTTTCACTATTCATTCCACCAATAGAGAAGCACTCAGTGAATACATTAATGAGAGTTAATGAATGCCAATACTTTCTTTAAATTCCTAAGAACAAATATCAATGCTGTTGTTGGATTTGTAATTTTTTTAGTTGGGACAAATATGATTGTCTATTAATTCTTAGTTTTTCTAAATTGAAAGACGTGCAGGAAAGAGGAGGAACTAAAACTACCCCGTTTATAGCAACTCAATTGCATGTGTATTTCAATAATAAGGTAAAAGAGGCTACTGAAATGCATCTGGTATGAAACTTTCTAATTTGTTTAATTGTCTAGAAAGCATAAACGTTGGTATAGGTATCTCGTTTTGAGGGAGGGCGGATTGCAGATGTGAGGGATGATGTTTGCCTGACGGGACAGAGGGAGAGGGAGCTGATTTCATCTGGGATTATGGAATGAAATCAATGTGGCATTAATATATTGGCATCAGGGGCTGTAAGTTAAACAGTTGAAGGCCCATTGCAACTGGGTAACAATGAAGTACCTTACTATTATTTTTTAATGGTCAAAACGAAACATTGTTTCTTAGCAAAGGGAAATTTCTCAAGCAAGAATTTTGCTAGAATTGTCTGGGAGTGGTCTTAGTGAGAGGAATACTTGGATGAGTCTACTGGGAGGGATATGTAACCTGAAAACCAGCTGGTATTGGCAGAAAGGTTTGAAACTCTATGTTATTGGTCTATTAACTTATATCACCTGATGATGTCGCCAGGCAGGTCAAAACTCCATCCCACCAAAACAGGCTGTAATTTCAGGCGGCCTTTTCAAACAGCTCTTACAGTAAAATGGCATTATCATTTTCACAATTTCACAGTATTATTCCAACCTTATAGTGTGAATATATAAAATCAGGAGAAATCACATTTTTGTCTACACTAGACCTTTAAAACTGTCATTATGATATAGTTGTTATAAACCTACATGACGACACGTATAATATCTTGCAACAAAACTGTGCAGCAAATGCATTTTACAAACTTATACATACATTTGTTTGGTATAGTTTCTTAATTCAAAGACCATTGCCACTTTTAAGAACACACTGCAGTCTGGACTATTGCTCCATCCTTGTGGATTGATTCCCACCTTTACAGTGTGTATTTTTCTTGTCTGGTCCAATAAATTGTGATTTGAAAGCAGTGGTTTCACCATACCAATAAAAATGTATGTGGGTAATGCCCATGGGAGGGGTGACACGACATCTCCCTGGCCAATTCTAAACAGGTCATGGACGCTCCATAGACCCCAAAGCAGTGGGAGGGGAACTTTACTAAACCGTGTAACTGAATCAAACCAGTGGTTACCTCCTTTGAACAGCAGAGGAATGGCCATAACAATACCATTCACATTGTAGCACAGAGGACATGGTCCTTTGGGAGTGACTAGGAGGCTTTTAATCAATTAGAAATCATGAATAAATAACATTTTAGGCTCTCTGATCTTTTTCTCTTTTTTGTTTATTTTATTCCTTCTTTTTCTAGTCGTTGTTCAAATATGAAACATTTATATAGGTAAACAATGTTTAAGACTTGAAAAATGCATTAAAATGAAAAGGATGCTGAATTGAGAACGGGGCTCTGATGTGCCCTTCTACTGACCTAGAGCTTTCAGGGTGCTTGAACACATCACAATTTCCATTGTTGAAGTTGATTAATTGAGGCTGATAACTTACCATGAACAAAGATTGTTATAGTGTTTAATGGGGTAGGCCTGGGTTTGTAAATGCCTTATTCACATAGCTTTGTACTGAAGCATATGGGGGCCAGACGTATTCACTGACAAAGACAGACAAAATGTATTACCTTGTATGTTCTTCTAACAACATATTTTGAGGATATTTTTTTGCATAAAATCACTGCATTCTAAACAGCTTGCCATAAAAATATAACATTTATACCCTTTAGATAGCATTAACTTGTATGTGTTTAGATTAAACTTTTCTTGGAATGTTATATAGATTAAAAGCAAACAATGGGTCTCTTTGCTTAACCTGCTTAGCAGGTTTAAAGCAATATGCATAAATAGTATGTGCATATATTAAGAAAAACGACAGTTATCTAAAATGTATCTGTAACTAATTATAAACAATTAAGGCTCTTTTTTATAAATAATGGGGCCAATGTGTGACATTGGGATCAACATTTCTAAATGGTTTGAAACAAAAATAAAAAGCATTTTCATGCAGTTTCACATGTGTATTTATAAAAGTCAATATATGGAAATTGACCCATAACTCCACCAACTGTATACAACATAGGACTAGGACTATACATCATTTAAGCAGGGTTCATACAGACATAGGCAAGTCAAAAGCATGCAAAAAGTGTCAGAGTAGGTCAATACCACTTTAAGAATACTGCCTTTTTTAGGCCTTGTGTCACGTTCGTCGTAATGATTGGACCAAGGCGCAGCGTGAGTAGCGTTCCACATCTTTATTATAATGTGAAACTTAAGCAATATACAAAAGAACGGCGCAGGGGAAGGCTCCGGCCTTGGAGCTGGACTGGACACCGTGCCTGGACATCGGCACAGAAGGAGGCTCCAGCCCTGGAACAGGACTAGACGCCTTGCCTGGAAGCTCTGGACCGTTAACCCCTGCTGAAGGTTCCGGACCGTGGACCGTCTCAGGAGGTTCCGGACCGTGGACCGTCTCAGGAGGTTCCGGACTGTGGACCGTCGCCGGAACCTCTGGACTGTGGACCGTCGCCGGAACCTCTGGACTGTGGACCGTTGCCGGAAGCTCTGGACTGGAAACTGTCGCCGGAAGCTCTGGACTGTGAAGGTGCACTGGAGGCCTGGTGCGTGGAGCTGGCACAAGACGTACTGGGATGTGGAGGCGCACTGGAGACCTGGTGCGTAGAACCGGCATCAATTGTACGCTCCTCCAAACACCTGCGTTGCCGCATAATCTTAGCCAACTCCATTCTCCGGTGTCCCTCCTCGCACTGTTCCATTGACTCCCAGGCGGGTTCTGGTACTCTCTTTGGGTCGACCGACCACCTCTCTATCTCCTCCCAGGTTGTCACTGGCTCACTCCCTGGCTCCGCCGACCACCCTGTGTGCCCCCCCCCCCCCCCCCCCCTAAAAAACAAATTCAGGCTGTCTTTTGGGCTGTCTTTGTGGCCGCGAACCCCGGCGTCGTCGCTGTCCTCCCTTCTCTCCTTGCGTCTGCTGCTCCTGCCAAGGAAGGCAATCCTGTCCTGCCAGGATTTCCTCCCAAGTCCAGGATCCCTTCCCATCCAGGATCTCCTCCCAAGTCCAGGATACACTCTCCTCCTGGGCACGCTGCTTGGTCCTGTTGTGGTGGGATCTTCTGTCACGTTCGTCGTAATGATTGGACCAAGGCGCAGCGTGAGTAGCGTTCCACATCTTTATTATAATGTGAAACTTAAGCAATATACAAAAGAAACTAGAACACAACATAGAAATAATAAACTAGAATACCCCCCAGTCACGCCCTGACCTACTTCACCATAGAGAAACAATGGCTCTCTATGGTCAGGGCGTGACACCTTGCCAATGCATTGATATTCATAGTATCATTACATTGCAAAACATGTGAGAATAATGTGGACATTGCCTCTCTAAACAGATTGGATGCATGCATGACGATTTTTCAGTAGCCTAAGTGGCCGACACAGGCACACATAATAAAGCCATGAATAGTGGTAGCATTAATCTGACCATTTGAATCTCACCATCACTGTTTTTATATTGAGAAAGTGACCAAAAACCATGGGGGATCTTTTTTTATGGAAGGAATTGTATGGAAAGCCAAGTTAGAGTCAACATTAGATGTTGTGGTCCTCATAATACCTGGTTAATACCACATGGTTTTATCCGCAACAGAGTAGCACAACACCCTTCAATTGAAGTGGCGGGAAACATACAAAAGAGGCCACATCTCTCACAAAAGGGATCAAAAATTACTTTTACGGGAGCAGGAGAGCTTAGAAATTGGCTACAATAATTACAAGGACTTTTCAAGCACCAAATTGAGGAAAAGTCTGAGTTTCAAGGTAGATCTATTCCAGTCCTTGAATTTCTGAGCTCAAAACTAAAGTTCAAGTAGGTAGGTTACTTCAATCCCCTTGCATTGGGTGTTGCGCAATAGTCTATCCTGTTCACAATTGCACACTGAGGCACAAAAACATGAACACATGACCTTGATACTTTCTCTGTTAAATTTAAGGAGACCCTGCTGTGAATCAGTTCTTCACTTGACTGTCATCAGAAAACTCCTGTGTGAAAATATCGCAGTGTAACTAATCAGCTGGACACCAAATGTTCATCCAACAAGTATTATGCATAATTATTGAAGAGAAACATTAATGACAGTATCGATTTAGGTTTTAAGTATCAAGGTAATGTGACTTTCGGGTTAGAAGCATTCGATTTGTGTGCTCATGAAAACTGTTTTCACCCCATAACATAAGGAGACAGAAATGTTAGAAACGTCTCAGGACGTTTCTGAGATCTCTATACATTTCTGAGATCTCTATGCATTTCTGAGATCTCTATACAATAAACTGTCAGACAGCTAGATTCAGGATTCTTACAGGGTTCAAGTTGTCTAACTTAACTGATTAATGCTTAATATATGATATAACGACAACTTACACTGCCATAAATGCAAGGACAGATTTTGGACAAATCATCAAAGACATCAACCATGATAAAGGGTTAAACAGGTTTTTAATCAACTCGTGAATTATATTGAATATAGCTATGATCCCCCATTATATCTTCATGTAATAACATGAAAAAAATTGGCAGATTATTATCAATGACTTATCAACAGCTGTAAAACATTGTCCATTGTAGGACATCCTCACTGGTACTCTAATTTTTGCTGGAAGCTCCGGACTGCGGACCGTCGCTGGAGACTCTACACTGCGGACCGTCGCTGGAGACTCTTGACTGCAGATCGTCGCTGGAGACTCCGGACTGCGGACTGTCTCAGGAGGTTCCGGGCTGCGGGCCGTCTCAGGAGGTTCCGGGCTGCGGGCCGTCTCAGGAGGTTCCGGGCTGCGGGCCGTCTCAGGAGGTTCCGGGCGGCGGGCCGTCTCAGGAGGTCCCGGACTGCGGGCCGTCTCAGGAGGTCCCGGACTGCGGGCCGTCTCAGGAGGTCCCGGACTGCGGGCCGTCTCAGGAAGCTCTGGACTGGGAACTGTCGCCGGAAGCTCTGGAACGGGAAGGCGCACTGGGGGGCGCAAGACTGGTAACACGCACTTTAGGGCGAGTGCGAGGAGAAGGCACAGGACGTACCTGACTGAGGACACGCACTCCAGGGAGAGTGCGAGGAAGAGGCATAGGACATACTGGGCTGTGGAGGCGCACTGGAGACCTGGTGCGTAGAACCAGTGCAGGATATACTGGACCGTGGAGGCGCACTGGAGGTCTGGAGCGTAGAGCTGGCACAACCCATCCTGGCTGAACGCTCACTTTAGCCCGGCAAATGCGAGGCGCTGGCACAGGACGAACTGGGCTGTGAATGCGCACTGGCGACACAGTGCGTAGAGCTGCCGCAGGATATCCTGGACCGGGGAGGCGTACTGGAGACCAGGAGCGCTGAGCCGGCACAACTCGTCCTGGCTGAATGCTCACTTTAGCCCAGCAAATGCGGGGCGCAGGCACAGTACACACCGGGCTATGAATGCGCACTGGAGATACAGTGCGCATCACACGGTGCCTGACTGGTCACACGCTCCTCAGGGTAAACACTCCCGCTCTGCAGCACTCTCAACTCCAACACCTCTCTCCGGAATCTTTCATCGAGTTCCTCACTCAACTCCCTGACTGGCTCTGGTTCACCCCTCGGCTCCGCCGACCACTCCGTGTGCCCCCCCCCAAAATTTTTTTTTGGAGCTGCCTCTCGGGCTTCCGTTGTTGCCGTGCTAATTACTTGTAGCGTTGCCGTTCTGCTCTCGCTGCCTCTATCTCCTCCTTCGGATGGCGATACTCCCCTTCCTGCCTCCAGGGTCCTTTCCTGTCCAAGATTTCCTCCCAGGTCCATTCCTCTTTACCACGCTGCTTGGTCCTCTTGTGGTGGGAGATTCTGTCACGATTGTGTGTAGGAACGGACCAAGGCTCAGCGTGAATATCGTTCCACATATTTTATTATAATGTGAAACTATGCAAGACATACAATAAACAAAAACAACAAACCGTGACGACAGAGGTGCAACATGCACTAACTCAAAATAATCTCCCACAAACTAAGGTGGGAAAAACAACTACTTAAATATGATCCCCAATTAGAGACAATGATGACCAGCTGCCTCTAATTGGGGATCATCCAAAAAACCCAACATAGAAAAACAGAAACTAGAACCAAACAACATAGAAAAATAAAACTAGAATAACCCCCGCAGTCACGCCCTGACCTACTCTACCATAGAAAATAAGAGCTTTCTATGGTCAGGACGTGACAACCAGTGGCTTTTCAACTTGGTCACCCTTCACCACGCTGCTTGTCAGCCTTGTTGACTCTATGCTATTGCATCAAGGGCCCTTTGGATCTCTCACACAAAGCTAGATCTGTATCAATGGACACTTGGACAGGGCTTGAGCAAGTTATAAAACCTCACAGAGCATACAAAGAAAGTACATGATGTAAAAATCACCAAAACATGAATTAACTCTACTACAACTAACAGTTCTACATGTAATCATACATGAATTATAAAATGTATATCCATATTTGCCATCAAATTTGAATTGATACCTTTAACCAAAACTTACATACAGTGAGTGGGCTGTTGTAAAAATTTGAATAATATCATATCTGTGACATCAAACATTTTTAAAGGGAAAAAGGGAAGTAGCCATTCCTAATGACACTGTTAAATTGTCTTAGGTTATTGGATTGTTTACAAATTTCAGCAGGATGACCGAGATAATCTAGCGGATACATTTTTTGGCTTCTGTGCGTCAGATTGTTCTGTCTGAGAGAGAGCTTTCATATTGACAGAATTAATTAAGCCTACTTATCTGGCCCAGTCAGGTCTGCTAAGCTCATTAGCAGGGATCCCAATTATCAGAAAGTCAATAGCGCACAAATAGAGAGATTAAAGAGAGCTTAGTCAGGTTGATTCCTGTTTACTTCACTCCTGATACCACATGTTAGCAAGGGGATGCTAACCCTAGACATCTGTAATCTAATTTCAAAGGCAAATGGACATGCATGTACAGTATATGAACTATATGGGAAAAAAATGTAAATCAGGAAAGTTACACTGTATGTGTTAGGACGGTAGATACAGGTCTTTTCATATAGGTAGTAACCGTGTCTCACCAAAAGAAAAGACACCTTCAGGGATATTGAAATAATCAACTCCTGGATTTTTTTCTAAAGATATATAGGTAATTTCTTATTCGACATGTTGGGGCAGAATCCAAAGATTAAAAGCACGTACTTCAACTTTCATGTAAATCCTGCATCAATGACAATGGAGGATAAGCTTTGAGATATGCATGTGTGTCTCTGGTTAGGATTTGGTCCTAATGGTCGGTTAAATTGTTTACCTGAACAATTTGTTTCTCTGCCACTCAACACACTGATGTCCATAGTCTTATCCTGTACATCTTCTGAAAACAACAACCTATTGGGCTGACACAGAGACGACTTTAGTTGAAGAATCCAACATAGAATAATTGAGTTTCAATGTTTGTCTTTTTCTTTTGGTACAAACAAGAGGTGTCCCTAAGGCCTATCTGCTCAGCATTTTGAATCTATTGTACACAGGACTTTGGTAAGAACCGGGACTGTCCATCTACAGGAAAGAAAAAATACATTTATATGACAAGCTCTCTCTGTCTTTATAATTGGAGCAGCCAACTGTTTGCAATTGGTTGCATTGATGCTTGATCAGTGTATATCATTGTGAAACTCACATGCATAGCATCTTAACACCAGCCCGCTTTCATCTTAATTGTCTTCCTAATGATTGACTTGTGGCATACCGAGCTCACAGAGAACAGCCATATGTGGAAAAGAGGGGGAAACAACCTAAAAACCTTAGAATTTTCATAAACAACATCCAATTGAGGAGTATATGAGGGGCTAAATGGGGCTACACCTGTTAAACTCTGATGTGTGTGCTCTTATGTATCCATTTGAAAAACAAGGAAAAGCCTCATTTAATAAGGAGTGCGTGTGTGTGTGTGCGTGTGTGTGTGTGTGTGTGTGTGTGTGTGTGTGTGTGTGTGTGTGTGTGTGTGTGTGTGTTGGTTTCCTCATGTGACTGAGCCGAGGAATTGTTACAAAATCATACCAAAGGTTTGAATGTTATACACAGTGAAATGTATCTCTACTACATGCTCCTTTCAGATCCCCGTACTGTCCTTACCTATATACAAATGTATTAATATACATCTTTACATGCTAACAATGCCCCGAAATCTCATGATAAATGCTTTGTTTCTCACCGTGTAGCTGACTGAGGCATGTTGATGGCATGGAAACTTGTCGTGGAAATTGCAAGATTATGTTATAATGCTTGTATTGTATTATAATGGTTGTTTTATTCGACAGAATAGAGTGTTCTGTTAACTATTGTGTGTGTGTGTGTGTTCTACTGAGGATGGGCCTCTATGAGAACACTGACAGAGGAGATTTACGATGTATTTGGGTGATAAAACCTAAAGAGCATTCCAGATAACATGAGGTAATATGTTTGTGCTATACCATACCAGGGTGAGACGGTTCCAGTTTGGAGTAGGAGGACCAGACACTGGTCTTTACAATGAAAACTGTTGACACAGCAGTTGCTGTCTGCTATGTATTATAGATACCTTTCATACAAATCTTAACCTTGTGACCATTCTAGTATCTGTTGTTCGTCATATAGGTTGAGAGGGGTGTATCTTGGCTATAAAAGATCTTTGTACTTTTGTTTGTCACTTTCAATGGTTCATTAGAAATGGCGCATCATTGAAAGTCAATGCTATTGCAAAGCTCTTATTATTAATCAAATCAAATCAAATTTATTTATATAGCCCTTCGTACATCAGCTGAAATCTCAAAGTGCTGTACAGAAACCCAGCCTAAAACCCCAAACAGCAAGCAATGCATGTGAAAGAAGCACGGTGGCTGGGAAAAACTCCCTAGGAAAAACTCCTGAGAAAGGCCAAAAACCTAGGAAGAAACCTAGAGAGGAACCAGGCTATGAGGGGTGGCTAGTCCTCTTCTGGCTGTGCCGGGTGGATATTATAACAGAACATGGTCAAGATGTTAAAATGTTCGTAAATGACCAGCATGGTCAAATAATAATAATCATAGTAATTGTCGAGGGTGCAACAAGCACGTCCGGTGAACAGGTCAGGGTTCCGTAGCCGCAGGCAGAACAGTTGAAACTGGAGCAGCAGCATGGCCAGGTGGACTGGGGACAGCAAGGAGTCATCATGCCAGGTAGTCCTGAGGCATGGTCCTAGGGCTCAGGTCCTCCGAGAGAAAGAAAGAAAGAGAGAAAGAGAGAATTAGAGAGAGCATATTTACATTCACACAGGACACCGGATAAGACGAGAATACTTCAGATGTAACAGACTGACCCTAGCCCCCCGACACATAAACTACTGCAGCATAAATACTGGAGGCTGAGACAGGAGGGATCAGAAGACACTGTGGCCCCATCCGATGATACCCCCGGACAGGGCCAAACAGGCAGGATATAACCCCACCCACTTTGCCAAAGCACAGCCCCCACACCACTAGAGGGATATCTACAACCACCAACTTACCGTCCGAAGACAAGGCCGAGTATAGCCCACAAAGATGTCCGCCACGGCACAACCCAAGGGGGGGGCGCCAACCCAGACAGGAAGACCACGTCAGTGGCTCAACCTACTCAAGTGACGCACCCCTCCCATGGACGGCATGGAAGAACACCAGTAAGTCAGTGACTCAGCCCCTGTAAAAGGGTTAGAGGCAGAGAATCCCAGTGGGAAGAGGGGAACCGACAAGGCAGAGACAGCAAGGGTGGTTCGTTGCTCCAGCCTTTCCGTTCACCTTCACACTCCTGGGCCATACTATACTTAATCATAGGACCTACTGAAGAGATAAGTCTTCAGTAAAGACTTAAAGGTTGAGACTGAGTCTGCGTCTCTCACATGGGTAGGCAGACCATTCCATAAAAATGGAGCTCTATAGGAGAAAGCCCTACCTCCAGCCGTTTGCTTAGAAATTCTAGGGACAATTAGAAGGCCTGCGTCTTGTGACCGTAGCGTACGTGTAGGTATGTACGGCAGGACCAAATCGGAAAGATAGGTAGGAGCAAGCCCATGTAATGCTTTGTAGGTTAGCAGTAAAACCTTGAAATCAGCCCTTGCCTTAACAGGAAGCCAGTGTAGGGAGGCTAGCACTGGAGTAATATGATCAAATTTTTTGGTTCTAGTCAGGATTCTAGCAGCCGTATTTAGCACTAACTGAAGTTTGTTTAGTGCTTTATCCGGGTAGCCGGAAAGTAGAGCATTGCAGTAGTCGAGCCTAGAAGTAACAAAAGCATGGATTAATTTTTCTGCGTCATTTTTGGACAGAAAGTTTCTGATTTTTGCAATGTTACGTAGATGGAAAAAAGCTGTCCTTGAAGCAGTCTTGATATGTTCTTCAAAAGAGAGATCAGGGTCCAGAGTAACGCCGAGGTCCTTCACAGTTTTATTTGAGACGACTGTACAACCATCCAGATTAATTGTCAGATTCAACAGAAGATCTCTTTGTTTCTTGGGACCTAGGACAAGCATCTCTGTTTTGTCCGAGTTTAAAAGTAGAAAATTTGCAGCCATCCACTTCCTTATGTCTGAAACACAGGCTTCTAGCGAGGGCAATTTTGGGGCTTCACCATGTTTCATTGAAATGTACAGCTGTGTGTCGTCCGCATAGCAGTGAAATTTAACATTATGTTTTCGAATGACATCCCCAAGAGGTAAAATATATAGTGAAAACAATAGTGGTCCTAGAACGGAACCTTGAGGAACACCGAAATTTACAATTGATTTGTCAGAGGACGAACCATTCACAGAGACAAACTGATATCTTTCCGACAGATAAGATCTAAACCAGGCCAGAACTTGTCCATGTAGACCAATTTGGGTTTCCAATCTCTCCAAAAGAATGTGGTGATCGATGGTATCAAAAGCGGCACTAAGATCTAGGAGCATGAGGACAGATGCAGAGCCTCGGTCTGACGTCATTAAAAGGTCATTTACCACCTTCACAAGTGCAGTCTCAGTGCTATGATGGGGTCTAAAACCAGACTGAAGCGTTTCGTATACATTGTTTGTCTTCAGGAAGGCAGTGAGTTGCTGCGCAACAACTTTTTCTAAAATTTTTGAGAGGAATGGAAGATTCGATATAGGCCGATAGTTTTTTATAATTTCTGGGTCAAGATTCGGCTTTTTCAAGAGAGGCTTTATTACTGCCACTTTTAGTGAGCTTGGTACACATCCGGTGGATAGAGAGCCGTTTATTATGTTCAACATAGGAGGGCCAAGCACAGGAAGCAGCTCTTTCAGTAGTTTAGTTGGAATAGGGTCCAGTATGCAGCTTGAGGGTTTGGAGGCCATGATTATTTTCATCATTATGTCAAGAGATATAGTACTAAAACACTTTAGTATCTCCCTTGATCCTAGGTCCTGGCAGAGTTGTGCAGACTCTGGACAATGAAGCCCTGGAGGAATACCCAGATTTAAAGAGGAGTCCGTAATTTGCTTTCTAATGATCATGATCTTTTCCTCAAAGAAGTTCATAAATTTATTACTGCTGAAGTGAAAGCCATCCTCCATTTGCGAATGCTGCTTTTTAGTTAGCTTTGCGACAGTGGAATATTAAAAATGTAGTTTAAGTATAACTCTGACTGGTGTGTGTGAAGTTTGTTTCTCCTCATTTGGTAATGCAGAAATTAACCGCCACAAACTTTAAATGGATCTTTTAGAGAAAAATGTGGTCAAAAATAACATTTCAATATAATTAAACAAAATGTCAACTGGCATTCATATATACCTCGCCTTCAGAATCTCACATTTCTTCTCCCATATTCCATTGGCGTGAAATAACTGTGAGTGAACTAAATCCCATGTTGAGCCAGATGTTGCGGGCCTATTGGGACCATCGATGATCACCAGATTATCACCAGTTGATGTTAGTACCATTATTGGTCACCTCATTACCGCTCTCTAAAATCTGATGCTGGTGTTACCTTAGTCCTGCTTGCCAGGGCCAGATTACCGAATGCACCGGGTCCCCAGCTCAGATAGCATATGATAGCAAAATGTGAAGAATTGCAGGAAATTAGCTTTAAAACTGCAACATTTTCTCTCAGCCTCATGGCAAAATGTTTAGAATAGCATGAGATGAGCTATAAAACAACATATTTATTATTTTCCACCATGGCAAAAAGTATAGAATTGCATGAAATTAGCTTTAAAACTGCAAAATGTTCTCTAAACCTCATGACAAAATGTGTAGAATAGCATTATAAAACTGCTATTTTTCTCTCTGCACCATGGAAAAATGTGAAGTTAGCTGATTCCCCCATTATTTGGCAATCATTGCATACAACTGAAATAAAGTATTTCCTTGTTTACAACGGAAAATCTACTGTGGCAATTTATCCGACGTTGTATCATTTACATTTACGTCATTTAGCAGACGCTCTTATCCAGAGCAACTTACAAATTGGTGCATTCACCTTATGATATCCAGTGGAACAACCACTTTACAATAGTACATCTATATCTTTTTTGGGGGGGAGGGAATGGGGGGGGGTTAGAAGGATTACTTAATCCTATCCCAGGTTTTCCTTAAAGAGGTGGGGTTTCAGGTGTCTCCGGAAGGTGGTGATTGACTCTGCTGTCCTGGCGTCATGAGGGAGCTTGTTCCACCATTGGGGTGCCAGAGCAGCGAACAGTTTTGACTGGGCTGAGCGGGAACTGTGCTTCCACGGGGGTAGGGAGGCGAGCAGGCCAGAGGTGGATGAACGCAGTGCCCTTCTTTGGGTGTAGGGACTGATCAGAGCCTAAAGGTACGGAGGTGCTGTTCCCCTCACAGCTCCGTAGGCAAGCACCATGGTCTTGTAGCAGATGCAAGCTTCAACTGGAAGCCAGTGGAGTGTGCGGAGGAGCGGGGTGACGTGAGAGAACTTGGGAAGGTTGAACACCAGACGGGCTGCGGCGTTCTGGATGAGTTGTAGGAGTTTAATGGCACAGGCAGGGAGCCCCGCCCACAGCGTCGCAAGATTTCATCTGGAGAGAGAGGGGAGAAAGAGGTCAAAGCATAGGGTAGGGCAATGTGAGGTAGACCAGCGGTGTCATTTGACTTAATTAACAAACGAGGATCGGATGTCGTCAACCTTCTTTTCAAAATGGTTGTCAAAGTCATCCGCAGAGAGGGAGGGAGGGGGAGGAGGATTCAAGAGGTTGGAGAAGGTGGCAAAGAGCTTCCTAGGGTTAGAGGCAGATGCTTGGAATTTAGAGTGGTAGAAAGTGGTTTTAGCAGCAGAAACAGAGGAAGAGGATGTGGAGAGGAGGGAGTGAAAAGATGCCAGGTCCGCAGGGAGGCTAGTTTTCCTCCATTTCCGCTCGGCTGCCCGGAGCCCTGTTCTGTGAGCTCACAATGAGTTGTCAAGCCACGGAGCAGGAGGGGAGGACCAAGCCGGCCGGGAGGATAGGGGACATAGAGAGTCAAAGGATGCAGAAAGGGAAGAGAGCAGGGTTGAGGAGGCAGAATCAGGAGATTGGTTGGAGAAGGATGGAGCAGAGGGAAGAGATGATAGGATGGAAGAGGAGAGAGTAGCAGGAGAGAGAGAGCGAAGGTTGTGACGGTGCAATACCATCTGAGTAGGGGCAGAGTGAGTAGTGTTGGAGGAGAGCGAGAGGGAAAAGGATACAAGGTAGTGGTCGGAGACTTGGAGGGGAGTTGCAGTGAGATTAGTAGAAGAACAGCATCTAGTAAAGATGAGGTCAAGCGTATTGCCTGCCTTGTGAGTAGGGGGGGACGGTGAGAGGGTGAGGTCAAAAGAGGAGAGGAGTGGAAAGAAGGAGGCAGAGAGAAATGAGTCAAAGGTAGACGTAGGGAGGTTAAAGTCACCCAGAATTGTGAGGGGTGAGCCATCCTCAGGAAAGGAACTTATCAAGGCGTCAAGCTCATTGATGAACTCTCCAAGGGAACCTGGAGGGCGATAAATGATAAGGATGTTAAGCTTGAATGGGCTAGTGACTGTGACAGCATGGAATTCAAAGGAGGAGATAGACAGATGGGTCAGGGGAGAAAGAGAGAATGTCCACTTGGGAGATATGAGGATTCCAGTGCCACCACCCCGCTGACCAGATGCTCTCGGGGTATGCGAGAACACGTGGTCAGACGAGGAGAGAGCAGTAGGAGTAGCAGTGTTTTCTGTGGTAATCCATGTTTCCGTCAGCGCCAAGAAGTTGAGGGACTGGAGGGTAGCATGGGCTGAGATGAACTCTGCCTTGTTGGCCGCAGACCGGCAGTTCAAGAGGCTGCCGGAGACCTGGAACTCCACGTGGGTCGTGCGCGCTGGGACCACCAGGTTAGAGTGGCAGCGGCCATGCGGTGTGAAGCGTTTGTGTGGCCTGTGCAGAGAGGGGAGAACAGGGATAAACATACACATAGTTGACAGGCTACAGGAGAGGCTACGCTAATGCAAAGGAGATTGGAATGAAAATTAACTAAACAACTGGGGAAGCGAGAGAGCAGGGCCTTCCTCACTAACCATTCATTGAAACACACAAATATAACTTTTCCAACTTCCACTTAGAAATTATAATTGATGTAAACTATAGTGGTTCAATGTTTCCAGGAATAGGCTCAAACTTTGTTTATTCAGCTAGATAACTTGGTACAGTATTCTTGTCTCTCTTCTTTACAACCCAACATAAATGGGATTATATGCAGTAGATACATACTTCTCTATTTCTTTTTTCTGTATGGTCATCTAGGTATGGTTCTGTATGGTCATCTAGGTATGGTTCTGTATGGTCATCTAGGTATGGTTCTGTATGGTTTTTCTGTATGGTCATCTAGGTATGGTTCTGTATGGTTTTTCTGTATGGTCATCTAGGTATGGTTCTGTATGGTTTTTCTGTATGGTCATCTAGGTATGGTTCTGTATGGTTTTTCTGTATGGTCATCTAGGTATGGTTCTGTATGGTTTTTCTGTATGGTCATCTAGGTATGGTTCTGTATGGTTTTTCTGTATGGTCATCTTTTTCAGCTCACCGAGTTGTTGGATCAACTTCTTCCCCCCTTCAACAACCTGGACGTATAGAAAGAAACCAGTGATGAATCTATTCAGCGGTTTCCTTCTACTGTTTTCTTAGTTTAAATCATGTCATGCATGTCCATGTATATTGAGGAGAACAAATCTTACCACAGGCTATTTTACTGCTGCTTGACCTTTTTAAAATGGCCTCCTGAGGAAGCATAACTTCTCTGTTTTGTTTCTACTTCTCTGCACTCAATTTCTCCTCAACTTCTTTCTCCACAGCACATTTCAGAAATAAAAACATGGCTACTGAAACAGTTCTGGGAACTCACATTGTTAGCCAGTGGTCATCAGTGAACATCAGTGGTGTTATATCAATTTTCAAACTCAATTTAAATAGGGGGTCTTATGTTTTGTGCCATCCCACTAACTCAGGTCTAACAATGGTCGCTTTTAAACAAACTAGTGACCATTATAATCAGAACCTAAGCCAGCATTGTGAATGGCTGTGTTAGCTGATTTAGTGCATATGGTCCGGGGCGTGTGAAGGTCAGGTCAACTCAGGTCACTGCTGGACATCCTCTTTTCTTTTAGAGGACCTCCATAAAGTAAGAAATCTCAAAGGACAAATTCTGACTCTCAAGACAGATCTGGGTGTCTGTTGTATGAAAATGTCTTAAATGCATCTGTAATATCAATAGCCTAACCCTGACACTTTGTTTGTTTGGTAAGAAGAGAGGTGGGGCTGGGGAAATGTATGCTCATGAAATCCTAGATTTATTCTTAGTTATATTATTCAAAAATCAATGGATACCCTATCATTAATTGAAATGCCCATTAAACAGCAGGAAAGGTTACATATTGTATGTTCCCATAATCTGAGGGAGTAACGCAGGTCTTCATTGTAAAGGCTTGAGACGGAGAGCTAGTTGGTTCCTATGTGGAAATGAATGAATAGGGACAGACTAAGACTTGCCATGGTGAGTGGTGGGAATATTATACAGTACCTGTGTTGTTAGTCTAGTTAAGACAAGGATGTCAGGGTGGGGTTTTGTTTCTTCTCAGTTTGGGAATAAAAGAAAGGACGGCTCATTGTCTTTAGAAAGGGAGAACATGCGTAGGTGTTTATCCACATCAATAGGATGTAGCCTACAGCCAGTCTCATCAGCTTGGATAAAGCACCAGGCCATAACAAGAATATGTTACCCTATAAATCCATACAATTTTCCAGTTTGATCATCGTTTTTTTTCTCTTTCATAACAATTTAGGTACTGAGAAAACCTTCCAGCAAAATCGTCTCGTATGTAGGAAGACCTTTGTTGCCTCACATAGATGCCGAAACAATAGACAACTGAGCCCATTGCACTGACAAATAACAGGATCCAAAGCAAACGTGTCAACTGGTTGGGTTAGAGACTTTCTGTACAAGGGGCACGTGCTAAATAAGACCATGGCCCTAAGTAGGATGAGACGGTACACATTGTCCATTCAAAAACTCCACAGATCCATAATGGTCAGGCACTATGCTCCCTGTATTGTTAAGTCATTCTTTATGAAGTGGACTTTCAACTCCCCTCATTGTGGAGGCCCATTAATCAGGCTAGCCCATCCACTCCAGCCATCAGCGTGTTGTGTCAGCTGCACACTGCATTCCGCTCTCTCTCTGTCTCTCTCTGTCTCTCCCCTCTTTCTACCCCCGTCCCCCCGTCCCCCGTCCCCGTCTGTCTCTCTCCCTCAGCACAGGAGCTGTCGGGCTCTATGTGGTCAGTGTGTTGACAGAAACACCCCCAACCCCCCATCCTCCCCCCGGACCAAGGGATGAATAAGCAAGAGTGAGAGCGATATGTAGCTGAAGTGCTGCAGCTTTATTGTTGATAGAGTAAACTGTATAGAGTCAATATAGTGGTGGAGGTGAGGTGATATGTGGGGGGTTATCAAGGCTAGGTGTTAAAACAATTATAAAATGCATATAATAAAAAAGATGCTGGGGCAATTATAACAAAGTATATATTTTGTGCTTCAATAAATCCAGCTGGGTAATGTGAGGACAGAAGCAATATGGTGATATGCTATGAGGCGGCAGGACTTTAAAGTTACGATATTCAGCACTTCACTGTTGACTTATGTAGAACAGGTTGTATTCTAACCCAACTCCCATGGTTAATATCAATAGGACAGAGTCAATACACTATCCCAGCACATTATCCCCTCTCTTTCCTTTATGAGCCTAATGTCTGCACTGATGGACTTACTGGTCTTCACTGGAGAGATCCAGACTTCTGGATCTCTCAAATCCAAACACAGATAGCAGCACTTGACCGTGGCACGTTTCTACCTGTAGAGTATTGGAAATATAATGGTGGCCTCCACAACACACAAAACGTTTGAAAATCAAATTGAAATCAAATCCCATTTTATTGGTCGCATACACATGTTTAGCTGATGTTATTGCGGGTGTAACAAAATGCTACCACATCATATCAATTACTTCACTTTGGCGGAAGTCTTCGATGCTTTCTATATCTTTTGCCAGCTCTTGTTCCAGCGACTTCATCTGTGAAATGAATAAACGAGGCTGTTACAGAGAAAGCTGTCATCACCTTACTACACGATTCCATATGTGTTATTTCATAGTTATGATGCCTTCACTATTATTCTACAATGTAGAAAATAGTAAAAAAATAAAGAAAAACCCTGGAATGAGTAGGTGTGTCCAAACCTTTGACTGGAACTGTATGTTTCTTCTGTTGCATTTACTGAAGAGCCCTCTAAAGACACTGTGGGTGGACACAAAGATCCACCATAATAATAATTTGGGTAGAGGAAGACAGAACCTACAGGGTTAGCAAGATGCCAGACTGCACCTGCCTGAATGATGCACCTAACTTCACCCTGCTTTCATGACTGACCTCACCCAGCCTAGTTGGTGCAGCATCCCATATCTATACACTACCGTTCAAAAGTTTGGGGTCGCTTATAAATGTCCTTGTTTTTGAAAGAAAAGCACATTTTGTTGTCCATTAAAATAACATAAAATTGATCAGAAATACCGTGTAGACATTGTTAATGTTGTAAATGACTATTGTAGCTGGAAACGTATGATTTCTTATGGAATATCTACGTAGGCGTACAGAGGCCCATTATCAGCAATCATCACTCCTGTGTTCCAATGGCACGTTGTGTTAGCTAATCCAAGTTTATCGTTTTAAAAGGCTAATTGATCATTAGATAACTCTTTTGCAATTATGCTAACACAGCTGAAAACTGTTGTCATGATTAAAGAAGCAATAAAACTGCCATTCTTTAGACTAGTTGAGTATCTGGAGCGTCAGCATTTGTGGGTTCGATTACAGGCTCAAAATGTCCAGAAACAAAGACCTTTCTTCTGAAACTCGTCAGTCTATTCTTGTTCTGAGAAATGAAGGCTATTCCATGCCAGAAATTGCCAAGAAACTGAAGATCTCATACAATGCTGTGTACTACTCTTTTCACAGAACAGCGCAAACTGGCCCTAACCAGAATAGAAAGAGGAGTGGAAGGCCCGGTGCACAACTGAGCAAGAGGACAAGTACATTAGAGTGTCAAGTTTGAGAAACAGATGCCTCACAAGCCCTCAACTGGCAGCTTCATTAAATAGTACCCGCAAAACACCAGTCTCAACGTCAACAGTGAAGAGGCGACTCCGGGATGTTATACAGCTAGCAACAATGACAAGAAGCTGCTATGTGGGGAATCGTAGGTGTCTTGTTTCAACTACTTTTATCTTGACTAAAATTCACTAGCTAACTAACCAACAACTGTAACAATGTCTTTGAGAGACAACAGGTGCTCATTGTGCAAATGTATGTATTTTTTCAATAAACATTTGGAGACTAAAGATTGTTGAAAACATGGAAACTATCTAAGCAAACCCCCCCCCCCCCCCCAAGTCATCAAGGCAAAGGCAGGCTACTTTGAAGAATCTCAATTCTCAAATATATTTTGATTTGTTTAACACTTGTTTGTTGGTTACTACATGATTCCATATGTGTTATCTCATAGTTTTATTGTCTTCACTATTGTTCTACAATATAGAAAATAGGAAAAATAAAGAGAAAAAAAACCCTTGAATTAGTATTTTTGAGGGCAGGGGGATGCACAAAATAAATTTAGGTGGCAGGAATCTTGATTCAGGAGAGGTTGATTGTCTCTGCTGTAACCAAGACGCTTGATCTTACAATCTAGCCACTTAGTTAGCAAGTTAGCAAATGCATAGCTGGAGCCCTGAGCTGAAGATCATTTATTTGGCACATCTTAGATAGTTTGTTTATAGTTATAAGCAGTGGCGTAACACGCCCACATCTCCCCACCATGGTAAAAATGTCACCCTATAGCTGAACATACATTTATATTCTTACAAGTACAGATGCATAATTCATCCTTGATGCAAGCCAACGTGCAGTTGGTGTTCTATGTGATTGTGACATTCAGGGATCCTTTGAGATGGGTAGCTAAGCTTACACCTAGCTGGGCTTTCAGGGGCTACTCTTTGGCCTCCCATTGGAAGTCTCTCCCTCAGTGCCCTACAGCTATGGAATCACATTTTCTGCTTCATTGATTAAAGTCACCAAAATAATATGAAAAACTTTTTCGCCCCATTTTCCATTTTTATGAATAAACATTATCGTAGAAATTAACATTGAGTTTGTCAGTCACAGGCCGGGTACAAAAGGCCAGGCAACAAAGACATTTGAGAAGAGAGGGATCTGAATTGTTACACTAAATACGGATAATCCTTTTGACTGATGATTGAAATGATATTAAGGACGTGTTTATTAGTAGTCTTTAACTAAAGCTGCTCTTTAGAAGCTGTTTAGACACCTTCTAAGGAGGGGGTGATTCTGGGGGTGATTCTGTCACACCATCTGCTCCACACACCATTAACCTCTACTCATCCCTGGCTGTTTTGTGTATATTGAAGTGACGAGAGTGGGGTCTATCAACGAGCCACACTTTTGATCTCCAACCAATATGTTTTTGTTGAATTTCTAATGGTGATCGTCCTCTCACCTGCCAATTAGTGTTGTTTTGATTATGATGAAGCTCAGTATCTATGTTCAGATTCCTTTCAACTGATGTGTTGAGTGCTTTCTACGATGTTCACTCTTATTTTGACCGTTGCAACTACATCGCCCAAAATGACCTAGGTTATTGTTGGATACTAATAATGAACGGATCCTTTAGATGGACAATTGTTTTGCATTTCCAAAGAAAACTATGATTGGAGGGAGGAGTAGGCCTGCAGTAAATGTTAAGTATTATGTGACAAATTAACTAACAATGTATGCCTAATACAATTTAATGATGTATTGATCAATTGATACAAATTTGGAATGCAATGAGGTGAATCTTACTCCAAAAGTTAAATTAGGTTAAAATGATGTCAGCATTATGTATCCTAGCAACCATACAGGGTCAGGGCAGCACATTCAATATAGTGTGTTAGAAGTGGCAAAAGTGCTTGAGTAACACAGGAAGTGTCAGCTTTTTGATTCTGCCGCTGCCGGTTAGTATTTAGAGTGAAAAGAGAAGAGGGGCTGTCAAAACAATTATGACTGGTATATTTGCTTTACCAACAATCCATGTCATTTCTTTGGGCGATGATTGCTACCTTTTGTAAATGAAAAAAAATCAAAAACAAAGGGGTAGTTGTTCTGTCAAAACATATATTTTTTAACATTGGTCAAATCAATAGGACACCTGGTAGGTCCTATCAATAATGAAGAAATATATACTGTAGGGGTGAGCTTTCCAAAAGAGTTGATAGGCACAATTTGTAGAATTTCTAGCACAAGTCAGTAAAATGATCTGTCAGAATTCCATTCTTAACACCTCATACAGCTATTAAAGAGATCATCTATTTTTGCAGTAGCAATAAAGCATGATAAATAATCCTAATCCAGCACATTGAAGCACAACCCTCAAGGCCCATTTGCCAAATGTTTTGCCAATGGAAACCCTGTACCGTGTTAAATATTAACCTTGGTTTTCTCCATGAAAGCTTGATAGTACGTCATAAAATAATTTAGATTGTCTGCCTCCACTTACCAGTTGCTTTACAGTAAGAGAAATGCAGCAATCTGTTGGCATCCTTCATTTTGATGACAAAACTAACAGAACAGTCACCTGCACTGAAATCTATCAGAAAACAGGGCTCTTGTCTTATATTGACATGGCATATGCAATTCCCCCCTCATATTAATGGACTGCAAACACTTCCAGGAAGACCTGCCTCCCAGGCTGTGTAATGTGGATAGAACAGCAGTTCAGCCTGGGCAAGGTGGAAGGTGGAAAGCTTTGAGACATGTTTTGTAAACATAGTTTTCTCACCAGCCAAATGCAACATGGATGCACTTAGAGGTTGTAAAGACTGGTGACAAGAGAAATAATTCTTACCTTCTTTCTTGTGGTGTCCTCAGTGTTTAGTTTTACTTTCAGATATTCATAGTCAATGGTCTTCTAGTATTAAAATGGGGGATCACCACTTATCCAAAATCACTCCACTCTATACAAAACAATGCATGGTGATCAGCTGAATTGTTTTGTGTTACGTTTACATTTGCTTTATTTGCAAAACAACCAGTGTTGCATTTACCTTTCGCAGGGCATTTTTTCTCATCCTCTGACTTTGCTTTCACATTAGTTAGATTATGGGCTGAAACAAGTAGAAAGATCACTTTGTTTAGTTTACAGAATAGCAAGAGACAGGAAACACGTCCACTTTCACCTGGTTTTGGGCTTTCAGAGGAATAGGGTGGAGGGGGAGAGTAGGCCTAAGAGACATGGTTGTTGGAGTTTGAGACAGCCGTATAACATGACCATCCACATCCCATTATGCTACAGTGGTGGCCTGAGAAAGTCCACTTGAACCCAGTGTGGCCTGGTTCCTGACAAGGTTCTGACCTGGAATTCCGCCCTTGATGAGCTTGGCCTACCACCCACTGTTCCTCTGGTCTGACCTAAAACCGCTAAGTTCAAGGGCCAAGTTGGGTTTGCAAACTTTGCACCCAACTCCTTCAGATAAAGCTCTTAATGTTAGTCACAGCCTATACAAAACCCTTTAGCAGGTGGTTCTTTATTGGATTTTAATGAAGGGCATATAAAAGAGGAGATGCTCTTGGGCAAACACCACACACCACATTTAAAGAATATGGTTAACGTCATATTAATGAGGTATGCCCTCTCTTCAAAACCCCATCTGATATGAATTATAACATGTAGGAGTCAACTGAGGCATTGGCGCTATCACAATTTATCTGGTGAGATATATTTGTGCTCCATTTGTGTCTATACACTCGGGGGGACATATTCAGATGGTTACCTAAGTTACATAAGCAATGAATGAACATCAAACATTTAGATAGATAAAGCACTGATCCATGAAAATACACCTGTGCACTGTTTACTTTCTCTTGAAGGACTCTCACACTGTGGACTGGATGGCCAATCTGACAAGTGTCGCCTAACATTACAATCTGACCAATGGCTGCCTAACTGTGAGTCATTAGCTCATGTTTCCAGACAATATCTGCTCCAGGGGGCACATGAAGTATTGCATATGGGGTTTAAAAGTAAAGATTTATCAATTACACTAAACAGATTCACAGAATTACATCAATATGGATTTTATGGTCCATAGTATATGACTTAACATCTTAAATCCTGTAAAATTGTAATAAGCAGTGCTTTAAAAAACTCCAGCATATAGGATTTGTTACCAAAAAGAAAAACATCCACACAATACCTTAGTCTTCCAACCGCTTCTCTTTAGCCTCCAAAGAATTGCAGACCTGCTCCATGACAATTTGCATGGAGTCAATGTCATCTTTTAGCTTTTCACTCTCTTGTCTCAGTCCTCCGCACCCTCAGAACTGATCTGAAGAAAAAAATGACAACTTCTTTTTTAGTTTTTTTCTTTAATCTGCAAAACAAAAGGCACACAGCTCAAGCTGCGTGGAAAATATGAGTCCTATTCAGAGACAAAGCAATCGTACAACTTTCTGCCTCCTACGATTTCCCCCTGAATAATAAAAAGCTGAGACACACACACAAAAAAACTCTGGCCATTAGGTTTTTTCTCTCCCCTCTTTGCCCAGAAGAAAGAAGGCAGTACATTATATACAAAGACCATAATTAATGGGGACATTTTTATTGACAGGGATAATACATATCATACTGTTTGTGTGCCCCTGTCATTCAGGTCAATTTATTCTGGAAGTCCAAAGAGGCAGCTGGGCCTTTCCATCCACGGTCTTTGCCCTGGTCTCTAACAACCACTGCCTGTAACTAGGCAGGGCTGAAGGGACAGACTGGGGGTAGTATGCCTGTGCAACACCAGGGGGTTTGCAGAGTGCACAGCTTCCAGGGGGGGGGGGGGCTTGTTGCCTTTGTGCCTTCCCTCAGTGGCAACGCTGCCAGTGTCACCAGGATCACATCACATGTCAGAGCAGTGAAGTTTTCAGACTGGGAGCCGCATGGAGCCCATCAGGTTCCTGTGATATCCACGCAATTGGCCCTCCACTTTGTGCTGCAGTCACCATTCATGCCCTGGACATTAACAGGGCTTTTGCATGCCTGTCACACTTAGGACTGTGCAGTGTGCCGGCGTTCAATGGCTTTCAAAGCTTCAAGGTCCCCCCCACCCTCCTTTTCCCTTGTTTTGTTTCCTCCTCTTCTTTTAGAATGAAAGAAGACAGTACTTTTGTGAAGAGCGGTCATATTTGAGTAAAGAAATCTCACTTTTAAAAATAATTTGAATGCCTTTTTGTTTCATTTGGAATGAGTCCAAAACTGTGTGAATTCAATAGATTTTTGTAACAGAGACCCACCCAATACACAGGTTGCCAAAAGCCACATTAGAATGCAAAACGGAACACAGATAGTTAAAGTCATGCTTCATAACTGCATGCATTCTACGGACTAGCCAATTTTGCTGTATCCGAGTTAATCAAATAATGAATAAACAATTTAGAGGGATTACAAGGTTAGGAGTGCTTGCGTTGCGTGTGACACTGCAGTTTTGACACTGCGTTAGGCTAGACTACATGTCATGCCACAGAGGATTACCCAGTTGGTCCTCTCTGTAATCACTGTGGGCACCGTTCCATCTACCCTGGCACAGCCCCAACCCGACCGACATCAACAGATGATCACCTCTCCATGCACCACCAAACACCATGCATCCCTTCTTCTCCTTCCCCCATCTAAGACCATGTCTACTAATTATGAGTGACAGCCATAGACACACGTTTTTCCTGTTTTATGGAGGCTCCCCCTGTCTCTGTTCCTCTCTAAACTACTGTATCTAAAACTCAGAACACTGCATGTCTGACTGGGACCGTTTCCTCTGGGATTGAAGAAGGAATGCTACTTCCTTTACCTCTGGCACCACCATCTGCCATAGAGTGGTAACTACGGGTGATTAGCCATGCGGTTCTCCCATGGCCGTGACCACTCTCATTAGCACAAAGAACAAAGGAGCGATTCTCCAGAGCTGCAGTCATCCGTTTCACTTTGAGAGGCTGGTTTTGTGTGACTGCTCTCCCCGCCATCTGCCTACAGTAGAGTCCCACTTGGATTGGACAAAACTCAAACACTGAGGGGCAAGAGAGGACTTAGGGAGATAGGATGAGTGGCTGCCTGGGCTCATTAAAACAAGGCAATTATGGGACTGCACCTCACCTTTTAACACTAAATATCTCATTAATGTTGATTTCTGGGGGGTGTCACTCACCACATAAAAGGTATGAGGGATGAAAGAGTGATAAGAAATTAATGGCTTTTGGTAAAGCAAGAGGTGTCTATATCACCGCCCCTCTCTGGAAGGCGTTTTAATCTAACCATGAGTAACTACAATCTTATTGTTCACCACCGGCAGCTCTACGTGAAACTTGAAATATTCTCGAATTCTTCTTCAGCTTTGAACATTCTTCATTTAAAATATTATTAGCCATGTTATAAGACAAAATACAATATGTGATTTGCATCACCACAGTAAGTGGGTAAAGTGAAGAACACACTGATCCTACCTTTGTGAAGATTCTCTTCTCATATTCCCTCCGCTGTTCACTCATACACTCGATCTTGAAGTTCTTCTCTTGGATCTCATTCATCAGATCTTTCAGACTCCCTGTGTCAATAGCAAAAGCTACAACATGTTCTCTTTTTTTAAGGTAGTTATTCTGAAATAAAATGATACACAGTCAATATATTTCAAAGCATTATAGTGACATGCACACACAGTGCAGAGCAAGTGCTCTTTCATATTTGGTGTACAATAAGAGTGATGACAACATACCCAGCCATCACCTTTGTTTTGAGACGTCTTGTGATGTCTTGTGGCATACAATTGAGACGTCTCAAGACGTCTTATGACACATTTTGAAGACATGTCTTGAGATAAGACACTGTTTTCAGACATGTTATGTGTGTCTTTAAGACATGTCTCAAGACATTAATGTAAAATTGTACTATGACTATGTTTAGAATTTTGGAATGTTGAACATTTCAAATTCATGGAACATTCTACAGTCAACTGACAATGATATTAATTTCTTCCAAGAGTGAATGATTATTATATTCATAATAAAAAATGAAAACAACCATAAATTATAAAATGCCTCAAGACGGATGTCTCAAGACATTGGTATTTTCGAGACGTGTATATAGACGGCCTTAAAGACATCTCCATTTTCTAAGACATGTCTTGAGATGTCTCAAGACATCTTCATTTATATGTCTTAAGACGTCTCAAGATGTCTCAAGACATGGTGATGGCTGGGAATGAATGCACAGTGAAAGGTTGTAACACAGACTAGGGACACACAGACTGTGTCCACCTTGTAGATGGCTCTGACTACATGGATTGCATTTATAACCAGGTCTCCATCCAACATTTTTATGCAAGTAAAGTACATGTTGGCTAAAAAATGTCACGACAGGCCTGATGGAAACAAAACATTTGTCGTTAAACTTGACAAATGTCGACAAAACTAAATACACCAGACAAGCAAAAGGGGGGATGTTTTTGTGTCTGTAAAAAAAAATCTATTGACATGATGATCGATGCTTGACTGCTGTTTGACAAATAAAAACCTTCTCGCTCTTATCTATAAGCGTACGTGCCAAGACCAGGGTAGGCACATTTTCTATTTAGCCCAACTGTTTTTGTGACAAGACTATCGGTAGAGTTGAAAATGCGATGGAAACACTTTTTTTATTCGACACACGAAAACTTAAGCAAAAATTTACATTTTGTGTGCACTATGTGATCACGTACTGATTTTTATCCGCAACAAGCTAGATTGGTGGACACACTACTGGTAGGAAAATACACATACAGTACATTCGGAAAGTATTCAGACCCCTTGACTTTTTCTACATTTTGTTATGTTACAGGCTTATTTTAAATTTGATTTAAAAAAATGTTTTCCTCATCAATCTACACGCAATACCCCATAATGACAAGGCAAAAACAGGTTTTTAGACATTTTTGCATTTTTATTAAAAATAAAAAACAAAAATACCTTATTTAAATAAGTATTCAGACACTTTGCTATGAGACTGGAAATTGAGCTCAGGTGCATCCTGTTTCCAATAATCATCCTTGGGATGGTTCTACAACTTGATTGGAGTCCAACTGTGGTAAATTCTATTGATTGGATATGATTTGGAAAGGCACACACCTGTCTATATAAGGTCCCACAGTGGACAGTGCATGTCAGAGCAAAAATCAAGCCATGAAGTCGAAGGAATTAGAGCTACGAGACAGGATTGTGTCAAAGCACAGATCTGGGGAAGGGTACCAAAACATTTCTGAAGCATTGGTCCTCAAGAACACACTGGCCTATATCATTTTTAAACTAATGTCATGCCTTGACCTGAGAGAGCCTTTTTATGTCTCTATTTAGGTTTGGTCAGGGTGTGATTTGGGTGGGCATTCTATGTCCGTGTTTCTATGTTTGGGATTTCTTTGTTTCGGCCGGGTATGACTCTCAATCAGGAACAGCTGTTTATCGTTGTTGCTGATTGGGAGTCATACTTAGACAGCCTGTTTTTCCTTTGGGTTTTGTGGGTAGATGTTTTCTGTACAGCTACTTTGCCTTATGGAACTGTGTAGTCGTTGTTTTGTTTATTTTGTAAGTGTTCACTTTTCTTAATATTAAAAAGATGAGCATTCAAATTCCCGCTGCGTTTTGGTCCTGTGTTCACGACGACCGTTACAACTAAAGAAGCTTGGAACCACCAAGACTCTTCCTAGAGCTGACCACTCGGTCAAACTGAGCAATCAGGGGACAAGGGCCTTGGTCAGGGAGGTGACCAAGAACCAGATGGTCCCTCTGGCAGAGCTCCAGTGTTCCTCGTGGAGATGGAAGAACTTTCCAGAAGGACAACCATCTCTGCAGCACTCCACCAATCAGGCCTTTATGGTGGCCAGATGAAAGCCACTCCTCAGTAAAAGGCACAGCCCTCATGGAGTTTGCTAAAAGGCACCTAAAGGACTCTCAGACCATGAGAAGCAAGATTCTCTGGTCTGATGAAACCAAGATTGAACTCTTTGGCCTGAATGCCAAGCGCCACGTCTGGAGGAAACATGGCACCATCCCTACGGTGAAGCATGGTGGTGGCAGCATCATGCTATGGGGATGTATTTCAGTGGCATGGACTGAGTCAGGATCAAGGGAAAGATGAACGGAGCAAAGTACAGAGAGATCCTTGATGAAAACCTACTCCAGAGCGCTCAGGACCTCAGACTGGGGCGAAGGTTCACCTTCCAACAAGACAACGACCCTAAGCACACAGCCAAGACAACTCAGGAGTGGCTTTGGGACAAGTCTCTGAATGTCCTTGAGTGGCCCAGCCAGAGCCTGGATGAGAACCTGATCGAACATCTCTGGAGAGATCTGTAAATAGCTGTGCATTGACGCTCCCCATCCAACCTGACAACGCTTGAGAGGATCTGCAAAGAAGAATGGGAGAAACTCCCCAAATACAGGTGTGCCAAGCTTGTAGCGTCACACCGAAGAAGAGTCGAGGCTGTAATCGCTGCCAAAGGTGCTTCAACAAAGTACTGAGTAAAGGGTCTGTATACGTACGTAAATATGATATTTAAGTTTTTAGCTTTGTCATTATGGGGTATTGTGTGTAGATTGATGAGGGGGAAAAAAACATTTTTAGAATAAGGCTGTAACATACAGTGAGGGAAAAAAGTATTTGATCCCCTGCTGATTTTGTACGTTTGTCCACTGACAAAGACATGATCAGTCTATAATTTTAATGGTAGGTTTATTTGAACAGTGAGAGACAGAATAACAACAACAAAATCCAGAAAAACATATGTAAAAAATGTTACAAATTGATTTGCATTTTAATGAGGAAAGATCTCACCTCATGGGGTTGCAATGATCATGAGAACGGTGAGGAATCAGCCCAGAACTACACGGGAGGATCTTGTCAATGATCTCAAGGCAGCTGGGACCATAGCTGGGACCATAGTCACCAAGAAAACAATTGGTAACACACTACGCCGTGAAGGACTGAAATCCTGCAGCGCCCGCGAGGTCCCCCTGCTCAAGAAAGCACATATACATGCCCGTCTGAAGTTTGCCAATGAACATCTGAATGATTCAAAGGACAACTGGGTGAAAGTGTTGTGGTCAGATGAGACCAAAATGGAGCTCTTTGGCATCAACTCAACTCGCCGTGTTTGGAGGAGGAGGAATGCTGCCTATGACCCCAAGAAAACCATCCCCACCGTCAAACATGGAGGTGGAAACATTATGCTTTGGGGGTGTTTTTCTGCTAAGGGGACAGGACAACTTCACCGCATCAAAGGGACGATGGACGGGGCCATGTACCATCAAATCTTGGGTGAGAACCTCCTTCCCTCAGCCAGGGCATTGAAAATGGGTCGTGGATGGGTATTCCAGCATGACAATGACCCAAAACACACAGCCAAGGCAACAAAGGAGTGGCTCAAGAAGAAGCACATTAAGGTCCTGGAGTGGCCTAGCCAGTCTCCAGACCTTAATCCCATAGAAAATCTGTGGAGGGAGCTGAAGGTTTGAGTTGCCAAACGTCAGCCTCGAAACCTTAATGACTTGGAGAAGATCTGCAAAGAGGAGTGGGACAAAATCCCCCCTGAGATGTGTGCAAACCTGGTGGCCAACTACAAGAAACGTCTGACCTCTGTGATTGCCATCAAGGGTTTTGCCACCAAGTACTAAGTCATGTTTTGCAGAGGGGTCAAATACTTATTTCCCTCATTAAAATACAAATCAATTTATAACATTTTTGACATGTGTTTTTATGGATTTTTTTGTTGTTATTCTGTCTCTCACTGTTCAAATATACCTACCATTAAAGTTATAGACTGATCATTTCTTTGTCAGTGGGCAAACGTACAAAATCAGCAGGGGATCAAATACTTTTTTCCCTCACTGTAACATGTGAAAAAAGTAAAGGGGTCTGATTACTTTCCGAATGCACTGAACAAAAATATAAACGCAACATGTAAAGTGTTGGTCCCATGAGCTGATATAAAAGATTCCATACATTTTCCATATGCACAAAAAGCTTATTTCTCTCAAATGGTATGCACAAGTTTGTTTACATCCTTGTTAGTGGGCATTTCTCATTTTCCCAGATAATCCATCCACCTGACAGGTGTGGCATTTCAAAAAGCTGATTAATGAATTTGGCAAAACTGTACGTCCAACCGGCCTCACATCTGTAGACCACGTGTAACCACGCCAGCACAGGACCTCCACATCCGGCTTCTTCACCTGCGGAATCATCTGAGACCAGCCACCCGGACAGCCGATGAATCTGATGACTATTTCTCTTTGTAATAAAGCCCTTTTGTGGGGAAAAAGTCATTTTGATTGGCTGGGCCTGGCTCCCCAGTGGGTGGGCCTGGCTCCCCAGTAGGTGGGCCTATGCCCTGCCCAGTCATGTGAAACCCATAGATTAGGGCCGAATGAATTTATTTCAATTGACTGATTTCGTTATATGAACTGTAACTCAGCAAAATTGTTGAAATTGTTGGCTGTTGCGTTAATATTTGTGTTCAGTATATTTTCTTCAGAACATGGTCATTATTTATATAACAAAATACATTTGAAAAAGGAATCAATATCTCTCACGTCCTTATGATGATTCACCGAACTCTTCACTGCTGTCGTTAATTCTGGTATAGTCTACAAGGAGCCCAGACTTCTTGCTGAAGTCTGGGCTCATTGTGTGCCTGTATGAACGTCATTTTCAAACAATCTATATCGTAACAAGCAAAGGGGAAGATTAGCAAACATTTTCAATGTAGAGGAGTACATTCAAGCACAATTCATCAACTGAACTGCATCTAGCATTATTGTTCTTCTTATAGTGTAAACTAAATGTTGTTTAGTCTACATATCGTATAAATTACATATTATAGCCTTTAACTTGAAAATACAAAATCCACATCAAGACTGTGCTCTTGTCAAACTAAAGGGACATATATCTGAGCTGCTAGCATAATCAGACTAAATCAGCTACTGGCTGAAACTTTGTCTTAGAGCATTTCGTATTATTCTGTACGTAAATCCAAGATACCTAGGCTAGGGGCTAGGGGTTAGGCTTGGCGCTTAGGGTTAAGGTTAGGAGTTAGGTTAAAGGGCTAAGGTTAGGGGAAGGGTTAGCTAACATGCTAAGTAGTTGCAAGGTACTAAAAAAGTAGTTAGTAGGTGCAAAGTTACTAATTAGATAAAGTTGTCCGTGATGAGATTCAAAAGCGCAACCTTTGGGTTGCTAGATTCTGTGATATACGCCCACCCATCCACCCTCTTCGTTTTTGCTTTAAATAATGTTCTGTCTGATGTAACCATACCAAATGTGACATATCAGCTAATTTGAGTCTCCAAGATTTACATTTACTATGTTACGTCTAGTCTATGATAGCAGACTAGCTGCTGAAGTAACTACTTCGTTTTGGTTCCTACTTTGTTGAATTGGTATCACTTTCAAATTTTGAAGGATGAATACTCCACGAAGTTCCTAATGTGCCAATCAATTTGCTTAACTCTGCAGGCAAGGGCAGTCATTGCTGCTCCCTTGCAAACACTCTCTTCCCCACAACAAAGCCTCCATATGCCCTCTCTGCGGGGACTGGGCCAGATATAAGAGCCATGCTGTCACGTCTGTGTGTAGAAACGAACCAAGGTGTGTATCGTTCCACATCTTTATTATATTGTGAAACTTAACCAAACAAACAATAAACTATAAACAAAACACAAACTGTGACTATGGCGGTGCAACATGCACTAACTCAAAATAACCTCCCACAAACAAAGGTGGGAAAAACAACTACTTAAATATGATCCCCAATTAGAGACAACGATTGCCTCTAATTGGGAATCATACAAAAACCCCAACATAGAAAAAAGAAACTAGAACACAACATAGCAAAAATAAACTAGATAAACCCCCCCAGTCACGCCCTGACCTACTCTACCATAGAAAATAAGAGCACTCAATGGTCAGGATGTGACACAAGCATTTAGGCTTAAAGTTATAGGAGTTTTTAACTAATGAGATGAAAGGGGATACTGAATGAATTTAATCACTGAGCAAATGTAGAGGAATGCACAAGTTACTGTCAGTCAGTCATTTCACATTATTTGTTGCTGGTCTGATTGTAGTGTTTTGTACCTAAAACAAAAATCACGAGACTAATAATTGGACTTGTTTGAAAAGAGAAACTTTTCAATTGTATAAATCAATTTTTTAATATAACATGTGAATGTAGCTATTGTTTGGAGAAACAAAAAGATATGTTATTATGCAAGCAATGTACAAAGTAACCTACCTTTATGGATGGCTCCCGAGTGGTGCAGTGGTCTAAGGCACTGCATCTCAGTGCAATAGGTGTCACTACAGTTCCTCTTTTGATTCCAGGCTGTATCACATCTGGCCGTGATTGGGAGTCCCATAGGGCGGCGCACAATTGGCCCAGCGTCGTCCAGGTTTGGCCGGGGTAGGCCGTCATTGTAAATAAGAATTTGTTCTTTTTAAGAAACATTTTTAAATTGAACCTTTATTTAACTAGGCAGGTCAGTTAAGAACAAATTCTTATTTACAATGACGGCCTAGGAACAGTGGGTTAACTGCCTTGTTCAGGGGCAGAACGACAGATTTATACCTTGTCAGCTCGGGGATTTGATCTAGCAACCTTTCAGTTACTGGCCCAAAGCTCTATATATTTTTTTTCATATCAACCAACTGCTCTTAACAGCGTGGCATTATAAAAATAGTAATATTTGAAACTGCAACTTTCAGATGATGTGCAAATGTATGATGACTGCATTGATTGAGACAGGCTTCACTGTTAGGGATTTGAGCTTGTCATATTGTATTTGGATTATTGAAATCGGGCCAATTACATTGTACACATTTTACATTTAATGAACCTAAGATTAGTGAAAAAGGTTTATCTCAAGAGGGATCGCTTTACATCTGTGGTGTTCTTTGATGCCTCTAATCACAAAGCTGATTGTTTTCACGCAATGTGAAAACCATTCAAATAGTTTTCATCTCTTAGAGTCTGTCTAAATAGCATAATCTCATAGTCTGTCTCAATAGCATAATCTCTTAGAGTCTGTCTCAATAGCTGTCACGAATATCTTCGTCTTCAGACGATATAACGAAATCATCGTCGGAAAAGGTAGACCAATACGCAGCAGAGTCGATAGAGTTCATCTTGAACATTTAATGAAATTCAACACGAATACAAAAACAACAAGAAAACGAACGATACACTGACAGTCTGCAAAGCAAAGCTCAACACAGCACAATCACCCACAAATCCCAAACACAAACACACCCTACTATATGAGACTCTCAATCAAAGGCAGATAGACAACACCTGCCTTCAACTGAGAGTCCCAACCCCAATTAACCAAACATAGACATACATTCACTAGACTCCCCATAGAAATACCTAAACATAAACCAACACCCGGAATTACTAAAACAAACACCCTTTTAACAAAACACACCACCCTGAACCACATAAAACAAATACCCTCTGTCACGCCCTGACCAAACTACAAAACAATTAAGCTTATATACTGGCCAGGACGTGACAGTACCCCCCCCTTAAAGGTGCTACCCCGGAAGCACCTTAACAAAAAAAAATAAAAAATACCCCCAAACAATACCCAAAAGAAAATTTCCCCCTTACTAAAGGGAGGGAAGGGAGGGTGGCTGCCGTCAACGACGGCACTGTGCTACACCCCCCCTCCCCAACCCACCTATTTTTTGGAGGTGGCTCCGGCTCAGGCCGTTCCAGGCTGTCTGGGCAGTCTGGCAGCTCGGGACAGTCTGGGCAGTCTGGCAACTCGGGACAGTCTGGGCAGTCTGGCAACTCGGGACAGTCTGGGCAGTCTGGCAACTCGGGACAGTCTGGCAACTCGGGACAGTCTGGCAACTCGGGACAGTCTGGGCAGTCTGGCCACTCCGGCAGGTCAGGGCAGTCTGGCCACTCCGGCAGGTCAGGGCAGTCTGGCCACTCCGGCAGGTCAGGGCAGTCTGGCCACTCCGGCAGGTCAGGGCAGTCTGGCCACTCCGGCAGGTCAGGGCAGTCTGGCCACTCCGGCAGGTCAGGGCAGCCTGGCCACTCCGGCAGGTCAGGGCAGTCTGGCCACTCCGGCAGTTCAGCGCAGTCTGGCCACTCCGGCAGGTCAGGGCAGTCTGGCCACTCCGGCAGTTCAGCGCAGTCTGACCACTTTGGCGACTGTTGACTGACGGGCAGCTCCGACGACTGTTGACTGACGGGCAGCTCCGACGACTGTTGACTGACGGGCAGCTCCGACGACTGTTGACTGACGGGCAGCTCCGACGACTGTTGACTGACGGGCAGCTCCGACGACTGTTGACTGACGGGCAGCTCCGACGACTGTTGACTGACGGGCAGCTCCGACGACTGTTGACTGGCGGGCAGCTCCGTCGACTGTTGACTGGCGGGCAGCTCCGACGACTGTTGACTGGCGGGCAGCTCCGACGACTGTTGACTGGCGGGCAGCTCCGACGACTGTTGACTGGCGGGCAGCTCCGACGACTGTTGACTGGCGAGGCTGGGTTTACGCACTTGCCGTTTAGTGCGGGGAGCGGGAACAGGACGAGTCGGACTGGGTGGACGCACTTCCGGGTCCGCACGAGAGACAGGAGCTGGAAACCCAGGGCTATGGAGGCGCACAGCCGGTCTAGATCTTACCTTCTGCACAACCCGCCTTGGCTGGATGGAACTAGTAGCCCTGTACGAGCGGAGTGCTCGTACAGGGCAGACTGGGCTGTGCAGGGGCCTGATGGTAGCCGTGCGTAGAGCGGGAGTTGGGTAGCCTGGTCCTCGGAGGCGTACCGGCGACCAGATGCGCTGCGCAGGCATCCTCCTACCAGGCTGGATGCCCGCTCTAGCACGGCACCTGCGAGGGGCTGGAATAACTCGCACCGGACTGTGCGTGCGTATGGGTGAGATAGTGCGCTTCTCAGCAAAACATGGCGCTCCCCACCTCATACGCTCCTCCATATAACCACGGGTAGCTGGCTTCCGGCTCTTCCTTCGCCTAGCCAAACTACCCGTGTGCCCCCCCAAAAATATTTCTTGGGGGTGCCTCTCGTGCTTCTCCCTCAGCGCGTCTCTGGCCTCGTACCACCGCCTCTCTGCCTTGGCTGCTTCTATTTCCCACTGCGGGCGGCGATACTCCCCAGCCTGATGCCAAGGTCCGGCCCCGTCCAGAACTTCCTCCCAAGTCCACTTCTCCCGCCAGTCCAACTCGTAATTCCTCCGCTCCTTCCTCTGCTGCTTGGTCCTTTGGTGGTGGGTGATTCTGTCACGCATATCTTCGTCTTCAGACGATATAACGAAATAATCGTCGGAAAAGGTAGACCAATACGCAGCAGAGTCGATAGAGTTCATCTTGAACATATAATGAAATTCAACACGAATACAAAAACAACAAACAAGAAAACGAACGATACACTGACAGTCTGCAAAGCAAAGCTCAACACAGCACAATCACCCACAAATCCCAAACACAAACACACCCTACTATATGAGACTCTCAATCAAAGGCAGATAGACAACACCTGCCTTCAACTGAGAGTCCCAACCCCAATTAACCAAACATAGACATACATTCACTAGACTCCCCATAGAAATACCTAAACATAAACCAACACCCGGAATTACTAAAACAAACACCCTTTTAACAAAACACACCACCCTGAACCACATAAAACAAATACCCTCTGTCACGCCCTGACCAAACTACAAAACAATTAACCTTATATACTGGCCAGGACGTGACAATAGCATAATCTCGTAGTCTGTCTAAATAGCATAATCTCTTAGAGTCTGTCTAAATAGCATAATCTCTTAGAGTCTGTCTAAATAGCATTATCTCTTAGAGTCTGTCTAAATAGCATAATCTCTTAGAGTCTGTCTAAATAGCATAATCTCTTAGAGTCTGTCTAAATAGCATTATCTCTTAGAGTCTGTCTAAATAGCATAATCTCTTAGAGTCTGTCTAAATAGCATAATCTCTTAGAGTCTGTCTAAATAGCATTATCTCTTAGAGTCTGTCTAAATAGCATAATCTCTTAGAGTCTGTCTAAATAGCATAATCTCTTAGAGTCTGTCTAAATCGCATAATCTCGTAGTCTGTCTAAATAGCATAATCTCTTAGAGTCTGTCTAAATAGCAGATTCTCTTAAAGTCTGTCTAAATAGCATAATCTCTTAGAGTCTGTCTAAATAGCATAATCTCTTAGAGTCTGTCTAAATCGCATAATCTCGTAGTCTGTCTAAATAGCATAATCTCTTAGAGTCTGTCTAAATAGCAGATTCTCTTAAAGTCTGTCTAAATAGCATAATCTCTTAGAGTCTGTCTAAATAGCATAATCTCTTAGTCTGTCTAAATAGCATAATCTCTTAGAGTCTGTCTAAATAGCATAATCTCTTAGTCTGATTGAGCAACATAATCCCTAAATCTGAAATGTTTTCCCCTGGTAAAGCCATCCATAGCCAGTCACAAAGGCAGCAGACTCTAGGTATGTCCCCTCCCCTCCCCCTTTTTCACAGCGTTGCTTTCTGTACTTCTGAGTCTGCCCTGAGGGCCAAGCAATATGTCACATCAATTAATAAAAAACAGTTTAGTTCAATAAATGGAAGGTGATGTTATTAGTATTTTTTTTCTGTCTTCACTAGTGAATATAATCCTATTTGTGTGAGATATTCTGTATGCAGTGCCTGACTCTCAGCTGTGTGGTTTCGGAATGGAGACACGCTGAAGATCAATACCACACACATCAATAGGGATCTATCCTAACTGCTGTGGAGATTCAGAGGAGTGTGTGTGTGTACAGAAATCATCTTGTTCATTCATGGTTGTTTGCGTATTTGGAAGTTTAACTAACTTAAACAGAATTTAAACTATTGTTTTTTCAGACAGTTGGTTTTGAGGGGCAACTTGTCAGAGTCCATTTGTCCTTACCATACTGGGTGAGAACAATAGGACATCTGCAGCCAAGAACAATGTCACATTTTTAAGGAAGAGACACAGGGGGGTCGCCGTTCAGTAACACTGGTTAACGACTACTACTGGAAATATGAGTGTCTCATTCTAACATTTGTCACCATACATTGAAGATTAAAAAAGTAATAATTAATTCAACCAATACTTTGTGATAAAACATTTTTGTTGTTGTGTTTTTGACATTTGTTTTGATCAAATTGTGAATTTTGGAACACATTTACCAATGTTTGAAAATAATGGATGTAAAAAATGTGATCTAAACCTCACAGGTTAGATAGAGCAATGAGATATACTGATGCACACACAATCAAATACATATTGAACAGCCTTCATCCCATCAGCTCCTTCAGTAATGCAGCCGATTTCTATTGAGGAAGCACATAGGTTACCCATAGTGCATTTAGTGGAGAGAGCTGTACCAGTCATTTGATTTGTTGATTGTCACGATTTAGTGCACCAGTGGAACAGGGCTGGAGCTGAAGGGCCCTTGTGGAGTATTTAGGAAGTGTGTTTCTTAAATACAGAAAACGCAAGACATTGTGAACTCTTTGTCTCTAATTGATATAATTGTTTCTAATGTCATTCCGTTGTTTGGCCTTTGCATAGGCCCTGTTGCAATGCTATTAATAGACTGTTGCAATGCTATTAATAGACTATGTGTTATAGTCAAGTTTATTCATAGGCCAGAAGTGTCAGAAACTTAACACATTATACACATAACAAACAACAGTGTCGGTAGGCTTACATTACAGTTGTATTGGTTGATTATGCATAGGAGAAAGATTGCACTGTGGTCTTTCCATTGTGTTGTTATTTACCTTTCGGTTAGGCCTATGTCACGAATGACTGACATTTTGTGAGATTCTCAATTGGAAAAGTCTGTCCTCTCCTCGACTCCTACATCCTCCTCGCCGAGACCCGGAAAAAGCGGAGAAGTGGTCACCTAAACCCTCGTGGACAGATTCACTTTTACTTCTGGTTCACCGAGATTAGTGGTCGCCATATGTAGGATAATGTCAATTTGAACAGAGGAGTTTGCTCCTCTCCTCCGGCGGAGGATGCTCGTGTATATCCTCACCTCATTTTGAAAAAGGTCAAGGGTAATCGGAAGCGAGGAGAGCAAACTAATGTGCTTGTATGAAATGAAAGAGGATGGACCTGAGGACGCAAGGAATTGAGGACAATTTCCCACAATGATGTCATGGTGCAGAGTTGTAGGAAACACATTGCCCTCTGGTGGTAATAGGATAGTGCCTCATTGGGGAATTAGATCATGCAGTGATAAACTGCACATTTATCACATTCATATTTTAGGGAAAGGCCACATGAGTCAATTGATGCTGGCTAATTGCGGTAAAGTTACATTTTGTATTTAATTTTACAACCATGAGCTGGAGGCCTATGTAACACATTTGTAATGGTAATAACCAGAGGCGATTTTAGCGTGTAAATCTTGGTAGGGCAAACCATATTTTTGGGGGGGATGTATGCCAGCAAAGCCACTGCACTACACGACACTAAACAATAAATGAATTGCACTATAACGGTGACAAACGGTGCCCACAAACTGTTAGGGCCTAAAGCGTTCCCAACAGCAGAGTCCCATCAGCAGTCCCAACACCTTACCACTGCTACACCTGGCTATCAGAGAACATTGTCTCGCAGCGAAACAGTTAATTCAGACAAATTTACTGCCATAAAAAAACATAACTTATATGGCTGATTTGCTAAAACAAATGTGGTTCATACTGACAATTGAGATGTGCAAACTATGGCATATTTTTATTTTTTTTATTTTACCTTTATTTAACCAGGTAGGCCAGTTGAGAATAAGTTCTCATTTACAACTGCGACCTGGCCAAGATAAAGCAAAGCAGTGCGACAAAAAAAAAACACAGTTACACATAAACAAAAGCACAGTCAATAACACAATAGAAAAATCTATATACAGTGTGCGCAAATGTAGAAGAGTAGGGAGGTAAGGCAATAAATAGGTCATAGAGGCGAAATAATCCCAATTTAGCATTAAGGGGACGACAAGCGGATAAGAGGCAAGCCGTAATTTCGATTAATGAGTGAGCTAGGACAGATGTATTCAATATAACTATTTGTTCAGCACTTTTGAAATGTACAGTGACAGAATTCAGAACATGGGCCGTTCTTACAATATTCTCCCTGTGCACCAAGTCAGAACCATAGGATAAATAAAGGGGGCATATAAGCAGACAATGAAAGCTCTTACAATATTCGATGATTACATTTCTCTGAAACAGGTTACAGGCTACATGTGCACCACCAAGTCAGAACAGTAGGCTAAATTAAGAGGGGAAAATAGACCAAATGACTAGGGTGAGGCTCATGGGCTACTAACAGCTTACTACACAACATACACTTAGTATTACTTTCTTAGCTACAGTATACATATCTCCCTGGCATATTACATCATTTATGCAGCAGCATACAATACATTATTTGACACACCTTGTTGTACTGTACTCACTTGAACAGGAATGTCCTTCATGGGAAAGAATGTGTCATCAAACTTTTCATCAAAGTCTGGCATTCTCTGGATTTATGGTGCGTTCAAGACAACTGGGAACTCTAAAAAAAATAAGGTTGAATCATGATGACGTCAGTAATCTTCAGGTCGTAGCTCTAGAAAGAGGCCTGAGTTCCCGACTTATAATTCTGAGTTGGATGACCATTCAAGACAAACTTTCCCCGTCGGAGCTCGTTTTTTCCCCGAGTTCCCAGTTGTCTTGAACTCACTGAAGTCAGATTTCCCAGTTCCTGAGTTAACAGTTGTTTTGAGAACGGCATAAATCTTGCTGGATTGACAGCATGGCCAATGTTGAATGTTAATAATTTTAAGCTTGGAAAAGAGACCCTTAAACCCAGACTTGGGACCACACACCCACTCCACTGAATAGCAGGCTAGGGATTGCTTTGCGATGAGTTAGCCACTGATTCCTTCCAAACAACTCATTGTTGAATTTGTGATTTACAACTTGTTATGTAATGTTTATGTCCAATGGCCAATGAGCATTGATATGTTTTATCAATGATTTATCTTCATTATTTCTCTTCATATGACAAGGATTAAAAAGGATTTGCAAGTACATTGTCAACTTCATTCATGATGATGACTGCTAGCTAAGATTTTGAAAGTATGATGATCAGTCCAATCAAAGCTACTGTAGATATAACGTGATTTGACGTCATTTTATCTGTGGCCAATGACCTTGAGCCTTCTTGGATGGGCACTTCTAATGTAACTCTTTGGCAGCACCCAAGGGGCTTGAATTTTCGAGCTCTAACATTAGATTAGGCGGTGGTGTAGTGTCCACATGAGTGACAGAACACTGAGCCAATCACAGCCCAACTAGAGAACATTACCTAACCACTACGCTCTGTATTTTCCACTGGCTGCCCCTCCGCCACAGAAAGCACTGAGCTAGGCTGAAACACCTGCCCTGAATGACGGCACTGGTAATAACCACAGTAGTAGTAGTTCAAATGGCATTTGTAATGCAGTACCCCAGTATTTAATATTATTAGTACTCTGTGGTAATCAGGTCAGCAAAGCTGTTTTTTAATCAACCAACCAAGGCAGAGTTGGGCACTCAGCCAATTATTCAACAGGCTGTTGCCATAATGTAGACTCCATATAATCTGCAAGCAGCATACACATAGCATGTGTATTCCATTTTGATTCACAAAAAAAGACAATATTTTAAGAAATGTAAAGTTATATTATAATATTTTTCATTTATTGCTAAAGGATTTAATCAGAATCAAGCGTCATCTTGCTTTCAGCCCACAAAATCTGGAACGTCCAAAATATCACCTCCATTGCTGTAGCCTCTAAAATAGAATAGAGTAAAAGTTATAGTTCACGTGGTGAAAGCCAAGGCCTGATGAAATCACTAAATACCCTGGCCACAAAATAGATTAAGCCTGGCCGCACATGACGCAATCATTCAGAGGCAGCCAGAGCCCACAGCAGGCGACTTGTTAAGGGGACAGACAGTCAGCAAATTAACCCCATGGGATCACAACATGGTCCACACACAGAGAGAGACAGATTGGGCAGGAAAAAAATCTAAACAAAGCTCTTATAGGCCAACCCACCCAGGACAGCCAACAACAATAACATCACGCAGAGGAAACTTGAATATTTGGAACAAATGACGTCCCGCACTGAAATAATCCGAACTGCGAAGCGTACATATGCAAATAAATAAAGTAATTAATTAGTCAGAGGTTTAGTAGCATCTGACACTTTGAGGTTTAATCAGACATATGGTTTGTTTGTGGGAGCAGAGAAGTGTTGTAATACAAAAGGTATTAAACTGATTTTAGGGGCCAGAACACTAATTGTATATTATTCAGATTACAGATATTTTACTTCCATAATATTATCATCTGTTCCCTCCAACATCATCTCTGATCTCTTATGTGATGACATCACACGCATAGAAATAGAATCTCTAATGGTCACAAGCATTTTGAGGAGAGGAGCCTCAGCCATATTATATCCCGTCCTAGTCGAGACCATTACAATGTGCTTCAATAACAGTAAAAACTAGAATGGCTCCTTTATGATTATGACACACAACCACTTTATGCCCAGTCTGTGGAGATAATGACTGTCATATTTCATGCCAACCGTGTGTGAATTGGCAACACTTTTATATCAGGGCCTAATGGAGAGGAAACACTTGAAGGCCTACAAGGATATTTTAGTAATTTTCCTCCATGTTCTCTGTCATTTCTCTGAGATAGTAAACTCTCCATCAGTTTCTGTGGCCAAGAGTGGCAATAAAATCAATAAACCATAAGTCACTTGGCAAACCTCTCTTATTCACCTCTCATTGGATGTTCTGTATCAGTTCAGTCACACTGCCAAAGTATACAAGATTGTCCTTTCATGTGCCTCTTCTGCTGCTTTCAGGGAAGCACAACTAAATTAACATGACAAAATCACATTTCCTGATAAGTCACTCAGAGAAGCAGGAATAAAGGGCCCTCTCTGAGCCCTGCTGAAAAGAGCTGCAAGGTTGGTTTCATTCAGAAACATGAAACAAACATTGCTTGTGTTTTTTAATGTTGAATGTCATGTGATGTTTTGGTACTTAAAATGTTATGTTACATTGACTGATGAAGCATAGTATATGACTTACTTTACAGTAATTGAAAAAATTGTTTAACGAATCAGGGTCTGAAAATGTTCCCAAATATGATATCATGTATGGCCACACGAGGGCGTCAGAGAGAGCTCTGAGAAGACACTTGTTCCTTCACCTTGTTCCAAACATTAAAATAAGTAATCATTCAGTATCAATAACAACACCAAAGTACAGCTACAATTATCTGGTTATACACAATAGATTTGGGATATTAAAGAAGAATACAGTATTGACATTCAATACATTGAAAAATTCACCCTATTGCCTGTGCTGTGAAAAGCACAGAAAAACACCTGTCATTGCTATTAGCTACATAAAGGTGAAGTTCAACCCTATCAGTTATGTCTACCTCATCGCTGTACCCCACACATACAATTATCTGTAAGGTTCCTCAGTCGAGGAGTACATTTCAAACACAGATTAAAAAACAAAGACCAGGGAGGTATTTCAATGCCTCGCAAAGAAGGGCATGTATTGGTGGATGGGTAAAAATACAAAAAAAGCAGATATTGAATATCCCTTTGAGCATGGTGCAGTTATTAATTACACTTTAGATGGTGTATCAATACACCCAGCCAATGGTGACTTTTAAACAGTTACAGAGTTTAATGACTGTGATAGGAGAAAACTGAGGATGGATCAACAACATTCTAGTTACTCCGCAATACTAACCTAAATGACAGAGTGAAAGAAGGAAGCCTGTACAGAATACTAACATTCTAAAACATGCATCCTGTTTGCAATAAAGCACTAAAGTAAAACTGCAAACAAATTGACGAAGAAATGTACTTCCTATCTTGAATAAACATCGTTATGTTTGGCGCAAATCCACATCACAGAGAACCACCCTTCATATTTCAAGCATTGTGGTGGCTGCATCATTTTATGAGTATGCTTGTCATTGGCAAGGACTAGGGAATTGTTTAGGATAAAAATAAATGGAATATAGCTAAGCACAGGCAAAATCCTAGAGGAAAACCTGGTTCAGTCTGCTTTCCAACAGACACGGGGAGACCAATTCACCTTTCAGCAGGACAATAACCTAAAACACAAGGCCAAATATACACTGGAGTTGCTTACCAAGACAACATTGGATATTCCTGAATGGCCTAGTCACAGTTTTGACTTAAATTGTCTTGAAAATCTATGGCAAGAGTTGAAAATGGCTGTCTAGCAATGATCAACAATCAACTTGGCAGAGCTTGAAGTATTTTAAAAAGAATAATGTGAAAATATTGTACAATCCAGGTGTGCAAAGCTTTTACACTTACCCAGCTGTAATCTCTGCCAAATGTGATTCTAACATGTATGGACTCTACTTATGTAATCAAGATATATAAGTGTTTTCTTTTTTGGATTTGTTTACAAATGTTAGAATTTTTCTTCCACTTTGACAATATAGAGTAGTTTGTGTAAATCGCTGACAAAAAAATTACAATAAATGTTGATCCCACCTTGTAACACAACAAAATGTGGAAAAAGTCAAAGTGTGTGAATACTTTCTGAAAGCACTGCATATTTCGCCTCACAATTAAGTGTTTTACCATTTTCTTTTCAGGACAACCAGGGATACAAGTACAACACAAAACAATTTGACATAAACAGTTGCATTCATGAGTTTTATTGACAAATGTCAATAAAAAAAATATGGTCCACCAAAGAAAAACCTGATAAAAATGAATTTATAAGAATGATGTAAGTACAGGAATTGTTTGCTCACTGGGAAATGAATATCCAACTAGTCAGTGACAACTGTGTGGAGTTTGGAGTTTGTCACAGAAACTATATGAGCTTATTATAGTATTATAGATACTACTGTATATCCTAGGATTTCCAATGATCTTCTATGTTGAGGAACCCCTTACCTTCTAATGACTCTTTGTAGCTTGTGAGAGTCATAGAGGAAAACAATTTTGTAGCTCAAACAATTCGGAATCTACAGACGTTTTTGTACAAAAGACCCGGCCCCGAACCCCTTTGGCATCCGCCCTTGTCTCACAAACACCCCTCTAGCTCAGCCCCCGTTAATCAGTGGTGTATATCTTCAAGCATTTCCTCTAAGTTACTGGTGTTTCTCTGCAAGGCTTTAATCTGGAATTGATCAACTTGCCGATTGTAAAACAGTGCCCTCTCAAGTGCCCACTAGATATTGGTCATACTGCTTGTGCCAGGTCATATTCCCATAACCCTGAAATAATAGCTAGGGACCTCTGTGTGCTTCCTTGCCTGTGTCTGTGGGCTATTTCTCAGGGCTAAGGAAACCCCCTTGGCCAGGCCCTTTCTCAGGACATGAAGGGACAGAGCAGAGCAGAGCTTCTTAAAATAAACCCCTATTAAAGCCATTTTTTATGCTTCAGAGAATCATGACAGCAGAAACTGTCTCCTCCTGGAACATGTGGTGGGGAGATATTTTTGGACATTAGCCTGCAAATAGACCACACACCCATATATGATACAGAGAGCCAGGACAGTGATCTTAATCATAATGATGACCAGGGCCGGGTTACCAAACGGGCACGCAGGGCACGTGCCCTGGGCCCCCAACCTCCAGGGGGCCCCCAACGCAAAAATAATATATACTGTATATTTTGGGATGGGGTCCCCAGATAGCATATGATAGCACAATGTGAATAATGTGAACAAAAACATGAGATGAGCTATAAAACAGAAGAAGAAAATCCCTGCCTCATGGCAAAAATGGTAGAATTCCAGGAAATTAGCTTTAAAACTGCAAAGAACGTATCTTAGCCATATCTTAGCCTGAAATGCAGTAAGTTGGCTGATTTTCCCCAAAATAAAAAATAAAGACCCCAAAATTGTTGCGGTTCTCCAGCCATGATGATGATGACAGTTAATGATGCATCTAATCTACACACTCCTATGCCTCTGTATGCATATACTGTCTGTACATTTTAGAACATAGTGTTTTAACACTAGTGGCCTATAATGTAATGTAATGTATACCGACGCTTTTTAGCAGACGCTTTTATCCAAAGCGACTTACAGTCATGCGGGCATTAATGTTTCATGTATAGGCGGCCCTGGGAATCGAATCCACTAAGAGATATGCTCTACCGACTGAGCTACATTTCAATTGGTCTCCGGAAATTTGCATGATGGCTCTTTTTGGGGGCATTGATTTGAACAATAAACATGTTCTACATTTGAAATGTTCTGTAAGTAAATAATATACTTAGTTGTCTTATTAGATTGTGATTGTCCTTTTGTGAATATATTTATTTTTATTATTTGGCTGCGTTTTAGATAGTTTGGGGGTCTACTTTATTGAAGACAAGAATAGTCTCCAAGCCATGTTAAGCCTACAACTTCAAGGTAAGAATTTCAGCAAGCCAAAGTTTCACCCTACAGAAATGATTATGGCAGGACTTGTTCGCAATGTTTCAGTGCCATACAAATGTTAAGTCACCAATATTCAGGGACTTCTGTGACCAATGCAGAAACTCCTCATCATCAAATACCATGGAACCCCTCAGGGCTGTTCCCATGGTGATGAAGTTTTACCATCCTGTGTCAGTATCATGGTGAGGGAACAGTCCAATGGAAGAGTCTTCGTCCTCCATCACTACAGAGAGAATCGGTCCCTTATACTATATGATTGAACTGGGTCATTTAACTGTGAGGCGGCCAGGACTTAATAGAGGATTGTAATACAGATCATTTAGTTTAACTCCTGGAGGTCTAGTAGGATAGGGAGAGTGGAGATCAGTGGTTTAGTGAGAAGCTGAACCACATTCCATTACCCCACATTTAACTGTTGGAGAACCTGTACTGTGGGTTTCTATGGCTATAAGAATGAGGTGAGTTCCAACCAGCAACACAGACAGATGAATTTCACCACAATACCCTATGTGTACTCTTTTAATAGAAGGGATTATATACAAACATAATATATTATTATGTAAAAACCAACCCCAGCCAGCCTTTTAGGAAAAGTGGTTACATACGTACGTTTCTAAATGTGCCCACAAATAAAGGCTGAGGGAGAGGGTGTTTAGTTGACATGATGCCTTTCATTTGTGATTTCCTGGCTATGTTTATCCGACTGACACATCTCACATCCTAATCCTCTTGAGGTTATGGAGGCTAGGAGCATTGGAGTCTGGGAGCGTCGGATACTGGGAGCATCACTGGGTCAGTTATACTTCCTGAATTCTCCCATCTCTTCAAAACGGGGGAGGGGAAGGAAAGGGAAAGGGGGGTACCTAGTCAGTTGTACAACTGAATGCATTCAACTGAAATGCGTCTTCCGCATTTAAGCCAACCCCTCTGAATCAGGACAGTGTCTGGCACGTTTCAGTGTCTGGGTAAGTTTGTTCTGCTGGGTGTGACTCTCTATAGAAGCTTTCATGTCATGTTATTCAGATGGATTTTGACATGCACATGCTATGCTACAGTATGGTGTTTTATTTTATCCATACCCAGCTATTTTATTTACCCTGTTTCTGTAATTGTAATATATTATATTTATTTGTATCCACCTATATTTTAGTTGTTACTGTTTTCTGTCATGGCATTTTCTAACACATTCAATCTCTCCTGTCATCTAAACCCACATCAACTGTTTGGATTATGTCCAAAGAACCCATGAATTATTCAGAGATATTCTAACAATGAACCAAATCCCTCTTGTATCTATGTAGCCTACCATTATCTTAAATTACAAATAGGCTTATCTGTTAGTTTGTCTGTCAGTACACCTATATATCTGTAACATCTGATGATGTGAACTATGATGTGTCATTAAGGTTTTGTATCATTTCAGCCAGTAGTTTTGAAAGTAGTGCTCACGAGACGAAACAGCTCGCCAAAAATTATGCACATCTCAAAATCCATCTGAATATCATGACATGAAAGCTTCTATAGAAAGTCACACCCAGCAGAACAAACATTTTCCGTTCGATCTCTTTAATACACCACTTCACTAACCAGCAGCTGGGGAGGGCATGCAGATTTCCAAGAGGCAGCCTATCAGAGAGCAGAGCTCACTACTCTACAGAATAGATCTGCCTCTCTGTTAGTGAGGCTGTAGCTGCCTGCATACGCTGGAATCCATGCCTTCCCAGCAGAAGCATTACAACTGTCAAACTGTAATCATCTGTGCTGTTTGCAGCCTTATGAATTAGTACGGTGTAGGCTAAACATTCTGCTCTGAGATTACCTTCATATTAAGGATGGGTTTAACTTTTACCCCTGGCAGCCGTTTGACTAGATTAGGGGTCATTTGTCAACAGTGTGGCATCATTTAAGGATCGTTTACTATAAGCATGTGAAGAGATTAACAGTGAGAGAGAGAGAGAGAGAGAGAGAGAGAGAGAGAGAGAGGGGGCTTGTGACTCTCCCAATGCAGACCGTACTGCACGGCACAGCACAGCGCGGCAGAGTGCACACGTGGAATCGACTCTCAGCTGATGAACTACAGTCTATCTAACTAAGGAGCTGGGCTTTGTCTTAAAATACCTTTTTCTTGTAGGCGACAGACAGCTCAGCTTTCGTGTCCAGTCAATACTTGACACTCAGCCAACAGCGATCACCCAGAGAATTTGATTACCAACTGGATTGACTGACTGACTGACTGACAGAAGTGTGTGAGAGAGAGAGGAGCAAGCCGGAGGGATATACAAGACGCCCTGGAGTATCTGACCGGAACTCTTCTCGGCAGTGGAAAGATGACATCCAAGTCATCCAGGCAGGGCAGACCCTCCTCGGCAGGGTCCAAGCAGCCCTCTCAGAGGAAGGAGTGCCCGGCAGGTAACCGATCTTGTATGCTGCGGGTCGGGGAGAGGCTTATGAGGGCTGGGAGTGAGGGGAACCTACATGCTGTGAGACCCAAACCTGCCCAGCAGACACCACTGGAGGAGGGACACCAAAAGTCCGGCTCCATCACAGCCAAAGGTAGGAAGTCTTAAAGGTCCAATGCAGCTGATTTTATTTCAATATCAAAACATTTTTGGCTAACAATTATGTTCCTTACTGTGATTATTTTCAATTAAAATGGTAATAAAATAAAAAAACATCTTAGCAAAAAGCATTTTCTCAAGCAAGAATTTTCTTCAACTGTCTGGGAGTGGTCTGTGTGGGGAGGGGAAAACTTATTTCAGAAAAGGTTTGGAACTCTCTTACTTATTGGTCTATTAACTCATTTACCACCTGGTGATGTCACCATCGAGGTTAAAACTCCATCCCACCAACAAATAAATAAAAAAAGCTATTACACATACACTACCGTTCAAAAGATTGGAGTCACTTAGAAATGTTCTTGTTTTTGAAAGAAAAGCAAAAATGTTGTCCATTAAAATAACATCAAATTAATCAGAAATACAGTGTAGACATTGTTAATGTTGTAAATGACTATTGAAGCTGGAAACTGCAGATTGTTTATGGAATATCTACATAGGCGTACAGAGGCCCATTATCAACAACCATCACTCCTTTGTTCCAATGGCACGTTGTCTTAACTAATCCAAGTTTATAATTTTAAAAGGCTAATTGATCATTAGAAAACCCTTTTGCAATTATGTTAGCACAGCTGAAAACTGTTGTGCTGATTAAAGAAACAATAAAACTGGCCTTCTTTAGACTAGTTGAGTATCTGGAGCATCAGCATTTGTGGGTTAACAAACTGTCTCTAACCAGACTAAAAAGAGGAGTGGGAGGCCCCGGTGCACAACTGAGCAAGAGGACAAGTACATTAGAGTGTCTAGTTTGAGAAATAGACGCCTCACAAGTCCTGAACTGGCAGCTTCATTAAATAGTACTCGCAAAACACCAGTCTCAACATCAACAGTGAAGAGGCTGCTGGCCTTCTAGGCAGAGTTCCTCTGTCCAGTGTCTGTGTTCTTTTGCCCATCTTAATCTTTTCTTTTTATTGGCCAGTCTGAGATATGGCTTTTTCTTTGCAACTCTGCCTAGAAGGCCAGCATCCCGGAGTCGCCTCTTCACTGTTGACATTGAGACTGGTGTTTTGCGGGTACTATTTAATGAAGCTGCCAGTTGAGGATTTGCGAGGCATCTGTTTCTCAAACTAGACACTCTAATGTACTTGTCCTCTTGCTCAGTTGTGCACCAGGGCCTCCCACTCCTCTTTCTATTCTGGTTAGAGCCAGTTTGCGCTGTTCTGTGAAGGTAGTAGTATACAGCGTGGTACGAGATATTCAGTTTCTTGGCAATTTCTTCATTTCTCAGAACAAGAATAGACTGACGAGTTTCAGAAGAAAGTTATTTGTTTCTGGCCATTTTGAGCCTGTAATCGAACCCACAAATGTTGACGCTCCAGATACTCAACTAGTCTAATGAAGGCCAGTTGTATTGCTTTTTTAATCAGCTCCAGAGTTTTCAGCTGCGCTAACATAATTGCAAAAGGGTTTTCTAATGATCAATTAGCCTTTTAAAATGATAAACTTGGATTAGCTATGACAACGTGCCATTGGAACACAGGAGTGATGGTTGCTGATAATGGGCCTCTGTACTCCTATATAGATATTCCATTTTAAAAAAATATGCCGTTTCCAGCTACAATAGTCATTTACAACATTAACAATGTCTACACTGTATTTCTGATCAATTTGATGTTATTTTAATGGACAAAAAAATTGCTTTTCTTTCAAAAACAAGGACATTTCTATGACATTTCACCCCAAACGTTTGAATGGTACTGTATATATATGTTTGGTATATTCAGTGTAAGTTTGGTATACTCAGTTTAAGTCTATAGACATTAAAGGACCAGTGCAGTTTTATATATATATGGTGCACTGGTCCTTTAATGTCTATAGACTTAAACTGAGTATACCAAACTTACACTGAATATACCAAACATATAGCAAACAAACACCCCTTTTTGCCCTCAGCCTCAATTAGTCGGGGCAAGGACTCTACAAGGTGTCGAAAGCGTTCCACAGGAATGCTGACCCATGTTGACTCCAATACTTCCCACAGTTGTGTCAGGTTGGCTGAATGTCTTTGGGTGGTGGACCATTCTTGATACACACAGGAAACTGTTGAGCGTGAAAAACTCAACAGCTTTCTGGTTCTTGACACAAACTAGTGCACCTGGCACCTACTGCCATACTCTGTTCAAAGGCACTTACATTTCTTGTCTTGCCCATTTACCCTCTGAATGGCACACATACACAATCCATGTCTCAATTGTCTCAAGGCTTAAAAAACATATTTACCCTGTCTCCTCCCCTTCATCTATGTTGATTGTATTGGATTTAACAAGTGACATCAATGAGGGATCATAGCTTTCACTTGGATTCACCTGGTCAGTCTATGTCATGGAAAGAGCAGGTGTTCTTAATGTTTTGTAATCCTCAGCGTGTAGTCTAAGGCACTCACTGCTGTACTGCAAGCCTTTAGTGGCAATTTACTAACTCTTTGTTTTCTGTTGATGTACTGTATCAGTCATAGGATGCTGTATGGAAGTTCTGTAGAAGTTTCTTTGCACCACAAATCAATAATAGATCTGATGATGTACAGCCAGTGTTACAGTGCTACGGTAGCCGACAGTACTGTACATGACTCTGTGCCGTAGCAGTCATACCCCCCCCCCCCCCCCCCCCCGTTTCATTTACACACCCACACACAGCCACACACACACACACACACACAATTACTGTACAGTATGCAGAGAGCTTAGATCACCCTGTCAGAGGGTCGTTTTGTGTTGTCATGCATTCCTGGGTGAAGCACATGAGTCTGACCACATTGTTCTGCCTAGGCCCCCTCATCTGCCAGTGGATTAAGCCCTCGGGTCAATCCTTGTAGCTCTCATTGTGCTGATTAGTTACATTTGCCCTCTTATCATCACATTCCCTTTCAGTAGAGTTGAGTTAATCTCCTGCCCCTGTTCAAAAGCAACTGCTGCAGCAGGCCGTCTGATTACAAATTGAATTTGACTTTGCCAACTCTGCAGCTGGAATCAGTCACAAAGAGAAAAACATTTCTCACACTATCCAGAGTACAAATGAGGGTGAGAGAATTCAACTCACAGGTGCATGTGGCCTATTCACACTAGTAGAAGTATAAAAGTATAAAAGTCCTTTTGCTTTCCACTTTCATTTTTTATTTTCCTTTTCTATGCAGCTTTTTATTGTTTTTAGCCAAGTGCGATGTTCCAGAAACATTCTAACAAAGTCATAGGAAATTTCGCTTAATGTCATAATTCAGCATTTAAGGAACTTCCTCTTGGAGTTCTGAAAATATTGCTAGACTTCCAAGCCCAGTTCTCAATGTATTATGCAATTAAATTTCATTCTGGCTTCATGCATGCACGGAGAGGCTACACCCCAGGTTCCCTAGGTCGTTTGAGCTGACTAATAATGGCTGCAATACATGTCCTATAACTAACAGATTACGTTTGTTGTGGCTGTCTATCTATGTCAGCTGCTGCCAGTGGCAGATTTAACACCAGCGGCTCCATGTATTCGGAGAAAGATCTGAACACTAATCCTCTGCTCTCCTCTCGGGACATGATACAAGACTGTTGCGCTAAACCACCCTTAAACCATTGCTACTCAAACTTTTTCAGTGGGGACTACATTTTTTCCGGCAGAATTTCTGGGGACCCCTTTTTTTCCCAAAAAAATTCTTGCGATCCCATCCCGCCGCAAATCTAATGACACAACCTTAAAATCGGTCATTTTTCATTTTTACATCAATCATTTTGACGCAATAAAATTGTATCTTTCAAATTATATTTCTCAAAACGTTTGTATATTGTCTCATACAATAATCTATTTGTACTTTTATATAGTCTTTTTTTGCCTTTTGGCAACCCCAATGCAGTTCCACCGCTAGGGGTAGCGACCACTGCCTGAAACCATCCTATTTTTGAAAGGTCTTCCCTTTCTCCTTACATTGTGATGAACTCTCTTTCTCACACTGAGGCCTCGGCTTAAATATTCTCACACATCTTCTCACACTTGCTGTGACATGCAAATGACATACAGTAGAGTTAAAATAGGATACAATAGAATAGTAGTGGTCTTCTATCGTGAGTGATAGTAATTTTGCAATTTAGTTTGGAGTAAATAACCTGTTGCGTTTTCGTGTGTGTATGAATAATTGTCACAGATTTTGATGTTTCACAGTTATTAGAGTTGGCATAGAGTGTAATTGTATCTCTAAACGGTGGCTTGAGGCTCGTACCTGCCCATTTCTAATTGTTTGTTGGGCCTCAACACTCCCAGTAATCTGTGAATGGTGTATATAATTATAGCTATCGTTTTCACTTTTAATCAACTTTTTTTTTGCGCCTCACAAAGACTTGCAGTGGACACCGTCTGGTGGAAATCATTCCTGCAGTTCAAGCATATGTTTCTGATGTCAGAAAGGGGGGTTTAAGTGAATCTCTAACCCACAAGATCACCTAAAACTGTAGTATTAAAGCAAAAACAGATCTCAACACGCTTTCACAGGTTTCAGCTTCAAAGTGATGCCTATTTTTTAGATAAAGATAATGGTGTCCTTATCAACGTCTTGTTTCCAAAGATAGAGATGTGATTTTAAGTATTGACGTGTGTTGAAAGTTTATGCTTTTAAACAGCAACATTCAGTAGGCTAGATTAAATTGATAGCCAAATCTGATGGTATCGCTATCAGATTAATGATCCACATAATGTGCAAACCTTGTGAAATTGGACCCAAATGCTCTCTGTCAATGGAAATATGAAGACCGTTTTTTAATGATGTGGGGTAGAAATGGATTCAGGATGTGAATAATATTTTCTGCAAGTCATTACATTGTATACCTTATTGCCCCCAAAAATACTTATCTGTGCCTAATTAGACATAACAGACCTTTTTCATTTGGACTAAGTCACTTCATTTTCAGTTATGTAACCCTTGTGAGTGTACTTCCAAAATTGTACACATTTTTAATTGCAGGCAGCAGCCTAGCTAGCAAACCCTGATTTGCTCTGACAGCTGCGTGATTTCAGATCAGACGGAAGTCCGCCTCATCCTATCCCGTCAGTCCCAACCCCCACCTCCCGCTGCTACAGCCTCTACACTACAGGTCCAATGACATTTGTCTTTTTATATAGCCACAAATCTGTGATGCGTGCTTCAATGAACACAACACAACATCTGAAACAGCTGCTCAGTCCATTTAGACTTCATGTTGATCCCTTGTTGAGAATGATTTAGGTGATACTAGCTTGAGATGGCTATTTCTGTGGCTTTGGTGTAGTCTTGGGATGAGATGCATACAGTTGGCATCATGGACGCCAGTGTCCCCGTAAACAATATAAATAATTCCTGCTCTCCCATTTGGAAAACCATCCTCAATTCTCCAAATGATTGACTTATAACTGGAACTATGTCTCCTCTCTTCCAAGTTGATGGTTGACTCAGATTGACTTACAGTAGCTACCCAACTAACCTGCAGATATGTACCTATTTAACTTGAAAATAACCCTTTTGAATGACAGTTCTCTTTGGCGTTTGTTTATCTTTCCTCTGGTAGATTGACAGGCCAATAGAGGAGCATAGACATAGCCTTTCATTATCTGTAGCTATATGTTATGGCTAATCGTGCCATACAGGCAAAGAAAATACAAAATCCCCTGCCCCTCCCCTCTCTTGGTGTCCATAACCTCTTACAGTATATAAGGGCATTATTGTTCTGTGCTTTCATTGTTGTTGTAAAGTTCTGTTGCACGCCACATGCTTGACAGCCCCCACCAAGCCAGTTATTGAAAACACTCCCCCGCACATTAGTGCTGGTAGCATAGTATGAGATGTAAATCATTCAACAAGGGTGACTAAGCTAGGGGGAGAAAATGTAAGCGCATTCTGTATGAGCTAATGCTAATAACCCATTAGATTAGTGTAACCTAAAGCCATGTTGGGGCAAGTTCACACAAGGTTACTGAAACTATTGTAATTAACCTAATCCTTCTGGATAGCATGCCAAATTACCTTATATGCAACAAAAGAAGAACATTCATTTTCAAACTGTGGTTGGCGAAGTTAATAAAAGCTGATATTGAGCATAATAGGGCATGTCTTATTATTAAACAGTACATAATCAGTTTAGACTTTCATTCTATTTATAATACCCTGAACCAAGCAACAGGTTGCTGTCATGTGAGCCAACTATTATTGTGAAAGTCTGCCTGTGATATTAGGTGTTTTATTGCTACAGTATGCCATCAGTGTTATATATAGGCCTAGTAGGTTATAGGCTATATCAGGCAGCACATCAATACCACCCTCTCAACATCTTTCAAAACTGACTGAAGGGTCAAGTTAATGACTTTGAACACAGGTTTTGATTTCAAGTTGGCGAGGCGTACCTCCCCATATCTTTACATGAGATGGATACGGGGATAGGTTTTTGATTAAGTTGTTGGGCAATCTAGATAATTAAAAGATAAGTGAATTTTCAGTGTCAGCTCTTAACAGACACGCCAGCGTCCTTCAGGAGTTTCAAAAGGTGGGGGGGCGACATAACTTCTGTTACTGAGTCAGTGATCAGGAGGGCTGTATTCTTGATAGAGCTAGGCAGTGTCCCAAATGGCACCCTATTCCCTACATAGTGCACTACGTTGACTAGTAAATGAGGGGTCTGAATAGGATGGCATTGTAGCCTTGGGAGCAGACAGAAGTGGAGAGTAAAACATTATTACAGTATTGCTCTCCCAGGACTCCTTCACAATCATCTCATACGTTTTTCTTTTTTTCTAGCTCATGAGGTCATATAAACCTTGTCACATACCATTTCATAGCATATTTTCAAGGCTGAATTTCTCAGCCTTCAGACTCTGTGAAGTGCATCATATAAAAAAAACTGTCTCACAACATCAACAATATGTAGTCTTCCTCCTCTAGACCGGACACTTTTGTCACCACCTCCAACTCTGATTGTCGTTATACCCTCTAATGTTTAGAGTGCTTTTAAATTTTTACCTTGGATTTATTTAGTTTGGAAGTCCACATTTGTGAGTGAAGTGTCCATTTGTTTCTGTCCTGGAATATGACATGCTACACAATGATAAATACATTGAGAGTTACAAAAATCAGTATACTTCTTGCCCACCAATAGGGGTCTTTTGCCAGAGCAAAGCATCTCATATTGTGCAGGGGCGGCTACAGGCTCTGGGCGCCCCCACCCAATGGTTTGCCAGTGTTGTGATAAAATATTGAGTTAAAATAATGAATTTGAATAATTTATCTGTACTGTATGTTTGTTAGCTAGCTAGCCAGACAGTTTTAGAGGAATAAGTCCATAAATGTTTCTAATTAACTGCCAATATACCAACATTCTATTCAAACAATGCTGTCAATCCACAGTCATACACTGGCTGAAGTCAGGACTTAGAAAAGTTGTAAAAGCAACAAATACTGATATTGTATCATATAATAGCATTCTCAGCTTTCGAAGAAAACAAAAATGTTGACATTTATGGTCTGTTTGCATATATTTTAGAGGCTATACAGAAAATGTGTATAAAACCCGTATAAACTGTATTTATGATTATATGACAATATTTTAGGTTACAATAAATGTATTTCATCGGTTCTGATATATCACATGCCTTTGTTGTATTTTCCTGCATAAGTAGAATCAGGGTTATGCCTCTACTGCCATTCATTCCAATTAGACTGATTTGGATTTCTCCCTGACCAATATGGCTCCCATTTCCACCCAATTCTGGAACTTCGAGGCAAAAATCTGAGGGGGCACAAAGTACATGAGGATGGTCTGCAGGGGGGCTAGCCTTCTAGCCCCTGAAACAGCCTTTTAAATGCAATCTAGAGCCATAATCATTATGCTTAATTAATTATACGTAAACAAAAATGTACAGTATCTTTTTCTGCATATCTAAGCATACCTCTTGAGCTGTCTCTTGACTGGTGGTTCTAAGCATACCTCTTGACTGGCGATTATTTTTTTTAAGAAACTAAATATGCTTCTCTGCATCTCTGCTAAAATCTGGGTAAAAGATTGAAAGGACTGTGAGTCTTATTCAGTATATCGAGTTATTAACCTTGCCAGCAGGCATGCCAGCTAGCTGCTCTAACTTGATGGATAGCTTGAAATGACTTCTTTTATTTATGTATTACATTTTTTATTTTACCCTTATTTAACCAGCTAAGTTGACTGAGAACACATTCTCATTTACAACAACAACCTGGGGAAGTTACAGTGGGGAGGAGAGGTGATAAATGAGCCAATTGGAAACTGAAGATGATTAGGTGGCCATGATGGTATGAGGGCCAGATTGGGAATTTAGCCAGGACAGCGGAGAAAACACCTCTACTAGTACGGTAAGTACCATGGGATCTTTAGTGACCACAGAGAGTCAGGACACCCATTTAACGTCCCATCCAAAATACATATTACAGGCTTCTTGGTAGCTAGTTATGAGATTGGGAGATTCTGAACCTATCTGGGCTAGCTAAAGCTAACTTCATAAAATTGCTAGGTGGCTAGTAGTATTACAGAGAAACAACAATAACAAAATTAAATAAAAGAAATACAAATATCTGTTAAACATGACGTGCCTCTGTGCCCCCTATGGGCATGATGCCTCTGCTTCGAGGGTTTATGACATAGCCCCTCTAGTATGTTCAAGCCTAGTAGGGGCCGCACAAAAACTGCGGTACGCCACTGGCATGGAGATGCAATTCTCAGAATGTGAATGGTTGTGCCACACTACCCTAAGATAAGGATACAAAAACCCATCCAGAAAAAAATCCTCCTTATAACCATAGTGGCATTTTCCAGCATTGTACAAAGCGATATGTAGTTGAAGCTGAAGCATTCGCTTGCTGGCTGTGTAGAGCGTAGTCAGTGAACCAATGCAGCATGGCAGACCAGAGATCCACCTTCGGGGCAGAAGTGAACTAGATCAATCAGCTTAGCTTTGTCAAAAGGAGAGCGAAAGACTAGGCTTCCTCTCCTCTTCTCAGCTCTATCTGCTGCTGCCCTTACATCTCTCTCTCTCTCTCTCTCTCTGTCTCTATCTCTCTCTCTCTCTCTCTCTCTCTCTCTCTCTCTCTCTCTCTCTCTCTCTCTCTCTCTCTCTCTCTCTCTGTCTCTGCCTATCTCCACTTGTGCGGACTGTCACACAGTGGACCTTAAGTGACACATTCACTTTGCAGGCTTTTCATGTTGAATCAATTCAACTGCTGAACAAAATGTGTCAGTTTTGGGGGGGGAGGGGGGATTGACTGAAAAACTAGCCGAAATGTCAGATGTTCTGCTATAGGAGAATTAAATATTATTTATGAACATATAGGCTACATTTCCAATCATCGTGATGATGTGATTATATTAATTTGAGCTTTTTTTAATAACCTAATACAGTACACACTTATATACGCTAGTGCACCATGCAAAAGCATTACTGTATGAAATGATAATTTTATAATGTATAATTTTGTTCTGTTCTTATGAACAGTAAAATACTAAATGTGACACATTATATTCCACTTAATCACATCAAATATCAAAGCCTGATGAAGTAAAGATACCTTACTAGAAAATGACTCAAGTAAAAGTGAAAGTCACCCAGTAAAATACTACTTGAGTAAAAGTCGAAAAGTATATCAAACGTAAATGTAATTGCTAAAATACAGTGTATTCGGGAAGTATTCAGATCCCTTGACTTTTTCCACATTTTGTTACATTACAGCCTTATTGTAAAATAGATATTTTTTTTATGCATCAATCTACACACAATAACCCATAATGACAAAGCGAAAACAGGTTTTTAGACATTTTTGCAAATGTATTAAAATAAAAAATCTGAAATAACTTATTTACATGAGTATTCAGACCCTTTGCTATGGGACACGTAATTGAGCTCAGGTGCATTCTGTTTCCATTGATCATCCTTGAAATGTTTCTACGACTTGATTGGAGTCCACCTGTGGTAAATTCAATTGATTGGACATGATTTGGAAAGGCACACACCTGTCTATATAAGGTCCCAGAGTTGGCAGTGCATGTCAGAGCAAAAATTGTCCGTAGATCCGAGACAGGATTGTGTTGAGGCACAGATCTGGGGAAGGGTACCAAAACATTTCTGCAGCATTAAAGGTCCCCAAGAACACAGTGGCCTCCATCATTCTTAAATGGAAGAGGTTTGCAACCACCAAGCCTCTTCCTAGAGCTGGCCACCCAGCCAAACTGAGCAATCAGGGGAGAAGGTCCTTGGTCAGGGAGGTGACCAAGAACCAGATGGTCACTCTGAACGAGCTCCAGAATTCATCTGTGGAGATGGAATAACCTCCCAGAAGGACAACCATCTCTACAGCACTCCAACAATCAGGCCTTTATGGTGGCGAGATGTAAAAGGCACAGCCCGCATGGAGTTTGCTAAAAGGCACCTAATTGACCCTCAGACCATGAGAAGCAAGATTCTTTGGTCTGATGTAACCAAGATTGAACTCTTTGGCCTGAATGCCAAGCGTCAATTCTGGAGGAAACCTGGCACCATCCCTACGGTGAAGCATGGTGGTGGCAGCATCATGCTATGGGTATGTTTTTCAGCGGCAGGGACTGGGAGACTAGTTAGGATCGAGGGAAAGATGAACGGAGCAAAGTACAGAGAGATCCTTGATGAAAACCTGCTCCAGAGCGCTCAGACTAGGGCGAAGGTTCACCTTCCAACAGGACAACAACCCTAAGCACACAGCCAAGACAACGCAGGAGTGGCTTCGGACAAGTCTCTGAATGTCCTTGAGTGGCCCAGCCAGAGCCCAGACTTGAACCCGATCAAACATCTCTGGAGATACCTGAAAATAGCTGTGCAGCGACAGTCCCCATCCAACCTGACAGAGCTTGAGAGGATCTGCAGAGAAGAATGGGAGAAACTCCCCAAATACAGGTGTGCCAAGCTTGTAGCGTCATACCCAAGAAGAGTCGAGGATGTAATCACTGACAAAGGTGCTTCAACAAAGTACTGAGTGTAGTGACAAAGTACTTGTGTAAATGTGATGTTGTTTATTTTCTATATATTAGCAACATTTTCTGGTAACCTGTTTTTGCTTTGTCATAAAAAAGTAAAAGTCAAGAGGTCTGAATACTTTCTGAATGCACTGTATACTTAAGTATCAAAAGTAAAAGTATAAATAATTTCAAATTCCTTCTATATTAAGCAAATCAGATGGCAAGATATTCTTGTTTTTTGAGTTTATGGATAGCCAGGGACACACTACAACACTCAGATATAGTTTACAATCAAAGCATTTGTGTTTAGTGAGTCCGTCAGATCAGAGGGAGTAAGGATGACTAGGGATGTTCTCTTGATAAGTGTGTGAATGAGACCATTTTCTTGTCTTGCTAAGCATTCAAAATGTAACGAGTGCTTTTGAATGTCAGGGAAAATGTATGGTTTAAAAAGTACATTATTTTCTTTAGGAATGTAGTAAAGTAAAAATAAAGTTGTCAAAAATAGAAATAGTAAAGTACAGAAAATTATGTAAAAAAAATATATACATGACAAAGAGAAATAGATGGTAAATTAATATTATAAGATACATTTGTTAAATCTTTGACCATCTGGAACATGTTATGTTGTAAAGATATGTACAGTTGAAGTCGGACGTTTACATACACCTTAGCCAAATACAGTTTTTCCATTTAATCCTAGTAAAAATTCCCTGTCTTAGGTCAGTTAGGATCACCACTTTATTTTAAGAATGTGAAATGTCAGAATAATAGTAGAGAGAATGATTTATTTCAGCTTTTATTTCATTCATCACATTCCCAGTGGGTTAGGAGTTTACATACACTCAATTAGTATTTGGTAGCATTGCCTTTAAATTGTTTAACTTGGGTCAAACATTTCAGGTAGCCTTCCACAAGCTTCCCACAATAAGTTGGGTGAATTTTGGCCCATTCCTCCTGACAGAGCTGGTGTAACTAAGTCAGGTTTGTAGGCCTCCTTGCTCGCACACACTTTTTCAGTTCTGCCCACACATTTTCTATGGGATTTTTGAGGTCAGGGCTTTGTGATGGCCACTCCAATACCTTGACTTTGTTGTCCTTAAGCCATTTTGCCACAACTTTGGAAGTGTGCTTGGGGTCATTGTCCATTTGGAAGACCCATTTGCAACCAAGCTTTAACTACCTGACCGATGTCTTGAGATGTTGCTTCAATATATCCACATAATTTTCCATCCTCATGAAGCCATCTATTTTGTGAAGTGCACCAGTCCCTCCTGCAGCAATGCACCCCCACAACATGATGCTGCCACCTCCCTGCTTCACGGTTGGGATGGTGATCTTCGGCTTTCAAGCCTCCCCCTTTTTCCTCCAAACATAACAATGGTCATTATGGCCAAACAGTTCTATTTTTGTTTCATCAAACCAGAGGACATTTCTCCAAAAAGTGCGATATTTGTCCCCATGTGCAGATGCAAACCGTAGTCTGGCTTTTTTATGCCGGTTTTGGAGCAGTGGCTTCTTCCTTGCTGAGCGGCCTTTCAGGTTATGTTGATATAGGACTCGTTTTACTGTGGATATAGCTACTTTTGTACCTGTTTCCTCCAGCATCTTCACACAGTCCTTTGCTGTTGTTCTGGGATTGCTTTGCACTTTTCGCACCAAAGTACGTTCATCTCAGGAGACAGAAGACGTCTCCTTCCTGAGCAGTATGACGGCTGCGTGGTCCCATGGTGTTTATACTTGCGTACTATTGTTTGTACAGATGAACGTGGTACCTTCAGGCGTTTGGAAATTGCTCCCAAGGATGAACCAGACTTGTGGAGGTCTACCATTTTGTTCTGAGGTCTTGGCTGATTTCTTTTGATTTTCCCATGACGTCAAGCAAAGAGGCACTGAGTTTGAAGGTAGGCCTTGAAATACATCCATAGGTACACCTCCAATTGACTCAAATTATGTCAATTAACCTATCAGAAGCTTCTAAAGCCATGACATAATTTTCTGGAATTTTCCAGGCTGTTTTAAAAAAATAAATTCTGACCCACTGGAATTGTGATACAGTGAATTTTAAGTGAAATAATCTGTCTATAAACCATTGTTGGAAAAATTACTTGTGCCATGCACAAAGTAGATGTCCTAACCGACTTGCCAAAACTATACATTGTTAACAAGAACTTTGTGGAGTGGTTGAAAAACGAGTTTTAATGACTCCAACCTAAGTGTATGTAAACTTCCGACTTCAACTGTATATGTTTATTAATTGGTTCAGCCAAGTATTCCCCAACACGCAGGCAAGGGCTGGAAAAAAAGGTTTCTGGAAAAGGTGAGGACAGCTTTTCAATGGAGCTTCCTCAGGAACACACACACACACACGTTTTGACCTTAACTTTCCATGTATAAACTTACACAACAGAAAGACCTGAACACAGTGTGCACTGTCAATGTAGAGTTCATATTGTTCAAGGGAATAGGGTACAAAGTAATGGAGTATCATGACATCCAACATCACTGGAGAGGGAGAAGAGGTAAGGCCATAGCATAATATAATCTCAGTGAAGACTAAATGTTATTTTCATGATTTTTCATCTCTTGCTGCGTGTGGTCTGTGCAGTATTCTTCTGGTGGATGTGTTTTGATACTGTCACTGTCATGTTAGTGAATAATTATCCAAGGTATCATTGAGGAATCACCAGTAAACTGAACCTGAACAAAAGCAGAAGCCAGAGGTTGCTATAGTTATAGAGATATTTAATAATATTTCCGGTACTGGCTGACTAACACCCAGTTTTAGCCTAATTAAACACTGTCAAGTTGGGGCCGCTAAGCTTAAGTAATTCAAACAGGATAAAAGACAAAGGGGAGGACAAGGTTCTCAAGTGGTATTACTATAGAAACGGCATTACATGAATGGATTACAAACCCATTTCTTGTAAACTCATCAATTAGTCAGCAACTTTGATAAGCAGAGAAGATGTCTAAACTCTGAAGTGTTTAAGTCTTACAACAAACACGAAGCATATTTCCTGACAACTATGACTCCATCATGATGAACTGTAGGTCTGGGCTATAATCGAGAATTACATACTATACACTATAGTGTCAGATTATATTAGGCTATGTGTGGACTTTCTGTATCATATTTTGTTTCTTCAAGCAGCTGCACATCGAAGTAATAACATCATGTGAGCTGAGATTTGATACAGCACACACCCCTAACAGGTGAATAACTTGATACCAACTGAACCAGGGTCTATTTTGGGTTGAGGAGCTACTGTGCACTCAAATGATACAAAATAAAATAAATGATTCTTGCCTATTTAACAAGTTATGATAAATCAACAGGTTTCATAAATAGACAGGTTTCATAGCCAAGATAGAAGCACTTGGAAAACCTGGCTGAAATTCTCAACAGCTGTGTACATGTGCATCCCTGCCTGCCCCGCCCTCCTCCTGAGGAGGCTTCACAGCACATTGCACATGCCAGAATGGGTTCCCTCTCGCCCTCGGCTCCTCTTACCTAATCCCAGGAAGGTAAATAGTCCAGCTTCACTACAACAGGACTCGTACGTCTACATGGGTCTCTGACGTGCCCCTGTCTCTGCCTCCTGTCTCATGCTTTCTTCCTTTGTAACCTGAGTATAATAGGACGTCTTGCTGATTTAAACTCACACACAGTTGGTATCTAACTGGATTGAAAATAGAAAAGCTGTGGTAGAGAGGACCTGAATTAGCTATATTCTGGTTACAAGCCCAGCTTTCCTCTGGAATCAAAGACGGACCCTCCTTCACCTTAGTCTGTGTCACACCCTTTGTTGGTGTATTCTTCCTCCATGCGGGACTGAGGATATCCTCTGGGCTATGCCGCTTGTATCCCCTTTGTTTAAAATCTGAAAAGGTTAGGGGACCATTTCCGGACTTGCTCCAGTCTTTGGCTGATTGCTGCATTAGGCCTGCCTGTGTTAGATTGGAAAGATAGCAATCATCTCCCAGCAAACAGCATATGCAGATGGGAGTCCGTTTTCCAGCAGAGCCTTAACCAATGAGGGATGGCTTTCTCGTGGGATGGGCATTGTTTAGAGCAGGAAGGAAATATACACTGCTCAAAAAAATTAAGGGAACACTTAAACAACACAATGTAACTCCAAGTCAATCACACTTCTGTGAAATCAAACTGTCCACTTAGGAAGCAACACGGATTGACAATAAATTTCACATGCTGTTGTGCAAATGGAATAGACAACAGGTGGAAATTATAGGCAATTAGCAAGACACCCCCAATAAAGGAGTGGTTCTGCAGGTGGTAACCACAGACCACTTCTCAGTTCCTATGCTTCCTGGCTGATGTTTTGGTCACTTTTGAATGCTGGCGGTGCTTTCACTCTAGTGGTAGCATGAGACGGAGTCTACAGCCCACACAAGTGGCTCAGGTAGTGCAGCTCATCCAGGATGGCACATCAATGCGAGCTGTGGCAAGAAGGTTTGCTGTGTCTGTCAGCGTAGTGTCCAGAGCATGGAGGCGCTACCAGGAGACAGGCCAGTACATCAGGAGACGTGGAGGAGGCCATAGGAGGGCAACAACCCAGCAGCAGGACTGCTACCTCCGCCTTTGTGCAAGGAGGAGCAGGAGAAGCACTGCCAGAGCCCTGCAAAATGACCTCCAGCAGGCCACAAATGTGCATGTGTCTGCTCAAACGGTCAGAAACAGACTCCATGAGGGTGGTATGAGGGCCCGACGTCCACAGGTGGGGGTTGTGCTTACAGCCCAACACCGTGCAGGACGTTTGGCATTTGCCAGAGAACACCAAGATTGGCAAATTCGCCACTGGCGCCCTGTGCTCTTCACAGATGAAAGCAGGATCACACTGAGCACGTGACAGACGTGACAGAGTCTGGAGACGCCGTGGAGAACGTTCTGCTGCCTGCAACATCCTCCAGCATGACCGGTTTGGCGGTGGGTCAGTCATGGTGTAGGGTGGCATTTCTTTGGGGGGCCGCACAGCCCTCCATGTGCTCGCCAGAGGTAGCCTGACTGCCATTAGGTACCGAGATGAGATCCTCAGACCCCTTGTGAGACCATATGCTGGTGCGGTTGGCCCTGGGTTCCTCCTAATGCAAGACAATGCTAGACCTCATGTGGCTGGAGTGTGTCAGCAGTTCCTGCAAGAGGAAGGCATTGATGCTATGGACTGGCCCGCCCATTCCCCAGACCTGAATCCAATTGAGCACTTCTGGGACATCATGTCTCGCTCCATCCACCAATGCCACGTTGCACCACAGACTGTCCAGGAGTTGGCAGATGCTTTAGTCCAGGTCTGGGAGGAGATCCCTCAGGAGACCATCCGCCACCTCATCAGGAGCATGCCCAGGCGTTGTAGGGAGGTCATACAGGCAGGTGGAGGCCACACACACTACTGAGCCTCATTTTGACTTGTTTTAAGGACATTACATCAAAGTTGGATCAGTCTGTAGTGTGGTTTTCCACTTTAATTTTGAGTGTGACTCCAAATCCAGACCTCCATGGGTTGATAAATTGGATTTCCATTGATTATTTTTGTGTGATTTTGTTGTCAGCACATTCAACTATGTAAAAAAAAAAAAAAGTATTTAATAAGATTATTTCTTTCATTCAGATCTAGGATGTGTTGTTTAAGTGTTCCCTTTATTTTTTTGAGCAGTATATGTTGAGCATAACCTATAAGAGTCTTCTCTCGGTGACGCTTTTGTCCCATCATTGAATTCTTTCCTATACAACATTTGCATTTATACTACAACAGGTATGTTCTTACGGCACTGCAGCGTTGTGTAGATCTATGCCACTTGTTTCCTGTGACATCATCTCCCGTACAACCCGCGCACACACACTCCGCCCTTCTAGCAGAATTCTAAAAGTCATTTCTGCTCAACTGAAATGGCCTTCATCAAAGGCATACCTTTAGGTATACTTAAAATGTCAACTTCAATGTTTCACAGCATTCTTTGCCTGAAGTTGTGCTAAATGCTACACAATAATGTGGACAGGACATTAGTCATTAGTCAGGATGAAGTAAACACAGCTTTTGCATGCTCTGAGTAAAGCATTTAAAGCATTTTAAGTACCTTTATAATTCTGTCAAACTGCTCACCTACACAGCCTGCCATCTGTACAGAACAGAATGTCATAAAATGTTATCTACCTTACAACAACCTCTCTAGAGACGTTTCAACAATGCTCATCCTGGTTCCAAAGCCGAATGCCTGATGTAGGGCAAGTGTTCAGTTTTTACTCAATCATAAGAAGGATATTTGCTATTGATAAGTAGACCTATTGCGTTCACATTTTGTCAACTCACAACCAATGAATGTGGCATATCGACCATTGCATAAATAAGTCCCCTATTTAAGGGACTTAAATATGGCATATGGCATATGAAACGGGAGACTAGCGATTGCAGCAAACGGTGTTTCATCTCACTGTAAGGTTCTCAGATGGATTTAGAGCACTCAACATGAAAAAATACAAAATCCTTTCGTATAATTGAAACAAGAGCACTTTTTCTTGGTCACAGAGGGACGAATTCACCTTGGGCTTAAAGCTGAAGTTGTAATGAGTCAGCAGGCATTTGAATGGCATCTGTGTGTCACGCTGCAACTAGCTCTCAGAGTTTCACGTCAGAATTAGACGTTCATCCATCTTTCTCAACCATCAAATTATGAAGTTGGTGCAAACGTCAAATTTCAAAGTGTTTAAAGTTAAGTTTAGGTATTAACTCAGAAATCTTAAGGTTAGGCATTAATTCTGAATGGTTAAGGTAAGGGTTAAGGTTTGGGATAGGCTTAAAACACTAAAATCTCAAAAACAACGTTCTATTGCTGGATTTGAACTTGCAACCTTTGGAATCAGAGGCAGATGCTTATAAAATGTTATTGATCGCATACACATATTTAGCACGTTATTGCGGGTGTCGCGAAATGCTTGTGTTCCTTGCTAAAACATTTTTGCAGATTTAGATTTTTTTTTAAACTGAAATATAACATTTACATAAGTACTCAGACACTTTACTCAGTATTTTGTTGAAGCACCTTTGGCAGCGATTACAGCATTGGGTCTTCTTGGGTATGACTCTACAAGCTTGGTACAACTGTATTTGGGAAGTTTTTCCCATTGTTCTCTGCAGATCCTCTCAAACTCTGTCAAGTTGGATGGGGTGCGTTGCTACACAGCTATTTTCAGGTCTCTCCAGAGATGTTAGATCGGGTTAAAGTCCGGGCTCTAGCTGGGCCACTCAAGGACATTCAGAAACGTGTCCCAAAGCCACTCCAGCATTGTCTTGGCTGTGTGCTTAGGGTCGTTGTCCTGTTGGAAGGTGAACCTTCGCACCAGTCTGAGGTCCTGAGCGCTCTGGAGCAGGTTTTCATCAAGGATCTCTCTGTACTTTGCTCCATTCATCTTTGCCTCAATCCTGACTAGTCTCCCAGTCCCTGCCGCTGAAAAACGTCACCACCATGCTTCACCGTAGAGATGGTGCCAGGTTTCCTCCAGACCTGACGCTTGGCATTCAGGCCAAAAAGTTCAATCTTGGTTTCATCAGACCAGAGAATCTTGTTTATCATGGTCTGATAGTCTTTAGGTGCCTTTTGGCAAACTCCAAGCGGGCCTTTTACTGAGGAGTGGCTTCCGTCTGGCCACTCTACCATAAAGGCCTGATTTGTGGAGTGCTGCAGAGATGGTTGTCCTTCTGGAAGGTTCTCCAATATCCACAGAGGAAATCTAGAGCTCTGTCAGAGTGACCATCGGGTTCTTGGTCACCTCCCTGACCAAGGCCCTTCACCCCCGATTGCTCAGTTTGGCTGGGCAGACAGCTCTTGGATGAGTCTTGGTGGTTCCAAACTTCTGCCATTTAAGAATGATGGAGGCCACTGTGTTCGTGGGGATCTTCAAAGCTGCAGAAATGTTTTGGTACCCTTCCCCAGATCTTTGCCTCGACACAATCCTGTCTCAGAGCTCTCCGGACAATTCCTTCGACCTCATGGCTTGGTTTTTGCTCTGATATGCACTGTCAACTGTGGGACCTTATATAGACAGGTGTGTGTCTTTCCAAATCATTCCCATTCAATTGAATTTACCACAGGTGGACTCCAATCAAGTTGTAGAAACATGTTAAGAATAATCAATGGACATATGATGCACTTAAGATCCATTTTTGAGTCTCATAGCAAAGGGTCTGAATGTAAATAAGGTATTTCTGTTTTTCAGTTTTTTCTTTCTAAAAATTTGTTTTCACTTTGTCATTATGGGGTATTGTGTGTAGATTGATGAATCCATTTTAGAATAAGGCTGCAATGTAACAAAATGTTGAAAAAGTCAATGGGTCTGAATACTTTCCGAATGCACTGTAAGCAATATAACAATTGAGATGTACAAACCACGGCATAAGGCCGTAATTTAATAAACCGTAATTTAGATTCAAACTTTAATGAGCGAGCGGTCAATATAACTATTTGTTCAGCACTTTTGAAATGTTCAGCGACAAAATTGATAACACATGCTATTCTTACTGTATTCTCCCTGTACGCTAAGTCATAACCTTAGGATAAATTCTGAGGGGGAAAGGGACCAAATTCTTGGGTTAAGACACATGGGCTGCTAACAGCTTGCTACACAACATACACTTAGTATTGCTTCATTAGCTACTGATCACCCTGGCATAATTCATTTAGCAGAATGCAATACATATTTTTGGACTCACCGTTGTTGTGCTGTGCTCAGTTGAAAGTGGCGCGGCGGTCCTTCTTGGGGGCAATCTTTGTCATCAAAGTCTGAGATTATCTGATGCTTTCAAGACAACTGGGAACTCGGAAAAAAACAAGGTCGAACCATGACGTCAGTGATCTTCAAATCGGAGCTCTAGAAAGAGACCAGAGTTCCCGACTTGGAATTCCGAGACGGAATTTTCCCAGTCCAAGTTTTTTTTTTAGTTAACAGTTGTCTTGAAAGCACTGAAGTCTGAGATTTCCCAGTTCAGAGTTTCCAGTTGTTTTGAATACTGCGTGTGAATGTTTATCCTTTTAAGCTTGGAAAAGAGACCCTTTCAGACAGATGTTTTAAATCCTTAAACCCAGACTTGGACCACATACCCTCTCCACCGAATAGCAAGCAGGGGAAGCAAGATAGTGATTTCTTTGTGACCTTGCAATTAGCCATTGTTTCCTTCCAAACCCTTCATTGTTGAATTTGCGATTTCCGACTTGTTGTGTGATGTTTATGTCCAATGGACAATGAGCACCGATACATTTTACTCATACTTTCTCTTCATCTGACAAGGATTGAAAATGATTCGCTAGTAGGTTGTCGATGTGATTCATGACGATAACGGCTTGTTTAGCTTGCTAGCTAAGATTGTGAAAGTGCAATGTTGACATGATCAGTCCAATCAAAGCTATGGTAGATATAACATGATTTGAGGTAATTTTATCTGTGGTCAATGACCTTGAGCCTTCTTGGATGGGCACTTCTAATGTAAATCTATGGCAGCACCCAAGGATGCTTGAACTGCCTAGCTTGCCCTGTAGTTTCTGCGGTGACGTTTTGTCCCCAGAAGTGACAGAACACTGAGCCAATCATGGCGCAACTAGAGAAGATTATCAACGCCTCTGCTATGTATTTTGGCTGGCTGCCCCTTTACCACAAAAAGCACTGAGCTAGGCTGAAACACCTGCATTTTGGAGCTACCTTACTCAAGAAATACCACATTTGTATGCGGCTTTATTAACTCAAGGATTTTTGGTTTCTTTTACATTGCTTGCAAACTGATATGTGGCAAAAATGAATGCCGAAATAAGGTGGGGCTCTGCCTACAGACAGTCTGACTCCAGACTAAATCAACACTGAGGGATATAATGAATAAAGTGGATTAGAACTGCTCTCTCATTGGGTCTGCCTGCTTTGAGATTCTAAGCCCTCATATTAAAGATGCTTAGGTGATACCACTTTTCAAAAAAGCAATCTCCATGGTAGCCTTATCATTCTTAAGCCATACATGGTCAAATGTTTTCTTTTTCTATCCACATTTCTGGATTCTGGATTTATAACATAGTAAAGCACATGCCTGTTTCATTTAAAAAATAATCTGAGTTCAGAGTTGTGTGTTGTGCATCTTCAGGCTTCTAATTTAGGTAACATATATACATACCACTGCTGAAGTGGTCTGTACTGCATCTTTGAATACAGTATACAGTGACAGTTAATGTTGCTTTTGTATTTGTGTGCTCGCTGTATGAATAAACGAATGTGCTGAGTTTTGAACTCATGACCGGATATGAGTGCAGCATAGACTGTCACCCATTGAATTGTTTAGGACAAAACAACTTTCTGAAGGTTCATGGAACAGACAGCTATGATTACTCATCACGTAAAATACTGTTGTACACATCATGCATGGTCATCAAAATCAAATCAAAGTTTATTGATTGGTTACACAGATTTGCAGGTGTTATAGCAGGTGCAGTGAAATGCTTATGCTACTAGCTCCAACAGTAGAATGGCTCGCAAATACACAAATCATCAAAAATCGAAACAGGAAATCAAGAAATGACTGAATGAGTCCAATTAACAATCCAGGGGTAGATATATTAGTGAGCATGTGTCAGAATCCATGTAAGAGTGGTTGATGTTGTTTTTTTTACTTCATAACAACATAATGTGTTTGGTGTGTTTGAATCCAGATATCTTAATATTTCATACCTCTTTATATCTGTTTTACCAATAGAGTCAGGAAACAACAACCCAAAACTGTCATCACCTGAGGATGTAAAGCGCCTCCACAGACAGCAGAACCTAGAGAACCAGAACCACCACCCTGAGCGACACTCCCCTAGCACTGTCCCCAGGAGGTCCACCATCGGAGGGCAAGGGCACCGCAGCACCAGGGACCCCCTGACCATACAGCACACTGACATAGAGAGGAAGAAAGAGGTTTTCCTGGAGCACCTGAAGCAGAGGTACCCTCACCATGCTGCTGTCATCATGGGCCATCAGGACCACCTCATGGGCCATCAAAACCGCCTCAGAGATGTAAGTGATTTTTTTTTATTTTATAATTTGTTGGTTCTGATTTCCCTGCATAGTGGCTGAAGAATAGCCTAATGTAACTTATGGAAATAGAAAGGTGAATAAACATTGTCAGTAAAACAGCATAAAGAATGGACCATAGGATTAGCCTATTGTCCATCCTAGCTGAAATAGCAGGCGCTCTGCCTTTGCCGCGTCAGGGGGGAGGTGCCGTGCGCGCGCTTATGCTAGAAGTGTGGACATGCACTCTCCCATGTGGTAAAAATAAACTTTGACTGTTCTGCAAGTTTGACGGGTAAGTCCAGACCCGCATGTGGGCTAGGTGGGTTTTGTTTCCATGGCCACACCTGATGTCGCTTCAAGTTCAAGGAGAGCTCATTTTACAAGCGAACGCCGTTTTGTTGGAGTCATTGCGAAAGAAGCCTCCTGTTTTGTTCGGAATTGTGCAGAAGTGCGCATCGCATGCAGCGCGCTCTCACCTTGACGCATTTCAAATCAGAGTCGACATTTTAAAGATGGGTTTTATCGTTTCCGATTGAGGCTTTGATATTTACGTTCAGGTAATTTATAATTGAAAGTACATAAGACTACTTTACCTACTTTACCCTCAGATGTGCAATTATAGTAGGTATAGTGCAGATGCTTTTACAGTAGGCTAGTGATAACTTGTTGGTGGTTTGCAGATAAACTTGTTCGATATGAGGATAGCAGATACCCGCCATAGCCTGCCCTACACACTTCCTAGTCAGCGTAGCCTATGCTACCAGTAACGTTAGATCTATTATTTTGTATTTCTTTTTTTTTTCCCCATTTCAATTTAATCTAGCGCCTGTATTGTATAACTGCCTTATTTTGCTGGACCACAGGAAGAGTAGCAGTAGCTAATGGGGATCCATAATAACTACAAATACACCCCAAGCACATCAATGTATATTTGCATGAATTGTTTCAGCTGCTGATTGGCTGCCCGCCATTGTTTCGGTAAAAAACTGAGGGATGGGGCTGTAGAAATGTAACCACTCTTAAATTAATAGACAAAGCTATGGATGCAAGGACTGACCATCCGTGATATACTAATTATAGTTTTAACCATGTTTTGAGTCTTGTTTGTCTATATTTGCTTTGTTTACAAACATTGAAGTAAAACAGGTACGACAGTTGACCTAAGCTCACAAGGCATTTATAAATTATATTCTTCCAAGAGTCAATGGGTACATATCATAAAGTCCAAAAATGTATGTAGCAACTAGGGATTTTAGCTTTAAGTTGTTGGCATTCAGTTATTAGATAATGGATCTGTGGGAGGGAGTTTCATGTTGGAGATACTGTTGTGATGTCATCCTTTTTGTGTGTATATTTTTAGAGTGTATATGTTCTTAGAGGGAGTCTGTTTGGCTTTAGAGTATGTGTGATTGCCCCTTTAAAGGGATAGTTCACCTAAATTACTAAATTACACATTGGTTTCCTTACCCTGTAAGCAGTCTATGGACAATGTACCATTACAGAAAAAACACATTATTTCACATGTGAAAATTCACATTATTTGTGAAATCATGTAAAAACATGCTTTTTTGATGTGTAGTTTAATGTTATCGAATTAACTTCACATTAGATCACATGATCACATGAAAAGGGTTTTTGGAACACTTCAAGTGTTCACGTGAAATTCATGTAGTTTTTCTTTCTGTAAGGGTATGACAGCAATCTATGCTTTGGTTTTATTTCCCTGGCACTGTTTCAAAATGCTAACGTTTTAGCATTTGTGGCACAAATCCCATTCAAGTCATGGTACTGATATTAGCATTTTCCGCACATCATGTCCAAATCATCAAGCAATATCTAATATCATACCTTGTCCATAGACTGCTTACATGTTAAGGAAACCAATATACTGTATCATTTTGTAATTTGGGTTAACTATCCCTTTAAATGATAGCCTAGGCCTACAGTTATGTCTTGAAAAGAAATACCATTCCGTCTTGTACATTTTGCCTATTTTAGTTATAGGTTGATATGTACAGTACATCCAGTACATCTGCCCTCCGAACAGCCTCAAGGTGTCAAAGGCATTCCACAGGGATGTTGACTCAAATGCTTCCCACAGTTGTGTCAAGTTGGCTGGATGTCCTTTGGGTGGTGGACTATTCTTGATACACACGGGAAACAGTTCTTGACACAAAACAGTGCGCCAGGAACCTACTACCATACCCCTTTCAAAGGCACTTAAATCTTTTGTCTTGCCCATTCACCCTCTGAATGGCACACATACACAATCCATGTCTCAATTGTCTCAAGGCTTAAAAATCCTTATTTAACCTGTTTCCTCCCTTTCATCTACACTGATGGAAGTGAATTTAGCAAGTGAACGCAATAAGGGATTATAGCTTTCACCTGGATTCACCTGGTCAGTCTATGTCATGGAAAGAGCAGGTGTTCTTAATGGTTTGTACACTCAGTGTATATGTGTAGAGTTGCTATAAAATGTGTCCAATTGTTATAAAATGCTTCACTGTTTTGTAATGGATTGGTTTCAATGACTTGAGGAGCAGTGTAACCATAGCCCTCTTCTTATGTGGTAAAGTCGACATTGCTGTGGGAGTAAAATGCTCATCCATCCACCTGTTACCCAGTGTGATCATTCTAATGGTCTGCAATAAAAGGGAGGGGTTGAGGATAAAACATTTGTCAATTGCATTCAAAGACCTGGCATCTCACCAAAGCAGATGGACCATGGTCTGGTCTCTCTGGTCTCTGCCCATGCTTCTGCCAGCGATTAGAGGAGATCAAAGTGGGCCATTTGAGCAAACTAATGCTTGGACCCAGCTTTCATCCCTAGTGGGCTCACTGTGCTGCGCTCTCCCCTCACTTCACTATTAGTAACATCTTGAATAGTAACTGAGTGCTACCTTATGGTGGAAAGGTATGCAATTGTAGATGGGGTCCATATGTTTTGGGGGCACACTTGGAAGTGTTTTTGTTCTAATGAACTCTTGACAGGCTGAGTCCATCTTGGTCTGAGAGGCTTGTAGCTGAACAAAGTGGAGCTTTTGTTTTCACTCCTCAGAAATGGCAAGGTCCTTCTAGAGGGGTCCTTTTACAAGCTTTTGCTAATCAGATCGGTAAGTCCCACTTTAGTGACACTGGCTTAAACATTTACTAGCTACAATGTGCTACATTTACTTTGTTGCATTATTGTGCAAACTGTAAGCACTATCACAATGTGAACCTGTCATTACACTGTAGTTACACTGTACCTGTCTGTAATTATTATGTGTGGTACATGGTTTTACTCCCACTTTTTTATTTAAAAAAAATGGAACCTTTATTTAACTAGGCAAGTCAGTTTAAGAACAAATTCTTATTTACAATAACGGCCTACCCCGGCCAAACCCGGACAGCGCTCGGACAACGCAAATGTGCGCCTCCGTATGGGACTCCCAATCACGGCCGGATGTGATACAGCCTGGATTTGAACCAAGGACTGTAGTGACGCCTCTTGCACTGAGATGCAGTGCCTTAGACCGCTGCACTGCTCGGGAGCCACTTACTAAACAATGGGGCAGTCCTTTTTGTTCCATAGCCATGTTAAAACCCCAGTGTAGGAGTCTGTAACATCTTGGACTTGTAGGTGCCTTAAACTCCATTTTTACATTTACATTTTAGTCATTTAGCAGACGCTCTTATCCAGAGCGACTTACAGTAGTGAATGCATACATTTCATACATTTTTTCTCCGTACTGGTCCCCCGTGGGAACTCCAGCACAGGTAGCTTCTCTAGCTGGCCTAATCTTCAAATGCATTATAAGCACAAATATCTGAAACTCATATGGTCAACCTGATGTGCATGACAGTTATCTCAGATAATTATCATGCCCATTTTCAACTGAAAATCTTGTGTGTTATTCGAGGTAGGAAATGCTGAACATATTTTCCGCAAGATTAGGTAAATCTGTCAGGAAGAATAACCATATGTAATCAGTATGTTTTCTAGCCAGTAGCCACATTTCAAGTTATCAGATTCCTTTTAGAGTACCTTTGAATAACTAAACAAATGCTTTGCTCTGAGCTCAAATTTGCCCTCACGTTTTTACTTGTATTGGGAAGACCTTGCCATTATGGGACAGAATGGAGAGAGCAATACTATGCTGATAGAGAATCAACATGAGGCAAAATGTACATATTGTTATTCAGTGTTCATTGTTCTTATGGTCATTTGGATATCGTTACTGGATATCTTTATGAGTATAGAGATAACAAACCATGTCAAAAAAGACATGTTCAAACAAGGCTAATGTTGACAAAGACAGAATAGTTATGTTGTAATGAGATGCAGATTTGAACAGAATCTGAGTAAACATTGAAACAAAGCATGTGTACTAATACTAGGCTATACTGTATACAGTGCTGTGAAAAATGATTTTCCCCCTTTCTGATTTTCTCTGTGCATATTGTTGATCCTGAATGTTATCAGATCTTCAACCAAAACCTAATATTAGATAAAGGGAACCTGAGTGAACAAATAAAATAGAAATTGGATACGTAATTCATTTATTTAATGAACAAAGTTAAGCCACACCTAATGCCCATGTGCGAAAAAGTATTTGCCCCCTTACACTCAATAACTGGTTTGTGCCACCTTTAGCTGCAATGACTGCAACCTGTAGTTGTTGATCAGTCTCTCGAATTGCTGTGGAGGAATTTTGGCCCACTCCTCCATGCAGATCTGCTTTAACTCGGCGACGTTTGTGGTTTTCGAGCATGAACTGCTCCTTTCAGGTCCTGCCACAACATCTCAATCGAGTTTATATCTGGACTTTGACTAGGCCATTCAAAAACTTTACATAAGTTGCTTTTCAGCCATTCTGATGTAGACTTGCTTTTGTGTTTTGGACCATTGTCTTGCTGCATGACCCAGCTGAGCTTCACCTTCAGCTAACAGACGGATGGCCTGACAATCTCCTTTAGAATTCTCTGATACAGAGCAGAATTCATGGTTCCTTCAATGATGGCAAGTCGGTATGAGGTTCTTACTGTGGAATTCAGTGTTTGGCGTCCAAAAAGTCAACTCAAGTTTGTTAGAAAGCACCTGGAAGCACCTGAATAGTTGTCAACACTCCTGGAAGTATGTTCTATGGACAGATGAGTCAAAAGGAATTTTGAGTCCTGTCAAGTCTGGCGAAAACCTAACACTGTATTCCACAGTAAGAACCTAATACTAACAGTCAAGCATGGTGGTGGAATTGTAATGGTTTGGGGATGCTTTGCTGCCTCAGGACCTAGACAACTTCTGCTCGGTTTTAGAATTCTAAAGGGAAATGTCAGGCCATCCGTCCGTGAGCTGAAGCTGAAGCGCAGGTGAGTCATGGCTGAAAAGCAACAAATGTAAAAAAAAATTCAGGCCTTAACACGGTTGAGATGTTGTGGCAGGACCTGAAACAAGCAGTTCATGCTCGACATGTCACTGAGTTAAAGCAGATCTACATGGAAGAGTGGGCCATTCTGATCAACAACTACAGGAAGCGTTTGGTTACAGTCATTGCTGCTCAAGGTAGCACAACCAGTTATTGAATGTAAGGGGCATTGGGTGTTGCATAACTTTTTAAATTACATAAATAAAATAAGTATACATTTTTTGGGTAATTTGGAAACTCAGGTTCCCTTTATCTAATATTAGGTTTTGGTTGATATCTGATAACATTGAGTGTCCAAAAGTTTTGACAATGAGAAAGGGGGCAAATACTTTTTAACGGTGCTGTATGTAGATTTCATGAATTAAACTCGTGCTCTGATCCATAGAGCTGCCTGAGGTGGTTATTCACCAGTGTGTCACCATAGCCCAGTCAGTGCCAAGCTTAAAATGGAAATGCAGTGAGTGACTCAGTGTGTGTGTGTTTGTATCAGGTTGCAGATGTCCCCAAAAGTCCCCCTACAGATGCAGGATGCATCAGGGACACATTCACATCACACGTGATTGATTGGGCACAAAATGGTAGCAAAATCATCTCTTTTTTTTTCTTCATTTTTTAAAGGTTGTTGGTGGCTTTTGAAGTCAAACATGTCCCTTCTTTTGGAGACATGAAACATACAGAACCAGTCCATTATATCTGGGTTTTTTTGCGAGAATTACAAATTTGAAGTTGACTTAAAGACTTACTGTGTGCATGCGTGCGTGCATGTTTCACAGTCATGCAGTGGAAGTAGACGTTACTTAAGGTTGAATACACCACATCTTTGACTACAGGATTTTAGTGAATGTCTGCTGGTGACTGTTCCTCAATTTTTCCTCTCTCCTACTGCCTCTCCAGATCAGGAGCCCCCACCACTCTGCCAGCCCCCCGCCCGGTGTAGGGGAGCAACTGGAGCACCTCTCTGTGGCCTCTCTGGAGTCTCTGGAGACCATGTCAGAGGTAGATGGTCCTGCTGCCTTCACCCGGGGCTGTCGGGCACGGGCCAGCCTACCGGTGGTCCACTCTGCCAACCAGACCAGGGACAGATCACTAGGTAGGTACTATGGAGCTGTCAGGACTTTTCTTTCTTGCAAGCTCTGTGTCACACAGGCTCTCAATGTGTGATCACATGCTTTCTCTATCACTCAATTTCTCACACAATCACTCTCCTTGAGCACTCACATGTTTTCTCTTTCTCTCCCTATCTCTGCCCCCCCCCCCCTCTCTCTCTCTCTCTCTCTCTCTTTATCTCTCTCTATCTATTTCTCTCTCTCTCTACTGGTGTGGTTACAAACAAGTGTCCTCCTCCTGCACCTCTCCAGGTGTGCTGTACCTGCAGTACGCAGAGGAGACCAAGCAGATCCGGATGCCCAATGAAATCACCAGTGGAGACACCGTCAGGGCTCTGTTTGTGAGTGCCTTCCCCCAGCAGCTCACCATGAAGATGCTGGAGTCTCCCAGTGTGGCCGTCTACATCAAGGATGACACAAGAAACATATACTACGAGCTAACTGATGTCAGGTGAGTTCTTCTAGCTATATTTGTGACTTAACTTTTTTTTACTGACGTTTCCCCTCCAATAAGCATGTTATGCTAGTCTATAGTGAACACTTGAAGGATTACAGGGTACAGTAATATGATACTACCTAATGCCACTCTATGTTGAGGTTGGGCAAAAAAGGGATTGTCAAGCTTTGTGTACAGCACCATGTATACTACTATATAGTAATACAGTAAATGATGTCCCATCTATGCTGTTAAAGCAATCCATCTTTTAGTATGGAGCTTAAAATTACAGGGGAGGCTTGCAATTCATTTTGTCTCTACTTTGGCATTTCAGCGTCCAAAGCGCTGCATGAATAATACTCCACCTCCTGCTCTTTCAGTTTAGGCAGGGAGGCATTAAACGTGGTATTGTTGAGGCAACAAGAGAGGAGGCCCATGTCTGAGCGTGTGCTGCTGATAACAGGGTGTCTGTCTTGACCACACCCTAATCTGCACAGACACTCCTCTACAGTAGACTGATGAATATAGTACCGGGAGGATTTCCAGTTATACAGTGGAGTGGAGTTCACTGTTAGGCTGTTAGATGTCGACGACCTGTGTTTACTTCAACCAGTGTAACTTTGACGTGTCTTTCTTCTTTCCAGAAATATCACACCTGGCTGCTGTCTGAAGGTGTACCACAAAGACCCTGCACACGCCTTCAATCGCAGTAACGCAAGGTCCAACAATGCCGACGGCAGGGTTAGTGAAGCTTGACCTTAGTGAAGCCAAGCACACAAACTCCCCTAAGTCGCCTAAATCTAGCTGTCTAGTGCAATATTTTTGACATCAAGGAAGCTTCCGCTCCTAAATCCCTAAGCAGGGGACAGTGGTGGAAAAAGTATCCAATTGTCATACTTGAGTAAAAGTAAGATACCTTAATAGAAAATGTCTCAAGTAAAAGTGAAAGTCACCCAGTAAAATACTACTTGAGTAAAAGTCAAAAGTATTGGAGGACAAGTACATTAGAGTGTCTAGTTTGAGAAACAGATGCCTCACAAGTCCTCAACTGGCAGCTTCATTAAGTAGTATCTTGAGATGCTGGCCTTCTAGGCAGAGTTGCAAAGAAAAAGCCATATCTCAGACTGGCCAATAAAAAGAAAAGATTAAGATAGTCAAAAGAACACAGACACTGGACAGAGGAACTCTGCCTAGAAGGCCAGCATCCCGCAGTCACCTCTTCACTGTTGACGTTGAGACAGGTGTTTTGCGGGTACTATTTAAGGAAGCTACCAGTTGAGGACTTGCAAGACGTCTGTTTCTCAAACTAGACACTCTAATGTACTTGTCCTCTTGCTCAGTTGTGCACCGGGCCTCCCACTCCTCTTTCTATTCTGGTTAGAGCCAGTTTGTGCTGTTGTGTGAAGGGAGTAGTACACGGCGTTGTACGAGATCTTCAGTTTCTTGGCAATTTCTCGCATGGAATAGCCTTCATTTCTCAGAACAAGAATAGACTGATGAGTTTCAGAAGAAAGGTCTTTGTTTCTGGCCATTTTGAGCCTGTAATCAAACACACAAATTCTGATGCTCCAGATACTCAACTAGTCTAAAGAAGTCCAGTTTTATTGCTTCTTTAATCTGCACAACAGTTTTCAGCTGTTCTAATTTAATTGCAAAAGGGTTTTCTAATGATCAATTAGCCTTTTAAAATGATTAACTTGGATTAGCTAACACAACGTGCCATTGGAACACAGGAGTGATGGTTGCTGATAATGGGCCTCTGTATGCCTACGTAGATATTCCATTAAAAATCTGCCGTTTCCAGCTACAATAGTCATTTACAACATTCACAATGTCTACACTGTATTTCTGATCAGTTTGATGTTATTTTAATGGACAAAAAATGTGTAAGTGACCCCAAACTTTTGAACAGTAGTGTACGTACTGTACGTATAAAAAGTAAAAGTCTAAATCATTTAGAATTCCTTATATTAAGCAAATCAGATGGCATCATTTAATTTTTTATTATGGATAGCCAATGGCACACTCCAACACTCAGACATTATTTACAAATGAAGCGTGTGTTTAAACACATGCAGAGGCAGTAGGGATGACCAGGAATGAATGTTCTCTTAATAAGTGCATTAATTGGACTATTTTCCTGTCCTTCTAAGCATTCAAAATATAGTGATTTTAGGTGTCAGGGAAAATGTATGGAGGAAAATGTACATTCATTTATATAGGAATGTATTGAAGTAAAAGTTGTCAGAAATATAAATAGTAAAGTACAGATACCCCAAAGAACTACTTAAGTAGTACTTAAAAGTATTTATACTTTGCACCTCTGCAGGGCCCCATAGCTAATCATGCTGAGACACACAGGGATAAAAGCAGCCTTGTTTATTCACGACTGGAGCAGAAGCAGGATCAGAAGCAGGGTTTTCCTTCTGTGTTTGGTTATACCCTAATAATCAGTTATGATGCCCCTCTGCATTAGTTTCCTGCTGATGTTGAGATTCCTAGTCAGAGGAACCAATATCCTGGAGCCTCTAGAATCCACTGGGCAGACGATCTTGATTAAATTTGATCCTTTTAAGGAAATGTCAGTCTTTTTACTATAAGCATTGTTTTTGTTTTACTCTGACGTAACAAGATCAAGCTTTCTGTTTTCACGAACTCCTCTCTCACATGACAGGAATCCCCTGTAGTACCAGTCAATATAGCATGACCCTGATAATATGATAAACTCACTCTTCTCGTAACTGTCTTTTTTCCAATAATCACATTAGCCATGTTATAGGATCACTATATTGGACTGAATTGAAACCATGCTACATGCCACTAATGTAATACCTACTACGTTGATCCTTTCGAGGCAAGCTCCCATTCTGGATTAGAAATGACAAGTATTTACAGTAGAATTTTCTATACTTCTATTACAACAACAAAATGTCAATGAAATAGTTACATTAGGATATTATTGACCGCCACTGATTTAGTTCATGTCATATAGAAAGAAAGCCAGAGTAAAGTAATACCATAGCCACATAAGATGTGTCTCAACAAACTGTTGAAAGTCATATAATATTGTGTCTTGTTTCTTTCTCCAGATAGTGGCTGTCTACAATATAGTGACATAGTCCATATGTACATATTACCTCAATTACCTCGACTAACCGTTGCCCCCGCACATTGACTCTGTACCGGTACCCCCTGTATATAGCCTTGCTATTGTTATTTTACTGCTGCTCTTTAATTATTTGTAACTTTTATTGCTTTTTTTTTTGGTATTTTTCTTAAATCTGCATTGTTGTTTAAGGGCTTATAAGTAAGCATTCCACTGTATGGTCTACACCTGTTGTATTCGGTGTATGTGACAAATACATTTTGATTTGATTTGATTTGAAGCTGTGCTTGATATGTCTGACAAAGAGTACCGTGTGTTATTCATATCTTGCTGCACTACACAATGGCATATTTGCATCATATTTCTCAGCAGCTGTCAGGGACTGGGCACTGGATGGGGCCGTAGAGGCTTGAGAAGAGTCTCTCTTTTCCAGCTATCAGCTTTATCACAGAGCCAGGGTGCCATGAGGGATTGGGAGGCATGTAATCCTACTGGGAAAGAGCTCAAATTCCTTCGGTGGGTGTTGTTCTCAGCACGTTGTTTTGTGGTCTGAGGAGAAGTAATGCCTAGGGATCCGATGTCCTGTTGCTCTGTTGTTTTCAGAGCGTCCTGTTAGATTGACAGATAGACGTACCGCGTCGAACCTCCACCAGAGGAAGAGCCTGCCTGATCATCCTCAGATTGATCCTCCGATCTACTTGATTTAACTTGCACCTTAAATCAGGCTCACCTCACTGTATGATCAGAGTATTTATGTGAGTTTAGTGGTAGCGCAGATCTTCCTCTCCGCTGAGAGATCACCTCAGATGCACTAATAGACAGAGACCGTAAGGCCCATGGATGAAAGACGATAACACTTTTGTACTGGTCTGGAATGCATCGCAGCTTGAAAATGTGGCTTTGTTTAAGTTTATTACTGTACCCACTGGTGGTCAGCCCAGCATGTTGTTCCATAGATGGGATATGTGTTTTGGGGTATTTCTGAGCAGATAACATTGATAATGTCTTGCTCTAGAAATATTTCCAGTTTGAGGCACTCTTGTTGTTTTATCACAGGATGAGCAAAGGTTAATGGGTGGAAACAAGATATCAAATATTTCCATTGTAGAAGGCCTACAGGGTTTTTCCAGCTGTCCCGTAAGAGAACCCTTAGAATAACCCTTTTTTAGTTCCAGGTAGAACCCTTTTGGGTCCAGGTAGAACCCTTTTGAGTTCCATGTAGAACCCTATCCACAGAGGGTTCTACATGGAACCCAAAAGAGTTCTACCTGGAACCAAAAAAGGTTCTCCTATGGGGACAACCGCAGAACCCTTTTGGAACCCTTTTTTTTATAAGAGTGTATGTTAAATGGCTATGTATGTGTGCTTTGTTGTGGAAATATTGTGGTATCAATGTTAAACTCAAAAGGTCATGAAGACAATTCTGCTAGAATTATGCACAAAATACTATAACTATAGCGAACATAGCAGATGGCTTGTTGTGTATGAACGAGCTGCTCTCTTATTTGCATAAAAATACAATCGGTTTAATACTCTCTTTCACTTTATTTGCGGTCGTTGTAAATGAGGTCACCTCTTTGACTCTAGGGTTAATACTGGAATATTCACGTTGCAGTTGTATCTGTTATGACATGCCGCCTTATGAAGGGGGAATAAACAATCCCGATGAAAAAGCAGAAAGCCAAGTTAGCCCACACCCCTCTTGCATCATGCAACCATTGTAGAACTCTCTTATCACTGTTAAAATCTGCTGAACTGCTGAAGGTAAAGCATGTAGCATGAGGACTAGAAAGAGTGTGAGTACTATAAGAAGTATATTCTTGAGACTACAGTCAACTATCAGGCTACTGTACTTTTGCTTAGATTTGCTAAAGTACATGATCTGAAGTGTATGTACACTCTTTAAAAAAAGGTGCTATCTAGAACCTAAAAGGGTTTTTCGGCTGTCACCATAGGTCCTAAAGGGTTAAACCTGGAACCAAAAGGGTTCTACCTGGAACCAAAAATGGTTCTTCAAAGGGTTCTCCTATGGCATAGGAGAACCCTTTGAAGAACCATTTTTGGGTCCAGGTAGAATCCTTTTGGTTCCAGGTTTAACCCTTTCCACAGAGGGTTCTATATACATACAACCTAAAGAGTTCTACCTTGAACCAAAAAAGGTTTCTACCGAAGAACCCTTTTGAAACCCTTTTTTCTAAGAGTGTACAAAAAAAATGATCTTCCTCAATTATTAGTCTACATTTGCTTAGATTAGCTGCAGTACAGTGATCTGCAGAGGGCTCTACAGTGCAACCATTTTACTCGCATATGCGCCTATTTAAAAATCACTTAGATGATAATTGTTACAATGATTACTTCACTGTAGCGCAGCCCGTGAGTGCCATGGTGAATACACTGTAGCGCAGCCCGTGAGTGCCATGGAGAATACACTGTAGCGCAGCCCGTGAGTGCCATGGAGAATACACTGTAGCGCAGCCCGTGAGTGCCATGGAGAATACACTGTAGCGCAGCCCGTGAGTGCCATGGAGAATACACTGTAGCGCAGCCCGTGAGTGCCATGGAGAATACACTGTAGCGCAGCCCGTGAGTGCCATGGAGAATACACTGAGCGCAGGTTCATGATTGCCATGCTTGCACACAAAGATGACTTTGTGTGCTTTTACGTTTTTCAACTTTGGCACACACTTGCTCCTTGTAAAAAAGGTCAGTGTAAAGCCGTGCTTTACGTTTAAACATCAACGGACAGTGCTTGATTAATGGACTGTTTCACAGAAACGAGTCCATTTTATTTGACAGTATGATGATGTAAACAATCTTTTTGGATTGTTGTTGTGAAAAGGTTCTGAAGTGAATACAGACAAAGAGGCAGATCAGAGAGAATTATGTGTCAATGCAATGGTCGTTTTGGGAGTTCCTCATACTGCATATTGATCTTGTCCTGCACTCATAGTGAACACAAGAAACGCTCTGTGTCTGCTCTGTACATGGCGAGGCATGACAGTGTTGTTTAGCTATAGTACCATTCAAACTTTGTGGATGTGGTTTTCCTCTCTGTTTCTCTCACACTCTGTATATGGCCTTTGTCAAAACAGATCCTCGTTCTGTCTACGATTTGTCATTTTGAAGGTAATATTTTGACATGTATGACAGTCAGGGACAACAGAAGATGTTTTTTATAGATGTATTGTTGAGGACACAGACATACCGCTAACCTAATGACTGAGAATCTCTCTGCATAGCTCATCAAGTTTTGTATTAGCAGGCTTTTCTAGTCTCTTTCCATTGACGTTAAGATGATATGTTCTCTGAATTTCCTCCTGTCTACAGATACCAAGAGAGATACTGTATGGAAGTCATAGCCCTGTCCACACTTTACAATCCACCCGCATTCCTGTCCACGCCATTCAGGGGTCCATGTCTCCCCCCATGGCCCGCTCCATGCCCTCCTCCCCCTCCAGGATCCCCTATGGTCCCCAGGCTGGGGGAGGGGTGCCAGGCAGAGCCACCCTCCCCAGGGCCAGCATGTCCAGCGGGCCACCCAGCAGGTCCGTCACCCCATGCCCCAGTGCTATCCTGGAGAGAAGAGACGTCAAACCTGATGAGGACCTGAGCAGTAAGAGTATGGCGCTGGTGCGTGCTGACGGGCTGTATGTCAACGTCACTGACCAATACGCTGTCCAGGAGGGCCGGCTGAGTATCGCCTCCTCACAGGGGGGCAGCCACACGGGGGACGTTGTCGACATGGGTGGTGGTAGCCTCCATCGGGCTTCGGGCAAGTCCACAGCCTCCTATTCAGAGAACCCAGAGCAGCAGCACTCCCTCTACAGGCAGAAGTGCCGGAGGTATGGTGAAAACCAGGGACTACCGCCGTTCGGCACCAAAACCCCACCACCTTCCCCTCACAGAGTGAATGAGGTCAGGATGATTGACAACCTAGGCCCTGTGGCCCCAGAGAGAGGGTCTCCTATTCGCCGGTCCCTGCGGAGGGAGAGTAATGGTAATACTGTGGAGGTGGTGAACAGGACCAGGGGTAGTGTGTCCTCTGTGTCCTCCTCTCCTGTGTTCCTGGAGTTCCCCCCAGGCCACCATGGGGACAAATTGTTCCATGGTCACCTCACCCCCAATGACCCTCAGACCAGGTGAGACAAATAACAGAGAGCAGGGCTGGGCAGTCTGAGGCAAACTACCACTTGAACTTTGGGTTTTATGAACATAGCACATAGCGTAGTACTACATAACACAATATTGTTATACACTAGCACAGCATTATGAACTACATAGCACAGTATTAGGAACTACATAGCACTGTATTGTAAAGTAAATAGTGCTGTATTGTTAACTACATAGCACAGTATTATGAACTACATAGCACAGTATTATGAACTACATACCACAGTATTGGGAACTATATAGCTCTGTACTGTGAACTACATAGCACAGTATTATGAACTACATAGCACAGTATTATGAACTACATAGCACTGTATTGTGAACTACATAGCACTGCATTGTGAACTACATAGCACAGTATTGTGACGTAAACGGCTCTGTATATTAAACTACATAGCACAGTATTATGAGCTACATAGCACAGTATTATGAACTACATAGCACAGTATTATGAACTACATAGCACTGTATTGTGAACTACATAGCACAGTATTGTGAACTATATAGCACAGTATTGGGACATAAACAGCGCTGTATTGTAAACTACATAGCACAGTATTATGAACTATATAGCGCTGTAGGGTAAACTACATAGCACAGTATTATGAACTACATAGCACAGTATTATGAACTACATAGCACAGTATTATGAACTACATAGCACAGTATTATGAACTACATAGCACTGTATTGTGAACTACATAGCACAGTATTATGAACTACATAGCACTGTATTGTGAACTACATAGCACAGTAGTGTGAACTACATAGCGCTGTATTGTAAACTACACAGCACAGTATTCTGAACTATATAGCGCTGTATTGTTAACTACACAGCACAGTATTATGAACTACATAGCACAGTATTATGAACTACATAGCACAGTATTATGAACTACATAGCACAGTGTTGTGAACTACATAGCACAGTAGTGTGAACTACATAGCGCTGTACTGTAAACTACACAGCACAGTATTCTGAACTACATAGCACAGTATTATGAACTACACAACACAGTATTATGAACTACATAGCACAGTATTATGAACTACATAGCACAGTATTATGAACTACATAGCACAGTATTGTGAACTACATAGCACAGTAGTGTGAACTACATAGCGCTGTACTGTAAACTACACAGCACAGTATTCTGAACTACATAGCACAGTATTATGAACTACATAGCACAGTATTATGAACTACATAGCACTGTATTGTGAAGTAAATAGCTCTGTATTGTTAACTATGTATTGTTTGGGGCGACAGTTAGCCTAGTGGTCAGAGTGTTGGACCAGTAACTGAAAGGTTGCTAGATCTAATCCCTGAGCTGACAAGGTAAAAATCAGTTGTTCTGCCCCTGAACAAGGCAGTTAATCCACTGTTCCTAGGCCATCATTGTAAATAATAATTTGTTCTTAACTGATTTGCCTAGTTGAATAAATAAATATAAAAAACACATAAAAACTACATAGCACAGTATTGTGAACTACGTAGCACAGTATTGTTTTGGGCCAAACATGTATTGTTTTTTGGCAGTGAGCGAATGAAGGCCATGGAACAACAGATCGCCAGTCTTGCTGGCCTTGTTCAGCATGCACTTTTTATTGGGCCAGCTGAGAGAGATGGGAGGACTGCTTCTCCTTTCCATGTAAACAACAGTGCAGGTAACTGTTATTACACAACTGTATTAGTGTTACAAAGTCAGTGTTGTATTCGTTTTTTTGTTGTTCCATACATGGTTAATGAAAGTTATTTTGTATCTTCCCTATTTTAATCCCACATTACAGTTACTCATAGAGTTGTGTCTATCTGATCTGATATGTAGGAGTGTCACCAGTTCCTGCAGCCAGAACCCCAGCCCTCCTGGCAGACGCCTCCAGTGCTCTAGTCTCTCAGGCCCATCCCCCTGACCCCGCCCTGCAGGTCACACTGACCACTGTCAGGATGAACGTCACTGATCTGCGACAGCAGCTGCACCAACTCAGACAGCTACAGGTTGTCAAGCCACCTGCACATTACATTAATCCGTTATCTGTATAGATACAATGTACAGATAACTCTGCCAAAATAAAGGAAACTCCAAAATAAAGTGCCTTGATGAAGTGCCAGAACAGCTTCAATGCACCTTAGCATAGATTCTACAAGTATCTGGAACTCTACTGGAGGGATGTGACACTATTATTCCACCATCATTTGGTGTTTTGTTGATGGTGGTAGAAAACGCTGTCTCAGGCGCCAGTCCAGAATTTCCTACAAGTGTTCAATTGGGTTGAGATCTGGTGACTGAGACGACGATGGCATATGGTTAACATCGTTTTCATGCTCATCAAACCATTCAGTGACCACTCGTGCCCTGTGGATGGAGTCCTTGTCATTGTATGGGGGCATAGCCATGGTAGTCAAAATAATGGCCTGCCCAGCATATTTATACATGACCCTGAGCACGATGGGATATTAATTGCTTAATGAACTCAGGAACCACACCTGTTTGGAAGAACCTGTTTTGAATAGACTGTCTATCCCTTGTTTACTCAAGTGTTTCCATTATTTTGGCAGTTACCTGGACATGTACACAGCATATTTTTATGAGGTGTGTGGTTGTATGTGATCAACAGCTTTGGGTACTCAAGCCACACATCACGATCATCCAAATCTGCATATATACAGTATATCTTAATTAGGTTTTTATGTCGTCCTCCAAAAACGAGTTCAGCCATTACATTCATCACATTCATCCATCAAATAGATGTATATTAGTCATTAGATATACTGTTTGTAATACCACCGAGAGTGCTGAGACCAGTGGGTGTAATGATCCATCCACAGATGCAGAACCAGGACAGTGTGAGGGTGATGCTGAAGAGAGCGGAGCAGGAGCTGACTGGGGTTATGTCTGAGACCTTACAGAGACAGCAGCATGAGACAGAGCCTGCCCTGAGACAGAGGACCACAGTGGATGAGGAGAGACACAAGTACCTGGCCATGGAGGAGAGAGTACTGGCCCAGCTCAGGTAAGGGTTTGGAAGTATTGTAGAGCTCCACAAACTGATTGACAGGATAGACATTTAATGAGGGCATTGACTTTCTGTTGCCTATCTTACTTTTGCACACTCGTCGGTGCTAGTAAAATGAGAGTAAATAATATGATCTTAGGTTCAAGTTCAAGTTTCAAGTTTTATTAGTCGTATGTACAGGATACACATGGTATACACCGTCCAACCAAATGCTTACTTACTTAAATATTCTGATTTTAAAGCATCGGATTAGAATTCTAATTTGATGTGTGGCTTCCCTGTAGCTCAGTTGGTAGAGCATGGTGTTTGCAACACCAGGGTTGTGGGTTCAATTCCCACGGGGGGCCAGCACAGAAAAAAAAAATGTATGAAATTGTATGAAATGTATGCATTCACTACTGTAAGTCACTCTGGATAAGAGTGTCTGCTAAATGACTAAAATGTAATGTAAAAAATGTGCTATGGTAGCCTTTCAACATTACAATTTAAACGGTAATCAGACGATAGTAATCCGCTCCAGATGCCGTATTTGTTTTTTTATGTGGCTGAACTGCAGCTGCTGAAACTAACATTGTGAACTAACTGCGTTATCTCATGTTGAAAAGTGAAGTAATATAATTACCCAATTAGTTTCAGCTAAAGTGGGATTAATAAATCAACTGTGGTTATGCAATCGGTTTCCAGTGATATAGTAAATGTTACGCAGAAAATGAGTCATCCTCCTATAGCTCCTCCCACCAGCCTCCTCTGACCGGTATGTGGTGCATACAGTATCCCAGCTATGGAATGAGTCATTGGTGTTCTGCCACAAATGTCTAATAATGTTGCACAATGTTTAAATATGCTAATGAGGCGGTTTCCTTTGTGATCTGGGGGGACTGTGTTACAGACTGTGATAGGAGAGATAAATAATGGAGGCAATGTCAGCTCATTGGACTAAATTCATCTTGGGAATAGGCTCACTGGGTGTGTTAGAAAAAACCTGTTGAACAACTGTTATCATATACTGTATATAGCCGTTATGTAATCTTGAGAGCACCGTTTGGATGGGAAAACAGATATTGGGAAAGAGCTATTTGTCACACTTTCTCACGCTTACCATAGTTATTTTGGATAGTGAGTCCCTTTTAGGTCCAGACCTGCATGTACTTGCTTTTTGACTTTGGATGAAGCATTGTTGCTTTAGAAGAATCCAACCGTTATGGTCATTTTACATTCGTTCATTTCAGCAGGAATTGAATTGACTAAAATAAGTTTACATTAGTCATGGTCATCGTTCTGCATCTGGCTGTTAAACACCTGTTTTGAGTATTTTGATTGCAGCAGCTGACACAGAGACTGCTCTTGTCAGACTGTTGTCAACAAACAGCTTCTGACTGAGCATATCAAACAGGCTTCTACTCTGTCGCATAACATCAGAGCCAGCTTAAAACTGGATCGAAGGGTAATGGGAAGCTTAGGTTTTTAAACATGATCTTGTCTATAACATTATACTGCAAAAGATTGAAATCAATTGTATGTCTTGAACTCAACGTTTTCTGCCATCTTGTCTATTGCTGTTATTACATTAGGATAAATCACCATGAAAAAACTACAGTGGCTATGAGAAGTGAAAAACGGAACAATTTATTCATTTAATCATAACATAGGGCCAGGCCAATCTCCAACGTCTTTCCTTGTCACTCCAAGCATGACAATTGTTTTTACTGTAATGTAATGGCCAGATGTGTAACCAAACCTATGTCTCTCAGGGAGCTTGAGGAGTACGTAGACTGTCTGAGAAGAGACTTGTCCTCTTGCCCAGGTCAGCTGTCAGTCACCCTCAGGGATGTGGAGGAGGGAGCTGTCAACCTCAAGAGGGTGGGAGAGGTCTTGGCTGGGCTTAAAGGTGAGCACTGTCTGGAGCTGCAGCTAGAGGTTAGCACATCACTGACCACAGGTAGAAGATGTGCAAGCGGTTCAGAGTTACCGATAGCAGGAGTTATTCACAGCCAGTTATGTCATGTTTTAAGGTAAGGGTTAGCTGATGCCTCTTTGAATGTGTGACAACATTTGGATTGATGGCCCAACTACCGTCTCCCTCCCTCCCTTCGTCAGGTGAGTTTCCTAGCCTGCAGGGGAAGATGCGGACAGTTCTGCGTGGGGAGGTAGAGGCAGTGCACTTTCTGAAGGAGGAGCCTCACAAGATGGACAGCATGCTTAAGAGGGTCAAAGCCCTGACGGAAGCTCTCAGCGGTCTCAGAAGGTACATGCTGCCCCTGTATGTCCTCCATAACATGTAAGAGGATGGTTGATGATCTGAGTAGTCGAATAAAGTAATGTTGCGTTCCCTTCAGATGTGTCACAGAGAATCATCCTCACGATCCCGAGCCTGGAGCAGCCAAAGCATTCATAGAGGGGGCTGTAGAGCCTGCCATTGCCCAGTCTGACCCCCCAATGAGGAATCGCCCCACTGTGGAGTCCCCCAAACCCCAGCCCAGGTCCTCTGTCAGACCGCCCCTACCCCAGCTCCAGGGCCAGAACCCGGCAGGCAGGCCAGACATGGCCCCCACGTCTCCTGTCGTCATCCACCGTGTGAAGAGCTCTCCCGTCAATATGCAACCGTGTCAGCACTCAGTGGCCCTGCCGCATCACCACCACCCCAGCCCCCCGCTGACCCCCACCCATGGCCGAGACTCCCCCACCGTGGCCAAGGTCAGTCCCCGCAGCCGGGAGAACAGCCCGGCCCTGCAGAAGAGAATGATCACCTGGTGCGGAGATGGACCGGCCCCCACGGCTAGCAGCATTGAGACCACCACACAACCACCTGGCTCAGCGGAGAACCAAACCAACAGGGGCAGCATCAAAAACAGAGTCATGGACATCCAGGTAGTCATCCGTCTGATATATAATCTCAGCAATTATCTAATTGACTTAAATGAGACAAGGTGTCTTAGGTTGAACTGGAGAGTGTCTATAAACCTCAGTGGTCTGTTACTTACTGTGTAATATAAACATAGAGCATAGTATAACTGATTAATCATAGGCTTCTGCCAGTTCTCTCAGAAAGAAATCTCAGCAAAGTGCGTCTAAATTTCAGATTGGTATGAATTGAGATGTCTGGTCCTCTCTCTCTCCCACCACATAGGCTGCAGAGAGAGAGGGGGACCTGGAGGAGGGGAGGCCACCACAGAGATCAGCCACCTCTGCTGGGAGTCAGTTTGAGCAGATTCTCCAGGAGGCCCAGGCCAGCCTAATGAGGGCCATCCCCGACCTAGAGTTGACCGAGACGAGGAGGAGTGAGTCTCAGTCTCCCAATCCACCCCTAGCTCCAGACCAGCCATCTCTCCCCCAGACCCTCCCAGACCCAAAGATGCCCCTCAACAGTCCACTGCTAGACGAGATGGATGTCCCTCAACCTACTGAGGTGTGTCTTCCAGGTAAGAAACTTTGGAAGTTAATAGATCCATTAAATTGTTGGAAACTATGGAAGAACGTGTTCTGTTTTATTTGGGTTCAGTTTAGGATTAGTTTCTTGACTAAATGTAAAGATATATCAATCTTTTTTTCTGTTTTGTAAAGTACAGTACATTGTCTGTGTCTGTGTGTCGTCGTCTGACAGAACCCACTCAGCCAGCTAAGGTGGCTTCTGAGATGACTGTTCAGAGCAGCCCTGAGCGACCACACAGGCCTATGGTTGAGAAGCCTCGCAGGCCCAGTGTGGAGAGAGAGATGAGGAACAGCCCAGAGAAAGCAGGGAAGTCCCCTCCACCGCCCCCACCACGGAGGTTCTTCACCCCACCATCAAGCCCTGGGCTGACCACAGGGAGGTCTGGAGAAGTCGTCTTTACTACCAGAAAGGAAGCCGCCACCACACGGGTGTGTGACTCATTTGTTTGGTAGTTTCCCTAGTCGAGCAGCATTCCAAGACATTTGTCTTCAAAAGGATAACCTCAGTATCTAGAAATAAGCATTCAACATGTGACCCAACATTCATGTACATAATATTTGTAACACTGCAAGTCAAATGGAATCTTTAGTAGTGTATGCAGACTATGCCCATATGACCTAGTGGGAGATAGAGTGTCAATTAATTCAAGACAGTTTTCCAGTGGCCAAGTCAGTGTTTTACTATCCCCTTCAGGACGATGAAGAGGTGTTCCTTCAACCCAGTCCCAAACCCACCAGACAGCTCCCAGAGGTCAAGCCCAAACCCCAAACCACATCTGTTATCACAGCCTCAGCTGAGCCAGAGGAAGAGGAGGACGAAGAAGAGGATGAGGAGGAGGATACATTCATGAAGGAACTACAGGTAAATAAACACTCTGTCAGATACAGTTGAAGTCGGACGTTTACATACACCTTAGCCAAATGCATTTAAACTCAGTTTTTCAATTCCTGACATTTAATCCAAGTAAACATTCTGGGTCTTAGGTCAGTTAGGATCACCACTTTCTTTTAAGAATGTGAAATGTCAGAATAATAGTAGAGAGAATTATTTATTTTAGCTTTTATTTATTTCATTACATTCCCCGAGTGTCAGAAGTTTACATACACTCAATTAGTATTTGGTAGCATTGTCTTTAAATTGTTTAACTTGGGTCAAATGTTTCGGGTAGCCTTCCACAAGCTTCCCACAATAAGTTGGGTGAATTTTGGCCCATTCCTCCTGACAGAGCTGGTGTAACTGAGTCAGGTTTGTAGGCCTCCTTACTCGCACACGCTTTTTCAGTTCTGCCCACAAATCTTCTATAGGATTGAGGTCAGGGCTTTGTGATGGCCACTCCAATACCTTGACTTTGTTGTCCTTAAGCCATTTTGCCACAACTTTGGAATTATGCTTGGGGTCATTGTCCATTTGGAAGACCCATTTGCAACCAAGCTTTAACTTCCTGACTGATGTCTTGAGATGTTGCTTCAATACATCCAAATAATTTTCCCTTCCTCATGATGCCATCTATTTTGTGAAGTGCACTAGTCCCTCCTGCAGCAATGCACCCCCACAACATGATGTTGCTACCCCCGTGCTTCACGGTTGGGATGGTGTACTTCGGCTTGCAAACCTCCCCCTTTTTCCTCCAAACATAACGATGGACATTATGGCCAAACAGTTCTATTTTTGTTTCATCAGACCAGAGGACATTTCTCCAAAAAGTACGATCTTTGTCCCCATGTGCAGTTGCAAACCGTAGTCTGGCTTTTTTATGGCGGTTTTGGAGCAGTGGTTTCTTCCTTGCTGAGCAGCCTTTCAGGTTATGTTGATATAGGACTCATTTTATTATGGATATAGATACTTTTGTACCTGTTTCCTCCAGCATCTTCACAAGGTCCTTTGCTGTTGTTCTGGGATTGATTTGCACCTTTTGCACCAAAGTACGTTCATCTCTAGGAGACAGAACACGTCTCCTTCCTGAGCGGTAAGACGGCTGCGTGGTCCCATGCGGTTTATACTTGCGTACTATTGTTTGTACAGATGAACGTGGTACCTTCAGGCGTTTTGAAATTGCTCTCAAGGATGAACCAGACTTGTGGAGGTCTACCATTTTTTTCTGAGGTCTTGGCTGATTTCTTTTGATTTTTCCATGATGTCAAGCAAGTTTGAAGGTAGACCTTGAAATATATCCACAGGTACACCTCCAATTGACTCAAATGATGTCAATTAGCCTATCAGAAGCTTCTAAAGCCATGACATCATTTTCTGGAATTTTCCAAGCTGTTTAAAGGCACAGACAACTTAGTGTATGTAAACTTCTGACCCACTGGAATTGTGATACAGTGAATTATAAGTGAAATAATCTGTCTGTAAACAATTGTTGGTAAAATTACTTGTGTCATGCACAAAGTAGATGTCCTAACCGACTTGCCAAAACTATAGTTTGTTAACAAGAAATGTGTGGAGTGGTTGAAAAACGAGTTTTAATGACTCCAACCTAAGTGTATGTAAACTTCCGTCTTCAACTGTACATACCACAAATACACTACATACCAACTGTACATACCACAAATGACCAAAAGTATGTGGACACCTGCTCGTCGAATATCTCATTCCAAAATCATGGGCATTAATATGGAGTTCGTCCCTCCTTTGCTGCTATAACAGCCTCCACTCTTCTGGGAAGGCTTTCCACTTGATGTTGGAACATTGCTGCAGGGACTTGCTTCCATTCGGGGACTTGCTACCATTCAGCCACAAGAGCATTGGGGAGGTCGGGCACTGATGTTGGGCATTTAGGCCTGGCTCGCAGACGGCGTTCCAATTCAACCCAAAGGTGTTCGATGGGGTTGAGGTCAGTGCTCTGTGCAAGCCAGTCAAGCTTTTCCACATCGATCTCAACAAAGGGGCATTGTCATGCTGAAACAGGAAAGGGCCTTCCCCAAACTGTTGCCACAAAGTTGGAAGCACAGCATCGTCTAGAATGTATGCTGTAGCGTTAAGATTTCCCTTCACTGGAACTAAGGGGCCTAGCCCGAACCATGAAAAATAACCCCAGACCATTATTCCTCTTCCACCAAACTTTACAGTTGGTTCTATGCATTTGGACAGGTAGCGTTCTCCTGGCATCCACCACACCCAGATTTGTCTGTCGGACTGCCAGATGGTGAGCATGATTCATCACTCCAGAGAACGCATTTCCGGTGCTCCAGAGTCCAATGGTGGCGAGCATTACACCACTCCAGCCAATGCTTGGTATTGCACATGGTGATCTGAGGCTTGTGTGTGGCTGCTCGGCCATGGAAACCCATTTCATGAACCTCCTGACAAATAGTTATTCTGCTGACTTTGCTTCCAGAGGCAGTTTGGAACTCTGTAGTGAGTGTTGCAACCGAGGACAGACAATTTTTACGCACTACACGTTTCAGCACAGTCCCGTTCTGTGAGCTTGTGTGGCCTACCACTTTTCGGGCTGAGCCATTGTTGCTCCTAGATGTTCCCACTTCATAATAACAGCACTTACAGTTGACTGGGGCAGCTCTAGCAGGGCAGAAATGTAATGAACTGACTTGTTGGAAAGGTGGCATCGTATGACGATTCCGTGTTGAAAGTCACTGAGCTCTTCAGTACGGGCCATTCTACTGCCAACGTTTGTCTATGGAGATCACATGGCTGTGCGCTCAATTTTATACACTTGTCAGAAATGGGTGTGGCTGAAATAGCCAAATCCACTAATTTGAAGGCATGTCCACATACCTTTGTCTATATAGTGTATGTACAAAGCATTTGACCATTTTGGACCTTTTAACATAAACATTAACACTAGTGTAGATGCATTACGACACTGAACAAAAATAGAAATGCAACAATTTGCAATCTTTCCTTACATTTTTATTTAACTAGGCAAGTCAGTTAAGAACCAATTCTTATTTACAATGATGGCCTAGGAACAGTGGATTAACTGCCTTGTTCAGAGGCGGAATGACAGATTTTTACCTTGTCCGCTCATGGATTCGATCTAGCAACCTTTCGGTTACTGGCCCAATGCTTTAAACGCTAGGCTGCCTGTCGCCCCAGTTACAGTTCATATAAGAAACTGAGTCAATTTAAATAAATTCATTAGGCCCTGACCTATGGATTTCACATGACTGGGAATATAGATATATATCTGTTGCTCATAGATACGTCATGTAGAGCGACACATCTCCTTTGCATAAAATTGATCAGGCTGTTGATTGTGGCCTGTGGAATGTTGTCCCACAGCTCTTCAATGGCTGTGCGTAGTTGCTGGATATTGGTGGGAACTGGAACACGCTGTCGTACATGTAGATCCAGAACATCCCAAAAATGCTCAATGGGTGACATGTCTGGTGAGTATGCAGGCCATGGAAGAACTGGGACATTTTCAGCTTCCAGGAATTGTGTACAGATCCTTTCCACATGGGGCCGTGCATTATCATGCTGAAACATGAGGTGATGACAGCGGAATGTCATGACAATGGGCCTCAGGATCTCGTCATGGTATCTCTGTGCATTCCATTTGCCATTGATAAAATACAATTGTGTTCGTGGTCCGTAGCTTATGACTGCCCATACCATAACCTTACCACCACCATGGGGCACTGTTCACAATGTTAATATCAGCAAACCGCTTGCCCACACGACGCCATACACACTGTCTGCCATCTACCCAGTACAGTTGAAACCGGGATTCATCAGTGAAGAGCACGCTTGTCCAGTGTGCCCGTGGCCATCAAAGGTGAGCATTTGCCCGCTGAAGTCGGTTACGACGCCGAACTGCAGCCAGGTCAAGACCCTGGTGAGGATGACGAACACACAGATGAGCTTCCCTGAGCCGGTTTCTGACAGTTTGTGCAGAAATTATTCGGTTGTGCAAACCCACAGTTTCATCAGCTGTCTGGGTTGGCGACAATCCCGCAGGTGAAGAAGCCGGATGTGGAAGTCCTGGGCTAGAGTGGTTACACGTGGTATGCGGTTGTGAGGCCGGTTGGACGTACAGCCACATTTTCTAAAATTACGATGGATGTGGCTTATAGTAGAGAAATTAACACTAAATTCATGCCAAATGCACGCTCGCTCAAGACTTGAGACATCTCTGGCATTGTGTTGTATGACAAAACTACACATTTTAAAGTGGCCTTTTATTGTCCTCAGCACAAGGCGCACTTGTGTAATGCTGTTTAATCAGCTTTTTGATATGCCACACCTGTCAGGTGGATGGATTATTTTAGCGAAGGAGAAATGCTCACTAACAGGGATGTAAACAAATTTCAGCACAACATTTGAGAGAAATAAGCTTTTTGGGCATATGAAAAATTCCTGGGATCTTTAATTTCAGCTCATGAAACATGGGACCAACACTTTACATGTTTGTCGCCTTCTGTTGTTCAATGGAGGAATGTCTGTGTGAACAAGAATAAGTGCAGCCAAATACATCAGATAGTGTGATATTTAACTCAGCCTTTGTTGTACAGCCACAGAGCCCTTGTCATGCGATCTGGAATCTGTGATCTAATCAGTGCACTTTGACCTCCTCAGGTGTTTCAGAAGTGCACTCTTAGAGATGTAGGCACAAAGTGTGTTGTAGACCTCACAAGCACTGCATCCCAAGTCAGACAGATAGAACCAGAGCTCCCCCTCTCACCCAAAGTCCCTAAGGTAACAGATGCCCTATTACTAATCCCCTGTGTGTGGTGTGCCTATGGTCTGACCTGAGGCCTGCACTCATTGCTTATATAGTGCATTTGGAAAGTATTCAGACCTCTTGACTTTTTACACATTTTGTTACGCTACAGCCTTATTCTAAAATTGATTAAATTGTTATTTTTCCTCATCAATCTACACACAATTCCCCATAATCACAAAGCAAAAACATTGTATTTTGTTATTTTAGCAAATGTATAAAAATTATGAACTGAAATATCACATTTAGGTAAGTATTCAGACCCTGTACTCAGTACTTTGTTGAAGCATCTTTCGCAGCGATTACAACCTCAAGTCTTCTTGGGTACTGAGGGGTGGCTTCCGTCTGGCCACTCTACCATAAAGGCCTGATTGGTGGAGTGATGTAGAGATGGTTGTCCTTCTGGAAGATTCTCCCATCTCCACAGAAGAATTCTGGAGCTCTATCAGAATGACCATCGGGTTTTTGGTCACCTCCCTGACCAAGGCTCTTCTCCCCCGATTGCTCAGTTTGGCCAGGCGGCCAGCTCTAGGAAGAGTGTTGGTGGTTCCAAACTTCTTCCATTTAAGAATGATGGAGGCCACTGTGTTCTTGGGGATCTTCAAAGCTGCAGAAATGTTTTGGTACCCTTCCCCAGATCTGTGCCTCGACACAATCCTGTCTCAAAGCTCTACGGACAATTCTTTCGACCTCATGGCTTGGTTTTTGCTCTGACATGCGCTGTCAACTGTAGACAGGTGTGTGCCTTTCCAAATCATGTCCAATCAATTGAATATACCAAAGGTGGACTCCAATCAAGTTGTAGAAACATCTCAAGGATGTTGAATTGAAACGGGATGCACCTGAGCTCAATTTCGATTGTCATAGCAAAAGGTCTGAATACTTATGTAAATAAGGTTTTATTTTTATTCACTGCTTATCTAGGCCTCTAACACTAATTTGATCTGGGTCCTGGCTGTCTGTGCTTACAGCTTCATCAGCCTCTGAATCTGGTCTAAGCTTGGATCAGGAGCTTGCTTTTGATTGAATGTGCTTCTGAATACTGGTCTGACTGCCACTCAGTGCTGTGTTTTGCTATTGCTGCTGGAATGGCCTGGGGGCCGGATGTTTGGTGTTTCTCCTGTTTTCTTCTCTCTCTCATGTTATCTCTGCATTTCAAAGAATTGGCTGATGTCTCATATAAAGATGTATGGTGTCTTTTGGTGTTGCAAAATATATGTTCTTGATTTCCAGTTCCCTTCCACTCTGAGATTACGGACTAATCATTCACACTGTGCAGTGTTCTTGCCTGGCTTTGTGAATGAATCTGCATCTGATATTTTGTTCTCTTATCACACTCGTATCACATTGTGCTTGACTCTATTTCTCTTAGTGTTCTACGCATGCTCTCTTGGCTGCCATGGCTGGTCTCTTCACTGGAAATGAAAGTGTTAACTGAATTCAAAGAGCTGTTGTGCAATGATTTTATCCCCTAAACTGTCCTAGGAGAGTCAGGAGAACCAGGGTAAAGAAAAAAGTGTGCTCAACACCGATGAAAACAGATTTGACACTGTACCAAAGAGTCCCAGGGTAAGTCTTTCATCCCCATATTACCCATGTTCCTCAGTCTGAATACAGTATATACAGGTAACTGCCAAAATAAAGGAAACACCCACATCAAGTGTCTTAATAGGGTGTTGGGGCACCACGAGTGGCCAGAACAGCTTCAATGTGCCTTGGCATAGTATCTACAAGTGTCTGGAACTGTATTGGAGGGATGCGACACCATTCTTCCATGAGAAATTCCATAATTTCATGTTTTGTTTATGGTGGTCGTGGAAAACATTTCCGCGGGAACCGCTCCAAAATCTCCCATAAGTGTTCAGTTAAGTTGAGATCTGATGACTGAGACACACAGACACTCTTTAAACCCTCTACGCTCCTTTGAAACCCCTCTTTTAAAGTCACTGAGATCTCTTCTTCTAGCCATGGTAGCCAAAATAATGGTCAACTGACCCTAAGCATGATGGGATGTTTTAATTGTTTAATTAACACAGGAACCACACCTGTGTGTAAGCACCTGCTTTCATTATACGTTGTATTCCTAAATTACTCAGTGTTTCCTTTATTTTGGCAGTTAGCTGTATATTTTTTTATGTTAATAGATATTTCCCTCCTTTTTCCAGGTCATGTATTATGTTATGGGACAGATATCCAATGAAAAGCCTCCATCGGGAAGAACAGACCAGTCGGAAGGCAGAGAGGGAACAGTGTCCCCCTCACAGGTGGCAAACACAAATACGCTTGACTCCCAGCAGCCAGAGTTACTAACAGCAGACGAGTCACCTCTAGTGGTGGAGTGCCAAGATTGTCCTCCTAAAACACAAAAGATAGCAGTTGGAGAAGATAGTGAGAAGGCGAGCCTCGTAGATGAGAATGACCTGAAGGATCCTGTTGAGAGTCAGAAAGAGGAGGTGGCTGAACCTGTGTGTTCTCCAATACCTGCAGAGAAGAAGGACTTACCTGCACCTACCGAATTGAGCACTCATCCGGCTAACAGTATACCATCATCTCCACCAGTACCAGTAATCCAGCCTATGACTATTATAGCTCAGGAGGGTTCAGGTAGTCCAGTGTCTCCTCCACCAGTAAAGAGTGTGAACCTGGATGACAGCCAGAGCCAGCAGGTAGTATTTAGGTCATCCAGAGGCAGAGCACCACGGTATGTAGAGGAGAGCAGCAGCCTGAGCCCTGAGCTCCCCGACGAGGAGGGCTCTACTCCCCCTGAGAACATCTCCTTCATGATGATTACCAGCAACAGAGTGCAGGCTCTGTCCACCAGGCAGTACCAGGAGATAGTAAGTAGTACCAACGGATCCGAGGTTCAGACCATCAAGGTGGGGAACAACACCACCACCAGCGTCAGCCAGGAGGAGCACTGTGGCTTCGACAGGAAGCCTGTGATCATCATATTCGACGAGCCCATGGACATCCGGTCGGCCTACAAGCGTATGTCCACCATCTTTGAGTGTGAGGAGGAGCTGGATGTGATGCTGCACCAGAAGAGCATCGAAGAGGAGAACGAGGAAGCAGAGAAGAATGTACCTCAGGTAAAGCCTAACACTGATCTCCAACAGGCAAACAAGACAGCAGTGACAGAAAACACTGCATGCGGTCACAGTAATACTCCTGCTGTGGTTGCGCAACAGACAAGTACATCAGAGTGCTCATCTCCAGAACAGCCTAAAACAGAGTCCTCAAATGGCAGCAAACCAGAGTCCAAAAATAAGTTCAAATTCAAGTTCCCCACAAAAAAGATGGCGGCCATCAGCCAAGCGATTCGCACTGGGACCAAAACAGGCAAGAAGACGCTCCAGGTAGTGGTCTATGAGGACGGGGAGGACGGACACATGAAGGAGACCAAGAGGTTTGAGATCAAAAGCAGCAGCAAACCCCAAACTGACTCCAGTCACCTCACCACTGTGAATAACGTAATGTCATCAAGCACTTTCACCTGGTCAAACTCTAAACGCAGGACAGAGGCGATCTGTAAGAACACCTACGAGTCCAGAAACAGTTTAGATGAGACCATTAAAAAGCGGGAGCTCACCGTGGAGAATATAAGCCCCTCTGCGCTTAAGATAGACTCCTGTGAAGAGTCTCCATCCACTGTGAAACTCAAACGAGAGAGGGAGGACAGTCCCTCCAAGAGGTCTGCCCCTCCTCAGGTCTCTAAGTTTGGACTTCAGAGTAAGAAGTCCAAACCACAACTTCCACAGCTTCCCAGACCGTCCATGACGAGCAGCTCCAAGAAACAGGTCTCTCTTAAAGTTGCTTCCCTCTAACTGCACTGGTGGCTGGGTCCCTCTGAGGGCTGGGCTGGTGGCTGGGTCCCTGGTAGATTCCCAACCTCTAACCAATAAAGATTAACATGTTTTTCAGGTGTTGCTGGGGATACAACTGGGATCTACCTCTGCTTATAAGCTGTCTTTGTGGTGTCAGCTGACATGATTGTTGTCCCTTGGGATCTGGGTTGCTATGATGTGTTTTTGTGGACTTTGAACAGATAACTTTGTCTGGATCAAAGTGATAGGCTTTAAAATGACTGGCTTTATACTGTACTTGTGGTTCCGTTGTGCATGCTCTGCTCTCAGAGTTGGTGCAGGTTAGTCAGTGGTTCCCAAACTTGGAAAAAAGTTGTGTATACATAACTTGACCCACCAGCTCCCTACATATACAAAATAAAATACAGGTGAACACAAAATCCACCATTACAGATAGTGTCTCAGGCTACGCCCTAGAGCTACCCCTGCTTGTACCCCAGTTTGGGAAACACAAACCTACTGTAAGCATGCTTTAATCTTATTTCTGGATACAGGTTTTTCTTTGTTGTTGCTTCGGCTCTTAGGTGTTTTCACAATCCGTCCCTAAAATACAGTATAATTTGTGTTTCTTTTTGTCTGTTTGAATATTTACAGAATACCAGTGGCTCTTCTTCAAGTCAGATGTCACTTTCTGCATCTGCAAAGTCCTGGCAGCAACCAGCCGGGTCAGCTGACAAACCAGGAGGAAAAGCTCAGAAGCTCCAGGGCAATCAGAAGCAGTTTCGACAGGTAGTTTTACTATAAGATGGCCTGTGTCAGGAAGTATTCGAGCAACCACTTTCATGATGTAGAGAAGTGTGTTCATGAAAAGCATTGGAAACTGTACAATTATAGGATGTTTGTTGAATCCATGCGTTCTCTGTCTTGTTCTCCTATGTCTTCAAGACCTTTTGACTTACTATATGTACCCTCTTCACCTCTATATGCTCCATGAGCATGCTCAGCATGTAACTTTCAGTCCCTTGGAGATGGAGACAAGGATAGAAGATTGCCAAGGATATATTCACTTCACTTTCTGAAGATCTCCTTGAATTAAGCATTTTCATTTTTTGCAAACAAATGCGATTCTCTAAACTTAAACTAAAGCAACTCAAATGATCCATCTAAATTCACCCTCTGTCAGCTGTCCATGTATTCTTTAACCCTCTTCATCTCACCCTGAGCAGCATGATATTTATGTCATAAACATTGCATGTGCGTGATGAGTTAGTGCATTGAATTGGTTAATTAGGGGGCATCATTAAGCCTTTAGATCATTTCCTGACTTCATCCGTTTTACTGTGGTTGTTTATATTTTCAATTAATCATCTATTTTTTGTGTATTTTAGTGCCATCTGTTTGCTTTGTAACATTATGTTTATTTATCTTTGTAAAATAACACTTCTTTTGCCTTTCTTGACATTCCATGTCTCCTGCCATCTTTGTTTCGCAGGCCATCAGAAGTACTAAGAAAGCAGGTGGGGATAGTAACCATTCTTTCCTTGCTTTACCTGCTTCTAAGATCCCAGCCTTTTGTCATAGCTCTGGAAAAAACACGTCATCCCCAGATCCTAACTCTGTGCCTAACCCTATTAAATCACATTCATCCTTCCCGTCCTCCTCACACAAGTCTTTCATCCCGTCCCTTAATCTGAGTCGTCTCATCCCTCCTAGCCCGTCTCTCAATGACAGACGTCAAAATCTTTCCCTCTCGTCTCAAACCCAAAATGGCCGACCCAGCCATTTCTCTTACTGCTCATCTTCCTCTTCCTCTTCCAACTCCCCCTCTTCCAACTCATCCTCTTTGTCCCCCACATCCACGTCCTCCACCTCATCCTCCCCTCCCTCCTCTCCCCGACTGCCATGAGTCAAGGTGCAAGGAGTATCCACTACATTGTACATATACCCAGCTTCACCGGTCACAAGATGCAATGTGGACACAGCAGCAAAACCACACACACACCAGCAGCTTCTTTATCCAAGGACATGTCATGATCTTTTTATATCTATATAAATTATAGTGGAGGGAAATGCTGTTTTCATGGCAACATAATACAATTGCAGGGCAGTCTTGTTTCTCTCTATCCCTTCCATAGGTTTTTGATCATGAACAGTTTGAAAAAGAAAATCCGTTGACCTGGTTTTCATTCAACACTCCCTTTGAGCAAGAGGACTTTTTTATTTCTGCCTCAGCTTTTGTACGATGATAGCCATATTAACAAGATAACTACTTTGCATTACAAATGATCAACACAAAAAGGTGCAAACATTCTAGAGTTAATGCTAATGCAGTTTAGTGGTGCTGAAAATCTGGATTTTATTTTTATTGATGTGAGAAATCTTTGGTTTAATTGATGGTGTTGAATATAATGTATATTTTATTTGAATTTGAGTGACAGTTAATATACAGATTTGATCTAAAATAACAATTTATTATATAAAGAAATCAAATGATTTTGGTGATAGATATAGTACATTTCATCTAGCATCAATCATTCACTTGTCATCTGTCAGAGAATCTCTTCTATGCAATGATCTTAGATGTGTAGCGTGTGAGTGGAACTTTAAGGAAAAAAAGAGCTTGGTGATTTCTTATGCTTCCTATGCACTGCCAAATACTTTGAGCTAACAAGATAGCTACTGTACAATCAAAGTGATGTTTAGAGGCCTTTTACGGCAGTAGATGTGGTAAAATGCCAAAGTATTTGGTTTTACAGACCATGTATCTAAGACATGCACTGTGTGGATGTTGTAATGTTTTCCTTTGGGATGGCACCTACTTATTTTACCCAAATAGCTTACTGTGATACTCTTATATTCATATCAGTAACTGGTGTTTACATTCATACTTAGTGACAGAAGTTTACATACAAGTACATTTTAGAGATTTGACATGTATCTGTAATATTAGAGAACTATTGTATTTACACAACTCATATTTAGTGTTCTCTGATTTTGTAAAGCTGTAAACCATGTTGTAAAACTGTATTGTAGAATGAAATACTTGTGAGGTTGAAAAACTAATAAAGGGCTTTCTGTTAGTGATTTGCTGTATGCTTCTGTTTGTTCATGTTATATTCATTTGTGTAATTGTATGAAAATATGTTTACTGCTGTAGGTATTGATGCAAAATCAGTTTGCGCTTCCTATTCTTGCCCAACAGAGGGCAATGTACACATGCAATTTTACACAGGAAAGAGGGCAGCCAGACAGCAAAACTCAGGTTTGCGTACCAGTATTTTTCTAATTTTCAGAAGAATTTACATAAAATAACTATACGTAAATGTAAAACAGATTTCAAACAGATTTGAAACAGTCCAAAATAAAATGTGTGACATTCTAAAAGAGCTGAAACAATAGATCTTAAGTATGGTCTCTGATTAGGTCATGGATATTGCTCTGACAAAGAAATAAACATGACATAAAAACACATTTAGACTTTACATATGTCTGTGAGAAAATGTCATTAACACATTTATCACAGAGGGGAAAAAAACATGAGATATCTCATCCTTTTAATTAGTAAATTATTAGTAATTAGTTTCATTAAATGATAATTAGCTCATATGTAAATTCCAGACATAATGAATCCCAATGCCCATCTACGGTAATTAGCATATCATCATTCTGCATCATATTTAACACAGGAAAGTTGAAGAGAGTCCAGATTGTGAGATGCAACTCAGAGGGAGGGATGGCTGGTAATTAAAAATAACTCATTTTAGCATCATAGGGTTAATTATGATATCTCCCAATGCATTATGGTAGAGCTACATCAACAGCACAAGTCTAGGAGGACATCCATAAACCAACAAGGAACTTTCTGTCAGTTAATCAAAGATGTGGCTCCCACATTTGCATTTCTAATTGGAATTACTGTAATGAGGGTGTGAATTAGTACGCTTGCCAAATTAGCCAAGTAGAGTTCTGTAAGTAAAGTGGCTTGTAATACTATAATTGTGAATTAGTTTGCCATGTTGTTAGATCTTCAGCAATGGTACAAGGCATGATAGAGGTGAAGTCAAGATGTTAACCCAGTAAGGATCTGTATTTACAAATACAAACATATCCAGTACTGCCAAGATTGACAATTAGCCTATCAAATCACACCATAGAGCAGTGGTCACTAACCCTGGTCCTGGAGTGTACAGGCTTTAATTCCAATCATCAAGGGCTTGATCATTAGTGGAATGAAGGAAAGTGTTAAAGTATTGTTGTTTGGCAGGAACAGAAGTCCACATATGACCCTGTAGCTCCCCAGGACAAGTGTTGGTGACCAGTGCTGTGTAAAGAAATGTTTCCTATGGTCGGTCACTGTCAATGGCCACCGTCTATTGTTGTGGCTAAAAATAGATTAGGGTAGAATGTGTTCAAATCTATTGTCTTCATTTTTAACACTGTTGCCCTAAATCAATAAAAGTGCATCACGTGAGTGGTGGCCTTTTTTGGTATAAAGGGCTTTATTCAATCAATATCGCAGAAGTTCAGCTTTACAGCGTGATTGAAATTTAAAGGCAATATTCCCGCGTTAGCAGAGACTGAATTCACGGTAAATGGTGCATATCTTGGCTCAATCGGAAATGACATATACATTTCTACAGCACAATCTGAAAGGTTTAAGCGATGCAGATTAAATAGAGGCCTTAGATGGGTCATCATAGCAAAGTTTAGTTGCTAAAGGGCGTATTCATTATGCAGATACTTTTGCAAGATGTTTCTTAAAATGGAAGCAAATGTGACAAATTTTTCCAATATAAAACTCTCGTTTTAGTTGCAAAACAAAACTATTTGGACTAATGATTACACACCAGTGCTGCAGAGAGCAAACAAATAATCATTTGTAACTTTATTATTTAGTTGCAGGCAGTGTTCTGGTTGTAGTGGGGCACTATTTTGTCATTAGAAATGCATTCGTGTCCCACTTCACCTGGCACATTAAAGTATCAATAAGATTTTGTAGAGGTTTATCGATAACACACAGTGTTTTTACAATTTTGTGTCAATGACCTTATAACTAGACCCTCTTCATGCTATTGGGAAATTCATTTGGGGACATTCCAAGCTCCTGGTGAAAATATAACTACAGGAGTCTGCACAGCTTTTACTTGATCCTGAAACACCACTATTATTCCCAAAATGCTGTCCCCTTTCACAAATTGAGCATATTTTCTATCCTACGTTAGTGTCCTTCCTTTCATACCCTTGTTATTTCCTTCCACTGTCATCCTATACGGTTTATGTGCTATTTAGACTTGATTTTGAAATGTTATGAACAACTAAAACAACATAATTCAATGTACAGTACGTTAGAATATCTAATGAAGGAAATTACATTTAAATTGATTAAAGGTTTATTTTGTGAATTTTTATAGCTTGAAAGGTCCCTGTCCCACTATTCTAACACCATTCAGGGGAAGTGGGACAGTACTATCAATGTAAATTTCATAAAATATAAAAGCTGCTTACATGAATGGTTATCAAATTTTAAAACATTATCAACTATTCATTCGTGTACCAAAAGCTAGATTGTTAAATTATAATTGACAGAATGACAGCCTGATCATTCTAGTGCAAGGTTTCATAGTACACCGGTTTTTCATGATTTTCAACGGGTCACGCCATCTAAGAAACCTGAACACACACACACATACACTACAGTAGTTCAGGTTTCTTAGATGGCGTGACCCGTTGAAAATCATGAAAAACCAAACCAATTCTTTCATGACAGAACACATGCAGCAACAACCCAATAACATGTGTTGTGGTTAGTTTGCAAAATGACCATAGTACAGTAACCTCATACACAAATGTGCCACGACACCTGATGACTTCACTTAAATCAATAATGAAAGTGGGTGCAATATACTCTAAGTCCAGAGGCTTTATGCAATTAATTTGAGGAGGGCACTGATGGTAAGCTCTGGCATATATAGACATGTATTTTAGTTCAATAATAACTCCTACCTACTCATCATACTGTAGGTACCCTCTGTCTTTGTTCTTTTTGTATTCAACGGACTTTCCTCTTGTAGCCTAATTCCGTTAATACTGATTTGGTACATCCTTTGTTTGATTAGAGCTAGGTTAATTTTCAGATTACTATGAATCCCTGTACAGTGCTATATTTCTTCAAACCCAAGGGTCTCCTGTCCATAGTTACACATGGGTCCAGACAACAGGCATATCAAGGTTATTATTATACCTGTATGAAAAATGAAGGTTATTCAAAAGAAAACTATGTCAGTAGAAGATAATAGCATTGGGTACACTACAGGATATCTAATATGACACAAACCATATTTATAAACCAAAAACTAAAATCAACAATGCACCAACACTTACTTGGTTCCAGGTTTCCAAACTTCAACTTCTTTGGAAAAAAAATTTACTATACATGATCAGCTCCCCAAAAGCGTTTCTGGCACACGACCTTGGCTGAGGCACTAATTCAATTGAGTGTTTTTGAGGGCATCACCTCAGGCTATTCACTCACCAGAGGGGCCAAGAGATAACTCCAGGCACTTGTCTGACAGCAAGCAATTTTCTATCACCATTAACTACTTTAATACTTCATTAACAATTAATTAAATCAAGTCTTTGAGGAATTATGTCTTAAAAGTAAGATCAAGAATAAAGACCATGTTCATTTTCAGAATCACCTGTATTCACCAAGTACTGTACATTTACACATACCCAGAATCACCTGTATTGACCAAGTACTGTACATTTACACATACCCAGAATCACCTGTATTGACCAAGTACTGTACATTTACACATACCCAGAATCACCTGTATTGACCAAGTACTGTACATTTACACATACCCAGAATCACCTGTATTCACCAAGTACTGTACATTTACACATACCCAGAATCACCTGTATTGACCAAGTACTGTACATTTACACATACCCAGAATCACCTGTATTCACCAAGTACTGTACATTTAAGCATACCCAGAACTTGCTTCATTGTGAAGGTGCTGCCAGCAATAGACAACATACAAACAGAATAGACACAAGTTCACATAAACATCATACAGCATCGGTACAGGAAACATAACACTGGGGTTTAGGCTGATCGCAGTGGGAATATCTATCTATATAAACAGAGGGAGTCTACACAGTGCATATACAGTGTTGTGTGGAAGACCGGAGGTGTACATAATGAAAATGCAGTATAGTGCAGATAAGTATTTGAGGTCATTGATGACAAGGTGCAGTAGTGCAAAGTCACTTAATCCCCATGAGCCCAAGTTTCAGCACTGTCCCATGAATATCTAAAGAGGTATATTTGTGAGGGCCACAGCATGGGGGAAGAAACTGTTCAGGGAGGCGGGAATTGGTCATGATTGACCTAACCCGTCTGCCAAAGGGGAGTCTTTGAAAAATGGGGGGTTCTGGTATGGGCAGGGTAGGAAAGGATCATACCTGCATGCTTCCTTGTCCTGGAGCTCTGCAGGTCCTTGATGGTGGGCAGGTGACAGCCTATGAACTTCTTCGCAGACAGAATGATGCGCTGCAGTTTGCACTTGCAGCAGGCAGACCCAAACCAGATGAGATGAAGATTGACAATGACGGACATATAGAACCGAACCAGAATTGTCCAAGAGAGTTTGAGTTTTCTCAGCTGGCGCAGACAGTACATCCTCGGTCGAGCCTTCTTGGTCACCACTGTGATGTTGTCCTCCCAGTTGAGGTTGAGAGATTATGGTCCCCAGGAATTTAAATATGACTTGGCTGTGCTGACAGCTGAGCAATCAATCTCGAAAGGCGAGAGATGGTGGGGGGACATTTCCTGAAGTGTACCACCATCTCCACGGTTTTGACTATGTCGAGTTCTAGGTTGTTGCGACTGCACCAGGCCACCAACCTTTCGACTTGGATGACCAGGTTTGCGTCATCAGCAAACTGGAGTGTTTTGACAGATGGGTCGTTGGAGGTGCAGTCATTGAAGTAGAGGGTGGAGAGCATGCAACCCTGTGCTGATAGGGATTCTGAAATGTTTTCCCATCTTAACGTGCAGTGTCCAGTTGGGCAGGAAGTCAGTGATCCACGGGCAGATAAGAGTCCGATACGTTCAGCTGGGGGAGGTTTGTGCTGTAGCAGGTCCAGAATGACTGTGTTGAAGGCTGAGCAAAAGTTCACAAACAATATCCTCTTGCATGTCCATGGGACGGCATCGTCCACACAGATCTATTGGCTCTGTAGACGAACTGCATGGGGTCAAGGAGGGTGTCGATGGTGGTTTTGAGATGGGACAGGACCAGATGCTCAAAGGTTTTCATGATGACCGAGGTGAGTGATGCATCTCTGTAGTCATTCAGGCTGACAGAATATTTCAGTGAAAACAGGGAAAGCTGGTCAGTGCAGTGCTTTTGGTAGTCAGTGCTGTTTGGTTCAATACATGAAACGAACAAACTCCGCTTCTTGTTTTGTGATTGAAAATGTGTTACTGGCGTAAGAGTTTCAGCACTGTTCCATGAATATCTAAAGAGGTATATTTGTGAGAAAGCAAAGAAATCTATGATTCATTTTGACAACAAAGTTCTGATTTTATTCCAAAAGTGTTGAATAATTGCTAGAACCTTAACAATACAATTAAAAAAATTAAAACCAATCCATAATTTAAACATTCAGTCCACAAAAATAACATCAATATATGTATGCATTATTAGCGATTGTTACAAAAACCTACAAAACAACGATTATCTATTCACAGGGTACAAAATCTTGCAAAATATCAAGAGCAGTGTGACTGTACAGCAGTGTGACTGTACAGCAGTGTGACTGTACATTGCAACTTGTTTCAGTCGTCTTCATCGTTTCCTCCAGTACAGGACCTCAGTCAATGGAAAAATGCACTTCACTAAAACCCTCATCTTCACCTGACTTCTTCCAGTCTTCTCCTCCTTGGTCTTTGCCATCATGTGAATTTATTTGTGAGATTGTTAAGGAAAATGGTGAGCAGGGCTTTAAATCTAGAATCCTTAATGGCTACATTCATTTTTGGACTTGTAAATGAAAGATATATACCGCTTGATTCTTGAAGAATAGAACTTAGAAATGCCTCATGAGGTTATCTCAACTGTCGTACCTCATCAGAAACCAAAATATAAACTTGTTTAACTCCAATGGTAAATAAAATACTAAAATCACAATGAATTCAGTAAAATATTTGTTACATTTAAGAAATCTGTTCCCAAGTATTCCCACAAATAAAATAAAAAAGACGTATGTGATCGTGCCAATGTAATCAAAGTATGAAATTATTGTACTTGAAAATAACTCTTTTTGGGCTTAGTTGTTGTCAATTTGTCAATTTACAGTCTACAAATTATAATTATTTTCTGTCCGCCCGGACAAAAATCGTCCAGCGGCTGAATCTAGTGGCCTACCCCTGCTGTATAGCCTCAAAACATGGTTACAATGATCATTTTGACCTCATGGAGGGTCAGTCCTGAAATTGAAGATGGTTACATTTTACCAGGCCCATCACTCAGCAAAGGCGGGTGACCACCTTGTTATGGTTTCAATTAATCACAATAAGAATCATTACAATCAATTGACAATCTTGTTTTTGGCTGTGCTCGGTAGAATCCGAAAGGCAAACAATCCCCTGTAAAGCATGAAAACCACAGAATCTCCCTGCTGATAGGTACTTATCACAGTGGGAGACCGTTCCTTCTCTTGCATTTAAAAGGATATGATTCATAATCCAAGTTCTGTGTCAATACTCCAGTCAATATAAACTCAGCATTGTGAACATCTGTAAGGAAGAAACAGGGGAGACAAGAGGTAGGTTTAGCCTCGAGTCAAAACAGGATGCCGTAACAATCAGCCACATTCAAAGCACATGTCCACATTGACAGGTTCCTCTTACCAATGTTCTTCAAGAAGTAGTCTCTACATAGATGAAGATCATTCTCACAGGATATCAGAATGATCTCAGGAAGGTTCTGAAAATAACAGAAAACATTCCATGAGTTCAGTAATAGAAGATCCCCTCCGTCATTCTTCAAGTACACAGTTATCACAGTTCTGTGACTACATGGAGATGACCAGTACCTTATTCTGCTTGTGCTCCATTATTTTGCGGAAGGAGGGCTGCTTGAGGAGCACCTTTCCTCCTGCGCTCTCTATGATGGCTTTCATAGTGGTAAGGCTCGGACAGATCCCAGGGGTAATATAGAAATACTTGCCCTAGGGAGGGAGAAGAAAACAGAAGACATGTTTAAGAGCCAGTTGGGAATCTAATGCATCCAATCAGACAAATGGACTCTTATCACAATCTGATGACTCAACAGAATAATTCAATATCTCCAAATATCCACACATGGGTGTCCACTAACCAGGCAGATGGATATTGGGGATAGATTCCACAAGTGCATGGGATCACTAACCTTGAAGAGTGGTGCAGTGTGGGCCCTCTTCAGTGACTCTTCCAGACTGAAGCCGAACAGCACCTCTGCCTCTGCATCTTTTAGCATGTAGTTCTGCTCATCTGAATGAACAAACACACACATACTCTAAAGCCAAACAGACTCCCTCTAAGAACATATACACACTAAAAATATACACACAAAAAGGATGACATCACAACAGTATCTCCAACATGAAACTCCCTCCCACAGATCCATTATCTAATAACTGAATGCCAACTTAAAGCTAAAATCCTTAGTTGCTACATACATTTTTGGACTTTATGATATGTACCCATTGACTCTTGAAGAATATAATTTATAAATGCCTCATGAGCTTAGGTCAACTGTCATATAGCCTTAACACATGGTTAAAACTATATTTTTTGTCCTTGCATCAATAGCTCCGTCTGTGAATTTGAGAGTGGTTACATTTCTTCAGGCATATTCCTCAGCGTTTTTACTAAAGCAGAGGCGGGGTAGCCGCTTTGTTAGTGTTTCGATTAAGGATTCTCGCTTTAAAGTACCAACAAACTTCTGGCTCTTCCAGCTCTCTTCTAACCACTCAGGGGTGACGATGTGCTCGACAATGGACATCGCCGTGAGGAACTTCACAGTCCTCGTCACCTTGTTGGCCACCAAATGGGTGCACTTTTGAGCACTCTTTGCGATCTCCCCTCCAAGGTTGTGCAGCCTCTGAACAGACAGAAGGGGACATCGGATGCATTGTTAGAGGCAGAGAGTGGTGCGAATCGGATGTGAGCCTGTAAAGACGTTTACCTAAATATCGGTGATTGATATACTTGCCAACAGTAATTCACAACAAAGGCTGTTTCCTGCAGACTCTTACTCAGCTGTGCATAAACATAGAAATAACAATTACCTTCATGAATTGTTGGACCTGTGTTGGCTCAAAGCCGGTGAAGAAAATGTACGGTGTGGATTCTGGTGGAAGCTTCTTGGTTGGGGCTTCGATCTCCTCAAGTCTACAATTGAGAGAATATTTGGGTCATTGGGAGATAAAGTTTCAGTTGTATCTGTCATGACTGTCCTGTGAGGATCCGAATGGGTCAGATCAGCTTGGCAATGGATGACAGTAACCAGACCTTCTCCCACCCACAGACGGGGGAAGAGGGAGCTGCTGCCGGGTTGACAGCTCACACCCTGTCGTAAATTAAAGGAGAGGAGATCTAGGGTCTCCCTCGCCAGTATTAACCAAAGGATTGTCTTTGTTAACAGACTTTTCCCAACGAAACTCTAACACGTTCAAAAAGTGAATACTGGAACAATATTTCTAACATAAGAATGTGGGGAATTGTCAGTGATCTATAGAAAACTAATGTCATATGGGTTGATATTTTGTGGTGTCATTAAAAGTGTTATAAAGGAAATACTGTAACTTCAAAAGTATATACAGTACATGTACAAAGTCTCCATCCTCTACGTTGTATATGAAATACGATGAAAGTATCTTTGTTAAGACCTGAATGCAATTTTAGGAGCCATGAGTTAATTTGTCTCCTATAAAACTTTGCATAGCAAGTATCCACGCCCCGAGTGAGGTCAGAGAGCATCAGCCTGACGATTTGGAGAAGAAAGCTCCCCTCTCAGACAATTACTGGTACAGCTAATTAGCTGTCCTAAGAAAGGTATCTAGAAAAGCGAATTTAAGTGGGACCAATCTACTACTCTTCTCAAATCACTGTAGTATGCTACTCTCATCACCCAATGGGAACCCGTCGACACGGCTGGCTAGCCTCTTCCAAGGAGCATCTTCCAGAGTGAACAACATTAGAAGGAGGAGACCCCTTTCGGACAATCAGAGCTTTACAAGCGTGCCGCTGAAAGGCCCATCATCCTTCCTAAGGAGGGCTGGTTCTCACATGTAAATACATTCATGATTTCTTACTCCAAACGGGCGGCGGATCGTGTGCACAATATATGATTACTGCGAGAAAAGTTTCTAAAATGTATCAACGATAAGTGTCTCTTTTTTTCCTCTCTCTCACCCTCTCCATGTCGTTGTGTAACAAGCCGCAATGTGGTGTCCGTCCGCTAGGGACCTTTTCCTAATGTATTAAGTGTGTATGTTATCCTGTGTTATCATTTAGTTAGCTTGTAAATAAATAATTAAACCCATTTGTGTAGTACTGAAACATAAGTAAGGCTGGGGCTTTTGCAGATGCAGGAGGTTACGACTGTTCAGAATGATGATGTGATACGAGGTTATTACATTTTTTACATTTTAGTCATTTAGCAGACGCTCTTATCCAGAGCGACTTACAGTAGTGAATGCATACATTTCATACATTTTCATTTCATGCATTTTTTTGTTGTTGTACTGGCCCCTCGTGGGAATCGAACCCACAACCCTGGTGTTGCACACACCATGCTGGCGTTGCAAACACCATGCTCTACCAACTGAGCCACAGGTTATGATTAATACGTTGACTGTTTTATGGATGTGACAGGTAAAGATCTTTAGAGTTAATTCGGGAGATGATGACCCTTTTAACAACTGCTCTCGTGGTGCCCCAAATTCCTAATGAGTTAATTGTTACATGATTAATTTAAATCAGATAACAATTAAAACAGTTAGTTGATTAGATAAACAACAGTCATAAGATTAATGAAAGTCACGACATATCCCTTTATACAAAGATGTATTTTTAGAAACAAATATTTTTACAAACAAATTCTGCAGATTGTCTAACTCATCTTCATACCATGCCACACACCACTGTGAAAACTAGGGTGATGGAGAGTCTCACCTTAGTTTCTTATTTGGATGCTGGGAGATCGACTCAGACTGTTTCTGCTTTTGTTGCAACTGCAATGCGGCCAACGCATCAGGCGAAACCTTCACAGGAGCCCGCCAAGCACCTAAAATGAAGTCCAAAAGGAGAAAAAGTAATTATATTCACACCTATGTTTAACAGATGTTTGTCCATCTTAACAAAAACTCCCATATAAAGTCCCCCTGCCCCCACTGTTAGACTTCTGAGCCCTGTACCGAGTAGGGTCTGAACCAGATGCTGGTTGGGGATGAGTGGTTCCTGCAGGTTGAAGTTGGAGTATCTGCTGTGCTGGACCTGCCGGAGGACTTCAAAGTTCCCCAGGAGAATGTCACAGAGCCACTGGGCGTTGACGCAGGGGATCCTCCACTCCTTGGCCTTCTCATACTTCAGACCACTGGGGCTGAGGAGACAGGGAGGGAGAAGGGGTTAATAGATGGGTTTACTACAGTAGAGTAAAACGGACATGATACAAGCATTAACACACACATTAATTAAACCTGACACCCATCCACACAAACATGAATACGCTAATGACTTGATTGTGCCAACAACATTTACATGCCATTCATAATAGGTAAGAGCCTATCAAGGTCATCTCTTACTCTTTACAGATGAGCACAGTGTTACTACGACAGAGGTAGCCTGTGTATCTGGCTCCTGCCAGGTAGGCCATCAGCTTCAAGTCGTCACGTTCTGAGTCCACAAAGCCAGTTACGGAGATGATCTGAGGAGAGAATGATAGCAATGTCAATGGACTTAGTATAGAAGCTAAGCTATAAGCGCCATTTATGAGTCATAGGCTTGCAAGTCTAGTCATTACCTCATGATACACCAAAGCAAAATGTATCATTGTACCATTGTTTCAAATTAAAAACATACGACAGCAACCCATGTTAGATGTTATTAATGGGGTGCGATAAAAAGGAAGTGATGCGTACGTGTTGTGAGCAGGGCTTGGCTCCTGGTGGGAAGGCAAAGGGGAGGTGTAGGGTTCTGTGAGGAGGAACCATCTTCTTCTTCTTCAGGATAGTGTTCAGCCAGTGGGCAGTGACACAGCGCCTCCCCTCTCGTAGGGCCTGAGGTACAGCAACAAGAGAGATTACATTTAAAAGCTAATCTAACTGACATACACACAAACAGATTTTGGCCGTCAAACAGGCCTTTCTAATTTTTTATTTAACCTTTATTTAACTTGGCAAGTCAGTTAAGAACAAATTCTTATTTACAATGACGGCCTACCCCGGACGACGCTGGGCCAATTGTGCGCCGCCCTATAGGGCTCCCAATCACAGCCGGATGTGATACAGCCCGGAATCGAACTAGGGACTGTAGTGACGCCTCTTGCACTGAGATGCAGTGCCTTAGACCGCTGCGCCACTCGGGAGCCCTTTAGCTGATATAAAAAACGATTTAGTGATGCTTACCTGGACATACATGCTGCTGACTTGAGTTTCACAGAGCAGGTGTGTGCAGCGGTTGCTGAGAGAGGAGTCCACAATTCCGCCATAGGCCTGGATAATCTGCGATTGACAAAATACAACTCAGCAATAAAAGGGGCAAAATAGTAGTTGAACTAATGCAGTTATAATGCTGTTTGCTCAGATACAAGATAAAGATAAGGCCATGAAAAGACTGAAAGTCTTTCTCTTACTCTCTTCCACGTGGCTAGGAGCTGCTTGTCTGCCATCTGCTCTGGGTAGTCAGCGATAGCAAACACACAGCCCACCAAGAAGCCATCTTCTGGAACTACAGCAGCAAATCGAAAGATGATTGGTTAGTCAAACAAATCATAATCACAACCATTAAAAACAATGATGATCATTGGATGTATTTCATCCGATCACAATTGTTTCATGTATTTTTCTAAAAATTTTTTGTAATGAACTGAAACAGAAAGTGAAACTGACTGAAATCTATGTTAGTAAGAGTGAACTTACTCTCTTGGCCTGGCTCGTGGCCAAACAGCTGGTGCACTTGAGGAAGCGGAGGCTGTAGTGACCCTTGCTGCTGCTGGCTCGGATGCTGCTGCAGCGACTGCTGCTGGCTCTGGAGATGCTGCTGCTGTTGAAGCTGCTGCATGTGCTGCTGCTGCTGCATCTGTTGCTGCAGGAAATGCTGCTGCTGTTGGAGGTGTTGTTGATGGAGTTGCTGCTGCTGGTTCTGCTGCTGTTGGAGCTGTAACTGGAGCCTGTGTTGCTGGAACTGCTGTAACTGCTGTTGTAAAGCATGCTGCTGCTGCTGTTGGAGCTGCTGCTGCTGTATGGGCGGCCGGGGGAGCTGCTGTGGTCGCAGTTGTTGCTGCGAGAATGCACGTGGCGGTTGCTGTTGTTGCTGGGGGAAGATCTGTTGTTGGTGGATCTGCTGTTGGTGCGGCTGCTTCTGCTGGATGAACTGATGGGCCGGTTGTTGTGACAACTGAGGAGGAAAACCTTGCTGAGGAACCTGTGGTTGCTGTTGCAACTGCATGAGTTGCTGTGGTGGAAGATGCTGCAGCATGGGGTGCTGTTGCTGTGGCAGCTGCTGAGGTGGGTGTTGTTGTGGCTGTTGGGGGACCTGATGGGACTGCTGCTGCAGTAACTGCTGCTGTGCTTCGGCTGTGTGCTGCTGCTGACCTTGGGGCTTCACTTGGTTGAACAGGAGCGGGTTGGGTTGGGTGTTGGGCTGGCCCTGGTTCGTTTGCTGCTGCTCCAATGTCTTCGTTGAGGCAGAGAGACCCTGTAGGATCCGTGGTAAGAAACCAAACAATTAACATTTTAGCACTGCTTTTAGAAATGGACTAGGAAATTTGGACATCCAAGTATTTTACACCACTAAAGCAAAAAGAAACCAAGCAAGAAATAAAGTTTTTGAGCACATTAAAGGACAGTATTCTTACATGTGCAACATTGGAGGGTCTGGTGGTCTGCTGGATGTCAGAGTTGTTGGTGATGTTTCGTAGCGTCCTGGCCGCTGGGCTCCAGCCTGCCATGCCCTCTGGCCTCTCTGCCCCCGGCTGGGCACCACTGGGTCCCAGGGCAGCCCGGGTGTCTGGTGGCCCTGCACTGCCCGGCACAGGGGGCACGCTGGCACAGAGGTTGATCAGGCCAGAGTCTTTCCCTGGCTGCAGTCTGCGTTTGGGACCTGGGGGTGGCCCGGTAATCTCTACTGGGGTCCAGTTCAGGTTCCGTTCCTCTTTCTCCGTGGAAGAGTCGTCCGAGTCGTCAAACATGAGCTCGTCTCGTCGCTCAGCTTTGGGCGAGGTCCCTCCTCGGCCACTAGCAGGGGAGTCGTCTCTTGAGGAGGAGCTGGATCTCCGGGACCTGGGGCCTGGGCGCCTGCGGGCTGGAGGGCTGTAGCTGCCCTCGGAGAGAGACTCATACTCACTCTCCTCATCCTCTTCCACCTCCTGGTAGGTCAACCGGGGGTGGTACAGAGCCTCGTCCTTCCGGCTCTTGTCCAACGCCGAGTGTGTGATCCACTCCGGCGTGACGATTTTGATGCTGCTGTGCTTCAGGGCGACCTCATACTTTTCCTGGAACACACAATTTACACCATGGATCCACAGACATACAGTTCCGGTGTAAAATATTTTACTGTGTAACTTACTACAAAATTGGTGTTGTGGTGTCATCTGACCAACAGAGTACCGCTATCAATATTGCAGATGTCAAGATTAATCGTTTTATTACAATACAACCTGAAGTAATAAAGATGTGTTGTGTCCAGTGGTTAAGCAAGGACTAGACAACCCACAGGCAAGCTCTACCTCCTGGTGCCTGAGCACAAAGACAGCAGTAAAACAAGACATCCCCTTCCTGCAATAACCATCAGGCATACCCGAGCCAAAGCAAGGCTAATAAAATATCCAAAACAAGGAAGGCCTCAGCAGGCGCCTCAAAAGATCCTAAAAATAACAACACGCAGACATTCTTTCTCAAAAGACTGTTCAATACACCAATTTGTCCATGTGCTCCATGTTTTTCCCCCTATATTTGCCTTTCCATCACACAAGAACGACAAAGGAACTTTTTATGGCTCTTATAGAATTGAAAAATAATTACCCCTTTTGGCTCTGGAACAATCAGGTGAGTGCATTTCTTGTTTAGGTTGAGTTGACAGTCACCGCCATAAAAAGTGATCAAGGCCCAAAGAGTGTTGAGATCTTCTGGTAGCTAAACAAAGAAATGCATGAGAAAGATGTTAACATTCTATAAAATACTCATCCTATGAATCCATAAACAATTTCATAGATATGTGCATAACAGTTAAAAAGGTAATATGTAAAGGCACATACCTTTGGCAGACATGCCGTGACACCGAAGAATATTTGTCCCGACTCTGGAGAGAATCCTGTAACTCTGTATTATCTTTTGTCAAGGAAGTCATTCAACTCAAGTGTTAGAATATCAATCAGAAACATAAATCAATTGCTCGTAAAAAAAAAAAAAGGTTACGGTAGCAGGTCTCCACATCTTACGGACAAAGTCACCCAAGACGGCTGAAAAACAAAGAAAACAGTTTAATGGTTGAACTGTTCTTCTTCCCTTCACACCAACAAGGCTACAGGTTTGTTAGTGAATTGACTACATAAAAGGGATCTATAATTCACACCCTTACCTTGACAACTGGAAGGTCAAAGACCTCTCGTGACTCCCCAACCTCTGGGTTATCCCCATCCTCTGCTATGATGTGTGTAGCCAAGGCATTGTATGAGACCTCCTTTCCTTTCCCCGCTTTTAGGAGCTGGACAACCTAAAGTGCACATGAAATCACACCAATGAAAAAAAAACAGAACACCCGGGGTCAATTGCACCAGTTATAGGCACATGATATGTCCATGTGTAAAATCCTGTCTCAAACCAAAGTGTGATAATGGAAGCCAGTAGGTTTCCAAGATGTTATTCATAAATCATGGGGTGGCCTGAAATGGACGTTATCAATAGAAGACACTGTTGAATGCAGCTGTATTAGTAAATGACAAAAAAACTATTGCAAACATAAGCGCAATCGAGGAACAATTACATTTTTCAAGACGTATTTGATTTTTAATATACCCTATGTACACGATTGATCAAATTACAGGGGTTACAAGAGAGTAAATTTAAGGCATTATTTGGCAGGAATTTGGAACTTGCAGCTCTACAATGGCGGGCATGTCCTCGCACATGCGCAATGTCAGGCGCACAATTCAGCAAGCGGACGATGGGCTCTCACCTCAATATATTATCAATCCATCTCGTTCTATGGTAATCCATACAATTCAAACATTAGGACATTTCTGTGTTTTTGTCTTGCTATCTAACTCCATTGAATTGGATAAAGTCCCTAGAATGTCAGGGTAATGTTTAGCAAGCTAGGTAGCTATCAAAACTAGCTCGCTAGCTAACGTTAGTATCCAGCTGGCTATGGTAGTTCGGTAACCTCATCTGGATCAATGACAACTTCATATCTATTTGTAAATCGCAATAAATGTATTAATTCAAACGGCACATCCGCAAACCATTCGGGTTACAAATGATCCATTTCAAGTCTGATCGTTAGCTTTTCGTTACGCTAAACGGCTATCGGTAAACATTGGTTGGCTAACGTTAGCTAGCTAACGTTGAGCTCTTCACCTTTTGGTCAATGTCCCCGACCACGTAGAATTTAACTTCTTTGAAGAGCTCTTCTGGGACCTTCGGTTCTTCATCCGACATTACTATCCATAAAATGCTAATCGGGATATGTAAAACAAGATTACTAACAAGTTAAAGGATATTAAAAAGTTATTCCACTGCAACTGTTCATCTCAAGGCAACACACACTAGCGCCAAATCTCACTGTGCGCGCGCCATGGACCAGAGGATGTGACGATGAGGGGAGTGGAACAGAATAACATTCTTGTTTCAAAAGGGGCGCACGGAGACAACGATTAAGTTACTTTAAAACAGTTACAGAGTTTAATGGCTGTGATAGGAGAAAACTGAGGATGGATCAACAATGGTGTACTTACTCCACAATAATTGACAGAGTGAAAACAAGGAAGCCTGTACAGAATACAAATATTCCAAAACATGCATCCTGTTTGTAATAAGGCACTAAAGAAAAACAGCAAATCAAATTGGCAAAGAAATAACCTTTATGTCCTGAATACAAAGCGTTATGTTTGGGGTAAATCCAACACATCACTGAGTACCACACTTCACATTTTCAAGCATGGTGGTGACTGCATGATGTTATGGGTATGCTTATCACCGGCATGGACTAAGGGGTGTTTATGATAAAAAAAATAATGAAAGAGTTAAACATGCTTTAGTCTGGCTTCCAACAGATACTGGGAGACAAATTCACCTTTCAGCAGGACAATAACCCAAAGCACAAGGCAACACTGGAGTTGCTTACCAAGATGACATTGAATCAGCTTGAACATCTATGGCAAGACTTGAAAATGGCTGTCTAGCAATGATCAACAACCAACTTGACAAAGCTTGAAGAATTTTGATAAGAATAATGTCCAAATATTAGAGGTTTACCCAAAGGTGATTCTAACATGTATTGACTCAGGGGGTTAAATACTTATCTAATGAAATGTTTAAAAAAAAAAATTAAATACAAAAATCATTGACACAAAATGACAATTAAATCCATTTTAATCTCACTTTGTAACACAACAAGATGTGGAAAAAGTAAAGGGCAGGAGGTCGATGGCCCCCAAAACAAAACTGCCCCCATGTCAGGCAGCTCCTAGACAGAGCTTGATGCAGACGTAGTGACGATGACCTTTTATTTAGCCTAGCTGTGGCAGAGCAGGAAAAGAGACATTTTATCAGACTGTAGCAGTCACAATTTATGATATAATGAGGCAAGCCATGCAAACAAAGACAGATCATAAGTGTGTACATGCAGAATGTTTTAAAGGCCTTCCCTCCATGAAAAAATGTATATAAACGTACTGTATTCATCTTTAAGGGTAATAATGTGTACATTAGATTGTGACTGCTATCAGGCTAACATCTACGATAGGCAATGATGTAGTGGTAAAACAATAGGTGGGTAAACTGATCGCCGGTCACTGTGAAAAAAGTTACGCTTACTATACTTTCAATGCATTTGTCTGCAAAAGGTGGATAAACTGTTGGGCAACAACAAAGGTGTTTAAACTGTGTTTACTTGCGTTTACACTCCACTACACCACTGACTGTAGGACTGATAAAGACTGTTCTTTTCTATAAAAAAGGTGGGTAAACTGGGAAAGCTGGGGCCAGTTGTGCTGTTACAGGGGCCAGTTACATTAGACATTATTGTTGTCATATCGTTTTCTTCACTGCATTGCAGGCATTATCAGGCAAAAGACCATGATCGTTGCCACTGTGTAATAACGGATGTAAAAAAAGAACTACAGCAAAAATTAGTTATGTAAAAATGATTTCATACTGCACATTTAGGGGGACCACAAGGGGGTCCAAAAGGGGGGGGGGGCACTAGCCTGCTACACCACTGACTGTAGGACTGAGAGTGACTGTTCTTTTCTATATTCTTGAGACATGGTTTCCCCTATATTTCAAACACGTGTAATTCACATTTTCAGAGATGTCTTCTACTCTGGAATTCATTCCTCCACAGTTCTTAGCTAATTGGCCTAATTACTTCATTAATTAGAAGGTGTCCAATTGAAGTCCTGTCAAACTGGCCACAGCGGGTGTGTATGAAATAGCCTATAGTTAAATAGCCATAGTGAATTATGGACATCAGTGTGAAAAGACCTTGACAAACTCTGAAATGCATCCAATTAAATCTGTAACGGGATCACTTAATTGACAGCTACATTACATATGAGAATGTGACTTCAGAGTTAGAATTTGACATCCTTTATCTGAAGTGTTTGACAAGGTGAAGCAGTTTGATTAAAGTCAATTTTACCCATGCGAGCATATTGTCTTTCTCCTTTACAGGTATAGCATGCTCACGAGGATTATATTAATCAAGCATGACTATTGAGGTAAGTACCTGTTCAATTGCAAGCACATCACTCAGTTCATAAATTAAGTGTAGTGACCATTATGGCTCTATAATTTCATGACAGAGAGTCCATCTTGAAGCAACAGCTAACATGCTGTGCCGAGGTCCTTGGAAACATTTTGGACAGTGAAAATGTTTCATATATATTTTGGACATCAGAAACATCTGATCATTCATAGAGCACATAAACAAACCTAATTGTTGGGTCACTGATTCTCTGGTTCCATAGATTACTTTCTATTAGGTAAATTTGGGTGAACTATCCATTTAGATAATGCATCTTCTTTGTATCCACTAAATGTTTTTCCAAGGACTTCAACAAGCTGCCACTAAGCATCACAAGTAGACCTTGTAGTCTATATTTTATTTGAGTTTTTAATTTGAATTACATTGAGACGTCTATTTTCTCACTAACAGGTCTGCCACCAGGCTCACCAGCAGCAATCATCCTGTATCAGTCCCTTCCCTTCTGAGGCAGCTTCTTACACAATCCTGGTGGGGGACTGACAGTCAGCCTTCCGCCCAGAGATTTCTGGGAGCAGGGCCAACTTTTCCTCTCTGGATCAACTCCATGGTAACGGTTCTGTTTCTTTTCCGAGCTGTGCCTCGGGTCATGAAGATAAGTGTGTATTCCATCCATGAATCATGGATCACATGTGGTCTATGTTGATCATTTTGTAATGACAATTATTACTTTGATGGACCTATTTACATAACAGATTGTTTGGAAAATGACCATAAACCAGGTTTTTAGTTTAGCATGTTAACATGGTAAAAAAAAGTATCTGATATGCCAAAATGTTCTTAGATTACAGTTGGAAAATCAACTGAAGAAAAAAAAAAAAATGTATCAAATCCTATGTGTATCCCAAATATCTTAACCCAAATGCACCACTAGATAGCACTGTTTACACTTTCTGCTTATACGCGGGCTGGTTATCAGAATAACTCTGGATAATGCAAAGCAGAGGCACCTGCTGGAGAGAGAACATTATATTATTTATTTTGCCCGTGAAAAGAAATTCAATAACTACTTTCTGAGTGAGAGCAGTGATTGAAATCACAGAAAGTCACACACACAAACGCATGTGCATTGTGCACACACTTCAAGAAACACTTCAAGGCTCTTTCAAACATTTTCTAGGGCCAATAGGTCAAACCATCGTCAACTTTTATGGTACAGTATAGGCTACCTATTGTTAATTTCAATATGGAGGTAAGATCAATTAAATTATGGAAATATTCTCTAAAGAAATAGTGAAATATTATCAGGGCTATTACATTTTAATAGCATTCTGTTAATTGAAATCCTGAAAATGGCCTGCCGGAGCAAACGGGAAAGAGCCAGCATGTCTAATAAAATATCCCTGGGGTCCATATACACTAGTACTTACACAGGGATTCAATCAGTGGGCTCAGATTAAAAAAAGGGAGCAACACATTTTTAATTGGGGCATTGTTCCCTGATAATCTATCAGAACAATACTATTTGGTCGATGGAATAACACATCACTAAGGTACTGTAAAGGAGAGGGCTTCTAAATGGGATTCTACATTAGATCAAGGTCGTAAGTTATCAATGCATATTAAGAGAAGTTATTGAAAACAAACATATGTTAATTCATGGTCAATTATAATGCTGAATATTCAAGCCAGTTACACCAAGCACAACACAATGGTCTCAGTCTTTCAAAAGTTCAATATTTCGAGGTCAATGCATTTCGTGACTTGCTTCTTTTAACTGAGTACAGTGTAGGCTATTGTTCAACTTCATGCTGACAAATGATTAAAGTACTTAGGACAGAGTGATTCATTATTTGTTAAATAATATTTAACATCAAGCAAATGCATTTACTGCACTTTGAATGAATCCATTTTGGCACCAAGGTTCAACCATTTCTGCTTCCCACCACCCTTTTTCATCTTTCCTTGTCTCTAGCTCTGAGAGTGTGTGAAGCTCTTCATGAAGTGTTCTTGACAAATTGCCTTATAATGAGAGGCCAGGTATTTTATCAAATCAAATGTCACATATGAACCATAAAAATATGTCACATAACAGTTGAGCATATTATAATGTATTATACATTCACGATTGAATGTACATTGTAATGTACGTGCATATTTCTACAGGGCTAAATTAGTGTCAAATATATGAGTTTACGGGTTATTATTGAATAACTTTCAAATATGATCAATGACTCAATGAACTTAATATACTGTATCATAGACTACTGAAGACAAGTAAAAGTCCACTAAATTCGTATTATGCACATGAGAAAACACATGGCTGGAATCCTGGTCTGTAAATGGATCAAGACACTTTTGCTTAGCATTATCAAGTGGTCCTAAATTGCACGGCTGGTGTCAGTTAAATTCCATTCAATTCAATTAAAGATCCAAATCATTATATAGGCCTATAAGAATTGATCAAGTACTCTATTTCACTGAATTACGCTATAATGTCTTTCCTGAACTGAGCGAAATTAAAATGCAATGGACCAAAACCCTCTTTTGTCGCTGTAGCCTGGTAGTTGCTGCAACCACGGTCCCCCAAAAAGCAGAGGAAAAGACTGGAGTGGCGTTGACTGGAGAAACCCAGACTGGCTCAGTTTCAAACGCCTATTCAGATGGGATTTATCCACGCCAGGGCGATCAGGGGGATGAACCAGTAATTAAACCCCAAAAGCAATCGTCCCCTTGGCCTTTTCAACGTCTTGTCACTGGTCAAGGAGACTTGGTCACTTTGCACATGAAGGAAAGTGCGGACAGTGGGACAGATCAATAATCTAGACCCCTCAGACTCAACTCCGGACCTCGAAACCAGCTCCACTGCATTTGTTCATTGTTCCCTTCTAATCAAGGATTTATTTAGACCTGGGACACCAGATGTGTGCAATGAATGATCAGGTAGAACAGAAAACCAGCAGGCTCCGGACCTCGTAGGGTAGGATTTGAGTACCTCTGATCAAGGCTATGAGTAGATAACCAGCATGTCCTAAACTAGTTTCACTCTATTTCTCCAATAAGTTACATGTTTATGGACAAATACACATGTAAATGACACGTAGCCTATACCTATATTAAAATTACATTCTTGACAACAAGCAGTTGAGTTTTGTAACGGATTTATTTGACCGTTATTCACGATTAATTTCCCTGGGATATGACATTAAGTGATGTAACATCGTTGTACATGAATGGGTTATATAAGGGATAATCAACGAGGGGCTATGCGTTCTTTGGAAAATAATGTTGAACGACGTGTACGGTGTGTTCCACGACGCGCACCACCACCCCACACCGGGAGAACGTTTGTTGTTTTTCCTTAGCACTACACAGCTGATTCAAATAATCAAAGCTTGATGATGAGTTGGCTATATGAATCATCTCTGTAGTGCTAGGGCAAAAAACAAAACGTGCACGGGGGGGCCTAGGACCGACTTCGGGAAACCTTGGTCAACTGAATAAAATGTGTCGGAAGATTTAGTTATTAGGCCTATACAGTATGTTAAACAGATCTACATCATCTAACCTAAAGGAAAACACTATGAAAGTTGGATATGTCCTGGCCAGAAAAACCTTATCAGAGTTGAGACCAATGTTCAGCACAATTTTCACCAACAGCTTTCCAGACTAAATAGGAAGTGGTCAGTAGCCTAACCTTTATCCGCATCCTCGGGGACCCCCTTAGTGTTTTCTCCCTCCGTTTGTTTTTCAAAGGCCAACAGGAAGCAGCAGGATCCCACATGACCCCTGCATTGTTACAGAGCAGATATCACAGCCATTCAATGGAGCACATCTGTGTGCTGCTGATCTGAGGCTATGATCTGTGAGCTGCAGCCAACGCTATAGCGTTCATTCACAAATCCCTCTGACCCTCTAGCGTATAACCCTTTCTGAAGGGGACGATAAACCAAATAGAAAGATACATTTACCCGAATAGAATGTTTGGCTGGGCTAGGAGAGCTAGGATGGAAGTAAGGAAAATGGGCATCAGGTAGGCCTAATAAAAACGTCTGGAGATTATTCAGTTCAAATAGGCTAGACTAGAATTATTGGACTCATAAGGCAATATATTCCCAACTGTTTAGGCTAAGTCATGATGCAGATTTTTTATTTATTGAGTTGAATAATAATAATAATAGGCTATACAGAAAAGTGTTTAAGGAAAAGGTGTGTATAGGTTGGTTGAACTGCGATGTTTTAAATATGAGCAGTTAATTATAATTTTGAAAAAAATACGAGTTGGCCTAAGACCAACTCTGTAAAGGGACGGATTGCACCTTTGCAATCAATAGCCTACACCTGATTATATTTCATGTTTTACAGACAGATTTGCAGATTGTGAGAGTTGAGGATGTCACCATGAAGCACAGAAATGTCCATGAAATCTATTTCAATGGCTAAATATTCACATCTCTGCACATTTGTTCATCTTTGCACTTCAATTGCAATATTAGGTTATATAAGATAAGGTTTTGCTCAATTACACAAGAAAGGCATAGTCACCATTTCAGTAGGCTATTGAATCTGCATGAGCTTAATATAAAATAAACATTACACACTTGTTGTGGTTTATTAATTAGCTAAAGTTACTGCTCAAAAGTGAGGTAATTATTTAGACTTTTGACTGTAAATCCTCTGGAATGCGGTTAAATAAAAGGTAATTGAAGGGAGGATCTACTTTCTATCACCTGCCCTGATTTAAATGACGGAAAAGTAGGCTATGCCTATAGAATGTCCTTCTAGGATCCTTGTTTTGCAAGAGAAGTTCAAAGCAGGTTAAAAGACATTTCGAATAATGAAGTAGCCATAATACAGACTCAACAAAACCCATCTGACATCTGCTTGGACCTCTGACAACTTCAAGCTGTCTTTTCGATTACAGGCTCCAACTTCACCAATGAGTTCTGGTAAATTTGCAAATAAGCATTGTAGAACAGCGTAAATAATTTCAAATAACGTCAACACGTCTGCGGCACATCAGTTTCAATTGGACCACGAATGCAGTATTCCCTAAAAAGTTTTTCAGCCAATTGGAATTTCAGTGTTCGCTTCGTCACATGTAGCCTATACGCGCACCTCATCGTCCATGAGAAAAGTGAGCGTTTCAAAAGTTGTTCATAAGCAAAGCACGTTGTCCTTTTAAGTGCTATAGGCATATGAATGTTGCATTTAATGTTTGGTGCGGGTGCACTTTTTTTTTACCTTAACAGTCAATATGGCATCAATGTGATATGCAAACATAGGCATAATAGCCTGTATCACGACAAAAATACCCTAAACAAAACTAATCACAAACGTATTGAGACACTAGGTCTACAAAACAATAGGCCAATATTTTTCTGATTTACATTTTTGGGGGGGAGGGGGGTAGAAATTATTCAAAACCTTTTATGATTTAATACAGCCGTATAACGCAAAGGTTAACCGTAACCTCTACATCCCTCTATTAAGACAATGAAAAAGGGAAAATAGATCAGCTCAATCCAACTCAACATTCTCAAACAGCAGCCAGTTTTGGACATTTCATATTTTAAAAGTAGCAGTCCAAAACCTATATTTTCTTATTAGTTGGGCTTACAATCACTCCCATCAAAACACGACAGCCTCAGGTCATCATTTATCAATAGGCTATTCTCGTGCATTATTTTTGTACAGTAATCTTTTGCGGATCGTTGATAACATTTGGAGTAACTTCTGTCTTCTACATCACCCAACTATAGGCCAACATTAAACACAAAATATGGATTCAGGTATATGGCCTATTCCAACAATAGGCTACATCGAGTTTTTTGGTGATGCCATAGGCAATAGCTATCAAAAATAGAAAATAACGATGTGCTCAATACGGCTGTGTTACTATAACCTACTGCACACCTATAGTGCACCAATTCTGGAGCGCAAGATGCGCTCTTGTTGACAGGAGTTCATTTCGCTCGGTAATATGTCGAAATGACCCACTTCGATTGTAGGCATATATGACAGTTAGACAGTATATAGGCCCACTATACAGTCAAAAATGTCATGTGGGACTTTTGCAAATAATCATAAGATATAGTTATTTGGCCATAAAGGATTTAGGCTTGTCTTTAAAAAATAATAACAGACATTGCTGAAACAAAATTTGCATCCCACTTGCCTGAGAGAAGACTAGTCTTCAATTCTTAACTGCAACATGTGAAATCACAGCATTTTGTTGCATCGCCAATATTTAAAGCGCCACGGTCCTTTTTAAGCGCAACCCGATTTTGGTTCATGAATGGACTAAAGACGAAACAGATAGTCAGCGTCCACTAGGGCAACAATCTTTAAGTAGAATTGTAGCCAATCAGTTAATTGGATAACTAGAGACCAACGACGGATGACTATTATGCAGCATCTTTGATTAGGCTACTTTGACACCATAGGCGAATGTGAAATTGCATCGCCTTGTAATTTGACATATAGGACTACTTCAAGTGCAATAGCCGAAAAAAAACGAGTAGCCTCGCAAGTGAACCACTCATCATGTGCACCTAGCCGGGAAACACCGCTGGGAACTTATTCGGTAATGTTGGGGACTGCTAAAGCGTTTAGCAAGTGCTGGCTCATCCCTATATGTTTGGTAATCGTCTCCATCAATATGATGCAACTATTTTCAATTCGAAAAACATAGGCCTATTTGAGGTTTCACACCCCACCCCCATTCGGGGGACTACCATTTTCATGGGCATGCCTAGTGCTCTTTGAACCGAGAAACCAACGAAATGTGGAGATTTCTCTATGGACTTAAAAAATACTCCGCAGAAAATACTTTGGTTTTGATGATAAAAAAACTACCTGGGATGGCTGACTGAATCGGAAATAGTGTCCTACTTGTTTATGTTTTTTTAATGCTACAGTTTTGGGAATTGGGTGTAGGGGTGCTGTCAAGTGTAGAGTCATCGGTCATGTGGTAACATTTCAGGAACTCTATTGGTCCAAGGCACGTGTCTTGGATACCGGACTGCAACGTCACTGGGGGGACTCGTAGCCTATTAAAAATAAGAACCAAAATCCATAGTGGAAGTATTTCAGGAGCAGTTAGCACCTCTATCTACTCGTAGTTTAGAAGTTGAAGCATTAATGTTGGATTTGTTCTGAAAGGGAACCACTACAACTCAGCATTTTATATGGTAGGCTACTTTCTCAACAAATATATCAACCATAGCCAGGCGGAGAAATACATTTTAAAGTATGTTTTTTCTTTGTGAAAAAGGCAAGAGGCGGATTTTCAGTAGGCCTACTACCAAAACTAGATACTGAAAAAAACTGAACTAGTTTTTATTTCCTATTCCGTTTTATTGAAAAACGCATTGGACGAGGAATAAACTAGAAACCTCATAAATTCATATTTATACTTTTGTTGTGGAAAGCGAGAAAAGTGCCACAATTGGACATTGAGTATTTCACTATGGAAGAAAATTATAATGGCAATAGAGAGCATCAAGATTCGGGCGAAGAGTCCAACAGAGCTATTCTTCCTCTTCAAGCACCTGGGAACCAGCAACCGCACCGAATCACCAACTTTTATATTGATAATATTTTACGACCAGACTTTGGACGGAGGAAAGATGGGACTTTTAATTATGATGAGAATCACCTCAATGGACGAGAGAATAGTCCTGGCCTTCCCCCAAAATCTGGCCAGTTCGGTGGGACGGTGTCAGGGGAAGGAACATCGAATTCTCGTTCAGTCAGTGAGCCAAAAAAAGCAGATATTGTTGCAGATACGCTTCTCAAGCCCGGAGGAGAAATTGGAGATCAGTGCCTGAGCTCCGACTCGGAAAGTTCTCATGCCAATTCTGCACCTTCGTCGAAACCTATGCTCTGGCCAGCCTGGGTGTATTGTACAAGATATTCGGACCGACCATCATCAGGTAACGTCTAGTATTTTTATTGCCTTAGTATTTAGTACGAATATGAATAGCATGAGCCATTGGATCGCTTGAGCGCAATATAAACTGACTCAGTGAACTAAATATGTCGAAAAATAAACCTGAAACCACATCCTGCAGCCACATAATACAAGCATTTAAAGTATCCCTTTGTGTAACATGTTTTCAAGGCTTTGTCCTGAACTTTTAGGAAATTAATAAAATAATATTGTACTTCTTTTTTTTACCTGCCAATTAGTGAAAAATATTCCGAATTTATCCATAACTACAGAAGACCTCGATTATCCTAGGAATTCTGATTGGATGATATTGGCGGTTACAAACCAAATAGCCTATATATCAGGCTACTACAAGTACATGTTATTTTATTTCTACTGTTAGCCTATTATAAGTCTATTGTCACCATACAAATATTTGGCTAGTCATGCAATTATTATCAAGCTGACAATTCCAGTTGAATTATATAGAGAGAAAAAAAGAAAACGAAGAAAAAAAAATAGAAGTAAATAATTTTGGGAGAATAAAAGGATTGAAACTATCGAAATATTAAAAATATCGAAGTAGTAAAGTTTCAAAGTAACTTTTAAAGCAGTAGTGAAACGTTTACACCATTGTTCCTCAGTAGTCTTTAGAAAAATATATAATTTGAATTTTTGTTTACAATGGAGCGAGGCAAAAAGTGTGTTCCGTCCACATGCAATATGAGATGCATGCAATCAGACTTTTAGAGTGCAAAGTTTGGAGAAAACAACTGGAAAAATATTAGGAATAAAAACTTGGATCTACTTTTACTTCTCTCCTCTAATATATTTAGCCTGTAGTTTTCATAATATTCTCAAACTATTCTCACATTAGGATATTAGGTCTAGGCCTAGCTGCTGGTTGTGATTATTAATGTCAGTCTTCCATTATGGCCTATAGCCGAATGTTTGTTTTATTTATTTTTTCTGCAACTTCAGAAGTGTATCAGAGCAACTATTATAGTTGGCCCTTTTCATTTAGTTGGCCATTTTCATTTAATTTATAGTTAACATCGTTGAAACTTAGGGAATTGTCATATTGGACTATTAATTCAGCTTTAGAAGCACTAACATAAAGTTAATATTGTTAATATCCCATTGTCGTATAACATGTAGCCTACAGGCCCTATATTATGCATAATGGAATGAATACATTAACTTCTCCGAACAATTAAAAAATAATAGGCAAACAAAAGACAGTTTCATTATGCTACTAAACAAAAAACGTCCCCACTGTGTTTAATGTTGGTCTTAAATAGCATAGGCGTGCATTTCACGAAATAAACGGAATAAAAACCATTCCAGAAAACGGAGGGTATTTTGCTGTACGAAAAAAATATGCTTCGATGGAAGATGGGCCAATTGATCATAATAATATTCAAATGCTATATTGTGAAGCCAATACACGTGTAGCTGCGAATCGATCTCTTATTTGGTGTAGAACTAGCCTACTCCAAACAGCAGTTTCAATAAATGTTTACAATATTCATTACACATTTATGAAAATGCAAGCTTATAAATGTAGTTCCTATGGTAACAGTGAGAAAGGGGCGCCTATACCGCCTCCCTCTAACCCCACCCCAATCAACACCATCATCGTCTACTATGCACACAAAACCCCGCACCCTTTTAGAATAGGCTACACTCAATTCTAATGACATTTAGGCCTATAGTTTATTGTGCCTATATTGGCAATTTGGCTAATATTAATACCAACACAATACTTATTCTACTAGCCTGCTACTAAAGGCCCATATGGCCTACTAGGCCTCCTTGTCTACTAGGCCTACAACTAGGCCTATTCTTGCATGTTACTAGGTTCTGATGATCATCATATTAATTAGTCTGGCATTAGTGATCATGTTATTGAGGACGTTGAAGGTATACTTTTTTTCGTTTCAAAGTCTGATCATTGAATGTATTCTAATCTACAGGGCCAAGATCTCGAAAACCAAAGAAGTCGACCACGACAACGACACCAAGCAAGGATGACAAGCGTCCAAGAACGGCCTTCACAGCAGAACAGCTCCAGAGACTAAAAACGGAGTTTCAGACTAATCGGTACCTGACCGAACAGAGAAGACAAAGTCTGGCACAAGAACTCGGCCTCAACGAATCTCAAATTAAAATCTGGTTTCAAAACAAGAGGGCCAAAATAAAGAAGGCTACTGGAAATAAAAACTCTTTAGCCTTGCACCTGATGGCACAAGGACTATACAATCATGCCACATCATCTAAGGATGAAAAATCAGACAGCGATTGAAGAAAAATAAACAATGCAATAAATAACTTTAAAGGGCCAGTGTACATAATACCAGCAGATATTTAAACATGAATGAGACAGGATTTTGCAATATTCTGTAGCCTATATACAGTATATAGGGACTAAACCATTTTGTGTTATAACACTTGCCATGTACTCCCTGGAACTTTAGAATGCTTCATCATCATTAAAGTTTGTTTGGTTTTTGTTTGGTTTTTAGCAAGTTGTTCTTTTTTTTGTTGGTAGGCCTACTTGACTTTGTGGACACATTTAACCGAAATAATGAAAACATGCTGAAGTCCAAAGATTTTTTCTGCTACATTTTGCAAACTGTGAATTTAAATAGCTTAAATTGTGTTTATCTATGATTTCATTTTTTTATCACATTGTTTCGTTGTATTTTGATGTTTATGTTGAAAATACATTTGAGGTTCCTTTGTTTTGTGTAAAAATACAGCCTTTCTGAGTTGATATGGAGGGACCATACGCATTGAATTATGCGTATTATCTGATAATGTATTTTTATATTCGAATTCTGCATTAGCTAGGCTATAGTTCTCGTGAGAATTACATTTGAATTATTTCAGCAAAATAATTCAGCTTTGGGTAGAACTAGACTACATGTAGGCTATTGATATGAGACAGATTTGATAAAAATAAATAAATAATATATTCAATAGGCCTATACATTACTTTAAACTTGACCCAAACTATAGAAATGAGTTGATGCTTAAAAGGAATGTAACCTAACTTAACTTTCACTAAAGGACCTCTGTTGAAATAGATAGCATATTCTAAGAAAAACAAAACAGTATTATATAAACCGAAATATGTGTCTGGTATGCAAGCGCATAACACCAACTTTCTTGCACGTCTTCCATTGGTTAACAATGCTATGATGCACCCAAAAGTTGAAGTCATGCGCGCTTAGCTCATATCCAATGGGTTTAAAATAGGGAGGAGTGGTGGATGGCAACAACTGGAAATGAACAGATATCCATTTGAAATTATCATGGAAATGCAACCGTTTTGGGTCAGTTCCACTACCAACAAAATACATTTTTACCCCGGCTCAAATCAGGATTTCAGTGCCAAGTGAGGCCTATACGGACTGTATGTCTTCATTTCAATCATTATAGTCTTATTAAAAACTTCAGGGATGAAGTAACGTCAACGGGCGTCATATATAGGTTTACTGTACAAATAATGTAGGCTATAGATACGGTAAGGTCAATCGAAATCGACCAAATCACTGGAATTGCCATGGAAACGAGTAGGGGAAAGGGCCATGGGGGTCAAGATCCCGAGTCTCATTGTCCCCCAGCAAAATTAGCCTAAATGTAGGCTATTGTTTATATGTGTATTTCACACTATGTTGAGGCAAAACTCGGAGTATAATGCTTGTATGGATGTCAACACAAACACATGTTCATGTAATCGTTACCAATCAACTGCATTACAGTTTAAAACGAATTTGACTACCACCACCGATTTCTGTACGCTAGCTATGCTAACCAGTTTATACGAGCAGGAGTTAGCATTTTGCAGTCACTTCTTCTAAACCTGAAAAGGGACAACTTCTACATTTTATGCAGCGAAAACAGCCAAATATATCCAAATCGGACTTAAGTAACCACATTGTGGGTATGTTACAATACATGACGGATTTAAAGAATATCCACTTTGTTAGATCAGATTTGTTGAATGTGCGCCAATCTGGTCTGCGTTCCATTGAATCCTTTACCGCATCTATCTATATCAAATAGTCCATGCGTTCTATAGTATGAAATACATGTTATTATTTGCAAATAACATAATATTCATATTTATGAACAATACTCATAGTCTAAGTGGTCATGTTTCTCGAAAAGAGGCTTCTGGAATGTTTACATAACTTATTTATCTTGCAATACCTTGTTTTTGTGAATGAAACGTTTAGAGGCCTTTGCATGAAAGCTGCAATCTGTCACCTGTATATCATGTGAGACAAAAGTTGCTGTATCCATACCAAATTGTGGTCTTATGATGTGAATGATCTTTCATTGTTAATATTAAAAGTGTGTAAATTAAAATCCAAACTTAAAACACACTTTGCCTTAAAAGTTCGGTAAATGAACTTTTCTATGAGTACTGTGCTACAAAGAACTAACACATTACATGTTTCTATCAGGAATGGGCTATTACCATTACAGATGGTATACAACGTGAATTTACAACATCATTTTGAAACATGTATAAAGAAGGACAAAGTTTTGGTTGTGTTTTTTTCCCCCCAGTATTCTTTCATATGAGACAAATGTAAATAATTTGTATCATAACTGTGTAGTTAACTGTAAGTAAATAAACCACAAGAATACTAACACCATTTTAAATCCTTTATTTTCTATTGTGCTTATAAACAATAAACAACATAATCAGTGCTCTAAAAATACAGGCTGACTAATAGCCTACTGTTAATTCAGAAACATCCACTCTGGGAATAATTTCTGAGGCATAAACGTGATATGGCCAAGTCACAAGTGTGTTGAAACAACGTACTATCAATTAGCATAACAATTACTGGCCTGTCTTGAAGGTTAATGAGACAGCAAGGAGAATTTCATCCTGCTAAACAGTACAGAACAAAATGTGGGCAATAGGGCAACTTCAAAATATTGTTCTCTAATAGGCAGTTGGTAAGTTTATGGAATATACTATGATGCAAGTTCACTGTTGCCTCTTTCTGGATAGGCTAGCTCTCAATAGACATATTTGTAGACTTGTTTTCTCATAAAGAGTAAACTGCATTGTGTAATTGGCTATTTGCAGGTGGTCCTCAGCTAAATAAACCTTGAAAGAATACATTATTTCATGCATCAAAATGATGATTATACTTTATTTTACAGTCTGCAATTAAATTGGTGTTTACATAGACATTACATGCTAGTAATGGCCTACTGTAATAGGGCTACTTGCAGAGTTCAAGTTAATAATAAAAAGTGTCATTGTTCAAAATGAACAGAATTCAAACATGGTATATAGAGAACGTATCTTGTCCCCAATGACAATGGAAAAGATGACTGTTGGTTTCACCAGGCAAACAGTCTAAAATGTATTTACTAAATGCAAACTACTACCGAAATGTTGACCACAAAAAAAGTTACACATGAACTTGCACCAAGGCGCACCATGATGTTATAGACAGTCTAAGTGATATGCAGCATAGTATACCTAATTTTAGTCGGGTGACCACCCCACAAGTCATAGCGAAGTCAAAATACAGATTCCCATTTCTCAAGTCAACGGTGCACTATGCTGAATGCAAGCCACCTATACTTAGTAGTCACGAATAGAGCTTAGGAGCCTAACATGAAGACCCAGCATCTCAAAAGCAAAATCTAGTACAGTTGTACACATTTCTGTATCCCAGAAATTGCTTAAATGTGCCAAAACTCTTTAAGGATCTCAAAGTGTTGTAGGAATCCCATGACAGCAATTCCACTCAGTTGCTACAAATAACATTTACCTTGAAATAATTTGCTCTGTCAAACATGTCCACAGCAGATAACAAAGTGGGAATTAAAAGCTTATGGAAACATTCAAACTAGTAGGTTCAATAGGATACATATTCTCATTAAATTAACATTTTGAGACTTTTCTGCATTGTTTGGAAACAGAGAAGTTAATAACCCAGAATGTTGAGAGCTATCCCATCCCCAGTTTCTGCCTGTAACAGTCTCTTATCAACAAATTCAATTTCCCCTCACATACATCAACCAAGTAAGGTTGGTAAAATCCAGATCACAATGACACCTTTTCAATATGATCATAATACACTATACTCATGTTGATTTGAAAACTGCCATACATAACCAAGCAATTCAAACGCAATGAAATATGACTGAACTTCAGTCCCCAATACAGGTTACAACACTCTGCAGTCTCAGTATTACCTGTGGCTTTTAAAAAACAAACAGAAAAGGATCCAAACACAAAAGGGAGAATTATCTGTGCGGACCATTCGCAGCATTGACCTGCTCCTCAATGCCCCAGAACCTCATCTGCATTTCTATTCTTTCCCAGCTTGTATGTGGAAGTAACACCCAACGGTCACTGACTTGATGAGCTCTCTGGGTTGAGAAAAGCTGGTGCCTCTCAGACGCTGAGCAACCCGGTTGGTTCCTCAATGGAGTCTGTGGCCGGGAGCCCCTGATGAAGGTCAAAGCCTTCGGTCACAGCTGCAGGAAGCTCATTTCCTTTAACCCATCACTTCTTCTACACATCAGAATTCAAAATGTCCCTAAAAAGGAATCTCATAAAATTATGTAAATGTCAAAATGCTCAAAAAAATCCATCCTCAATAAACTTGTACCTCAACTCTCGATAACAGTGATGGATGATATCTTTTGAGCACTTCAAAAATATGATGGGGAACAAATTACGCTAGCCTCTCCCGACCCCGGTCCCACCCCAGTTCATAAATTTGAGAATTTAGCAATATATTTTTTTTTACTGAAATCTAGATCCATAATCATTATGCTTAATTCTACAGATGTAGATGTTTGATGAGTATTTTGATGCTGAGAATTTTCTTGTACAGCAGTAAATGCAAAATTGTAGTGTATTCGAAGTTTAAAACGGCTTCTAAAGTGTGTAATTTCCAATTTAAAAATGTCAGAATTGATTTGCCCTAACAAAAAATACATCAACCCTTACAAAAAATGTCCATTAATTATAATCCACATTTCCTGTTGCTGCAGGATTATTTTGTTGTTGTAGCAAACTGGCTAAAATTAAGATCTGTCAAAAAAGGTGTATTTTTCTGCATATTTTTCTGTATCCTTCTGACTGGTAGTTACATATTTTTTTGTAGAATTAAATATGCTTCTCTGCACTAATGTGGGTAAAATATTGAAAGGAATGTGAGTCTTATTCAATACATTTAGATATTGCTTGCTTTTTCTGAAGTCTACCAACCTTGCCAGCAGGCATGCCAGCTAAGATAGTTCCTTTGCAGTATGCTGGGGCACGTACCACTAAATAAGTTAGCTATTCTAACTTGATTGATTGCCTGAAATGGCTTCTTGGTAGCTAGTTATGAGATTGGGAACCTATATGTGCTAGCTAAAGCCAACTTCATAAAATTGCTAGGTGGTTAGTAATATTAGAGAATAATCTTTAGAAATTGTATTTTTTTCTTCAACAGGACATATCTGTGACCCGTATGGGCATGACACTTCTGCTTTTGAGCAAGTACACAACAAGTCCATGGAGAACTCTTCATGTTAATGAAAGTTAAAGTTTGGATAGTAAGTTCTAACACATTTTCATTGCCTGCCTCTGGACCTGAAAATGATTTGACCACTTTCCAGCCACCACTAGTCACAAGACCTTAAAAAAGGTCCACATTCAAATGCCCAATGACAAATAAATAAATAGCTTGCCCTATGTGTTAGTTATCATAAGTTCACATATCCTGTGCCATAAAATTTAACCTCTTCCAATTGGCAGAGGCAAAGGGCAGTCTGATTCAAAAAGAACATACATATCAGAAAAGTATTGGATGCCTCGTGTGTCTCTCAAACAAAAGACCCATCCTGTCCCTTCCCCCCACTGAGTTATTCATCCATAGTTTTTAAACGCTTCCTAGTCAAACTTGAATATGGAATGAAGAGCTAGGGCTTTGTGGCGGAAATATAATTAAGCTGGTGAAAGATGTATATGGTGAAGAATAGGGATGACATCAGGCCAATTTCACACTTGGCACTCGGATGGCCGGGCCCAAGCTAGGCTCTTGCCACGCAACATAGATCAAAGCACGCTGCCACTACCAAAAAGGCAAAGGAGGACTTAAGTATGCTAATCTCCAGGACAAATATATTTTAATCTTGTTAGAATACAAGTTAATGCCGCAGCTCAGTGACTGAACTTTATAGAGACAAAGGGAAAGATTCACTTTCCAAACATTTCTGAATGAGATGGTCTTCCTGGACCATTGAAATTACATTTGAGAAATTGTACAAATAGTTTATCATATAGTTATCATTACCTGTGTGAGGGTTGCATTTCCTCTGAGAAACCCCCTCCAGCAGTCCACTCAACATACTGCAAAGGAACTAACATGCGTAAAAATGAGCATTTAGTGGTCCAGTTTGTGCTGCCACTTTGAGCCCCTTGCCAACAGCACCTTGGTAACCCTTGATCTGTCATGAGGTTAAGCTCAAGCCCTAGACATCCAGAGACGGCTATACACACACAAAGAAAAGCTTACACTTTCTTAAACCAGAAAAAACTCCCAACACACAATTTAAAGGAAAATGCAACAAGTTGAAGACTTTTGTTTTGAAAGAACTGGAAGTGCAGTATTGGGAAAATGCTGTAATTCCTGATGGTAATGAAAATTATATATTGTATCTTGTTTGCATTCAAATAGTCTGGTTCATAGGGTTTCATTTGTCACATGTAGCCAGTGAAAGTTTGACGCATACAAAGCTTGACCCATGCATTTGTTCTTTGTTCTTTAGCCAAAGGTTTATGTATTTCGAAAACTGACCCAAATATTTCCACAAAAAAGTGTAGATACATTTTGCGTAAAACTATACAAAAAATTATAAATAACTTCCCCTGAAATTAAAATATTTAGATCATAAACCCCAAAATACTTGTGATTATTTGTCATTATTTGATGAAGCTGTTAGGGTCATTATATGAAAATGGAACATTGTCCATGTAGTTTAGCTTTTTCCTGGCATATATAGCACAAAGAAATCTCCTCTGGAGGAAGTGTTCAATCTCTAGGTGAATTTACATCCTGTGTGCTCTGAGATATGAGTGTTATCACAATTTGGATGATAATTTACTTGATTTAGGAACTTAGACTCATTTGTGTTATAGGGAGGTGGTCATATCAGGCCAATGTACAACTATTGAGGCTCTCATGTAGGTTTTTTCGCCCCACTGCAAACATTTTGTAACATTGCAAATTCACCGATAGAGGGAGATCCCGTTGGATTCACCTTTCACCTGTTCTGATCTAGAGCTGGGCAATATGGACAAAAATTCATATTGTGATAAATTGCCCGAATTGATGTGATAATGATAAATAGAACGGGTCCCAGGTCTATTCTGATCTATATCCTTAAAAATGGGTCATAACATCAAGCTTAAAGTTCAAATAATGAAATACAAAACAATACATCTAAAAATAAGATCAATCAAACAGGTGTATTTTTGGGGGGAGGATACATTTTTTTGGATAAATTGTCATAACATTTGACATACTTCCGCAGATTTTAGAGCTCATAAAGGTTTAAAATGATACCAGGACGAATTTAATTGTTGCAGATGACGGGACGTAAGGGGACTGCCCATTTCAAAATCAAGAATAAACTCCCTCCTCCATCCAGGAATCACGGTGAAAACCAAATGCAACCTACCATGTGGAAATCCACCATCTCCAACGGTTGAATTCTGGACCAAGAACAGGTCTGGATAATCAACACATTCGGAATTCTATAACATTACAAACAATTCTAAAACTGATCAGCTGATGAAGGTGAAAGCAAAAAAAATTAAATAAAAAAAAAATTGGCAAAAATTGCTGATCCAGCTAACCTTGACATTGTCTGTAGGATGCCACGCCATCTTTTTTGACATGGCTGCCTCCTCAGTCTCTCACAGCTGAGTACAGCACATTCAAACTTAGCTTTTTCGTTTTTTACACCCATCTTATTATTTTGAGTGCCACTTCTTCCTCCTGCATTTTTAAGATATGTATAATTTATAAGTTAGGCCTACTAGGATTACCTAAAGAAACACACCTGACTTTCTATCTCATGATACAATTCCGTGTATCTGACAACATTATTCCAGCATCTCAATTCAAAATAGAAAACTTTATTTAAAAGAATGCAACTTGATTGATACAATATCCTTCAAGTATTATTTCTTCATTTGAAATATATATCTAAACTGGTCCAATCACCCGCAGCAGAGACGCATGTAAAACTATAGTTCGTCACTCTGGAATTTGGTGCCTTTACAGTGATCTGAAAATGAAATATTGACAAAAATTAGTCCGCCATCTTGTCAGATGGCCTGTTGAAAATAACTATCAATATTTGCAGACATCCAGTAGGTGACACACCATTTACTGCAATGACACTCGCAGAAAAACAAACTACATCATATTGACAAACATACGAGATACGAGCGGTGGTTTCTATTCAGATGATAAATTCCAAATAACTCATACATCACATAGCACATTCAAACTATCGGCCTACAACCTCAATCTTGTTAAACAAAAAATGGTCTTTTGCTCATCTAATAGAGTATCAGTGTCATATAAGTCCACAACATCATCCTCCAAGACTCTATACCGATTCAATAACAAACTGTTAAAAATGTTACGCTGCTCTGTTTCAGAACCCTCACTTAACAGGGTTGAAACAAAATGGCGGATCAAAGACGATAGTTATGTAAGGGGGAAATCATGACACTACAAATAGATCTGTTTTAAATGGTAATTGTCTGGATGTATCCATTTTCATATTCTATTTTAGGATGCATAATAAACAAAAGTGGTCATGTTTGTATTCCCTGGTAGGCACACACGGTACTCATCTAAACATGTTTGGGGTAGCGCCATGAAAAATTGCGATATTAAAATGTTACGATAACCAAATTGAGTATTCGTAGGGCAACTGTACTCTGTTCTTTACAAATCAAAGCTCTCCAAAGCCCAAACACCCAGATACTATTTTCTATTAACAAATAATCATTGTAAGTCATTTAAATAAATTCATATAAAAAAGCTAATCAAAACCCAATGGTGTTATACATTTGGGTAATAATGTTAGTAATAACATAGTATCTACGCAGAAAGGGGCAAACAGGAGGCCTGGTGAGTAAGAAACCACAACATGTCTGAAACCGTACCTGATACTTCATTGCATAACTTCTCGACCACATGGTCTGTCTCTTTGGCAAAAAGAGAGATGATATCATCTTCAAATTCCTCCACAATGCTTTCACACTGTAACAGAAGAGAGGGGATGGGTTACCACACAACAGACAGCACACCAGGTCCTCCGCACATGAGAGGTTCACAAGCATGTAGTTTCACACAATAGTGGGCACAGCAGTGAGTGAGACTGCCATTTTTCCTCTCGCCATGCTGTTCAGCCATCTTAGATGACTCATGTAACATAGATAGGCAACACGATTCCAAGTTAGCGATTCCACACACACATCTTTGCGCATCATAAGATTACTTGCTTGTGGTGCCTAACTTGATCTTAAATATGTGCAATTTACATGCAAGAGCTCAAGATAATTGTAAAGGAACAAAGGAAAATACGTTATCGTCTGCATTTTGGGTTAACCCCTGGCACGTCTCCAGAATGAATAACTTCAACACTGAATGTTACTGTAAAACAAATTATAATCCTAATAATGACAATTTAAAATGCAAGCTTTAATACACATATTTCCAGATGTATTGTCTTTCTATATTACAGACTACGGCGCATGCAATATACCTTAACCAAAGTAAAGTGGAAAAACAATATCAATGTACAGTTTAAAAAGTTACCTGCCCAATTATCAAGAACGTAACTGGATTTTCAGATAAAATGAAGCTGTGATATCAACGACCAAGGCATAACATTGACTTCTGTGCTTTCAAAATTAAACCGAAGTTTACCTCAGTTAACCAAACATAAGAGGCAGTTACCCACCGCTACCAATATTTCAATTCATTTTGAAAGTCTAATACTTGAAAAAGTATGTGGACATGCAAAACATAGGAAATCATTTAGCTACATCACATACTAATCTGAATGTTGTATGAAAGCATGACTAAAAATAAATACATTAATATGTGAGTAAATTAATAAATTATTGCCAAACTAACCGCAAATTTTAGGGCATTGGATCCCTCTGGGCCATCAAACTTGAAATTGTTAAAATCAGGAAAATCCCCGGCATCAGAACTTCTTGGAGCAAATCTTTTGTATTGCTTTTTCTTGGTGTCTGGGTCCACATGAAGAGCATAGTCACTCATGCTACCACAAACTCCATCCAGAAGCTCACTCAAGTTGGTCTCAGATCTAGCAAGAGGGACCTGGTGGATAAAGACACAAAAGTATAAAAAAATGTATCAGGTTTAATCTAAATTAAACTTAATTGAGTCCAGTTCTATGACGTTGCTTAGGATCCGTCTGGGTCATGTTGGTGACCCCTAACTACTATTCCCATCACACAAACAACCCCTACTTCCCCTATGCTGGAACTATGACATTTAACCTGTAGAAGTATACCCCTTCCCCTTGGAAACAGGACAAAACATGCAATAGTGTCTAGACAGGTCAAGGTGCACTATGCTCCCGCCCCCGTGGCCTCCCCAGAAGGAGAGAGGGGAAAGGGTGACTGGGTGCAGTGAAAGGGCCAGGGAGGGGGGCTGAGTTAAGGAGCAGGGGGAGGCCTAAACAGCAGCCAAGTGCAGGGTAAACAGTTCAGTCTCATCCTTTGGTCTCTTTTGGTGGTTCATCTTCTCCACCCTCGAATGATCAAAGCAGGAAGTTTTCCTTGTCAATCCCGGTCAAAAGATGCTGGGTGAGGGGAAGGGGGGGCATATTGCAGATGAACTGAATTTTGTGCAATGTAGATATATCCCTGACCCTATTGTCCCCTTTCATCCTCAGTATGGACCCTTCCGGACCCACTGATTACATTACAGAAGCATTTCCCCCTCCTCCTTTTTTATATCTGACTCTTAGTGACACAAAGGGGCTTCCATGGCTCACTGCCATCTGCTCACAAATAAGATAAAAAGGTCTCAGGGAACTGCCTGAACCCTGCCACACATTTTTCTCCTTTTTCAATGTAAAGGGCAGGAAGCTAGTTGAATGTAGAGAGAGAAATAGTTTACATTGAGGATGGTCTATCAAAGAAAACAAAGGTTTGACGACTTCAACATTAATGTTGAACTGTTAACTAATAAGTTATTGCAAAACAAAAACCAAACAAAGTGGAATATCAAGTGTGCACTGCATTCAACCATAACAGCAATTATTGGGCTAAAGATGCTAACATGCAATTTTGATATTCTTAGTTTCTATATTTTTATTTTACACCATTAGTGAATTTTATGAATATGTATGATGAGATCTTGACTTAGTTGTTAAGAAACATCTACCTTAAATGTAAAAAATATATAAATAAATAAAAACGTCCAGTATTAAAAAAAGTCCAACCTAAAGCAGAACCTTATCAAGCAATCCTGAAAATGTTGTGGAATTAAATTCCTTCCTTACCAGTATGAGGGGTTTGAAAGGGACCAGTCAATCACACATTTCCTGAAGAATGAGGAGGGGACTAGGCAGGCCTGGCAGAGAAAAGGCTTCTCAGGGATGCTATCCTCCATTGAATTCCCATTGGAAAACCAGCCATTATTGTAACACTGAGGAAAGGGGCTTTCAATTTCTTGTGAGAATAATATGGACCAATGAAAAACACAAATTAATAAAAACTAGAACCTATTAATGCCACCATTTACAACAATGTGTAACGTTGTTATAGTCTTCAGAAAAGCGATTGCCACAGAATGTACCTTTATCATGACAATCCAGAAATTGAATTTAATGAAGAGTGACAGCAATTTCTCTCTATGGTCCAACCAGAATCATTAAAAGCCATTCATTGAGAATGAATAAATGAATGAAAAAAAACTAATATATATGTACAGAAAAAGGTAAGACATTAACAACTTCCATCAACTTATTCAATTAAGTTTAATGTCTTTGGCTTAATGATTCATTGTTGTAGGTTTAACATTGTGGTGTGAACCTTGCCTTCAGGGAGCCCCACTGGTTGCTGGAGAGCAAAGGAGACTTAAGACCAGCTAATCTCGTATGATGGAATCTAAGCTTGGACACCCCTCCCTCCTTGATTCAGACAGGGTCAAAAGCCGGTGGGGTGGGGGAGGGTTTCTTTGATTTATGCCCAGAAGTCAAAACAAGCCATTGATTAGCGCAACAGGTAGGCCTACACTTCCATAGGGCAGTTAGTATAGAAGTTGATCAGCCATCACTGTCTGTTGGCCGTTTCACTTCAAGGGCCAATCAGCAGTTAAAACAACAACAAAGTGTTCTCCCCGCCAGCTTGAAGTAAAAAGCTGAGGGATGGGGCTGGAGAAATGTAATCACTCAAATTCATACACAGAGCTATGGATGGTCTGACCATCCATGATATCAAAATTATAGTTTTAACCATGTTGAGGATAAACAGTGTTTGTTTACATTTACTTTGTTTCTAAACATTGGAGTAAAACAAGCTTTTATTTGGGGTTCTGATGAGTTACTACAGTTCAACTAAGCTCAAGGCATTTTTATGTTATATTTTTCAAGAATCAAATGGGTACATATCATTAATTTATAAGTCCAAAAATGGACGTAGCAACTGCTGATTGCCCCTTTAAAAGTCAGTGTGCTTACTGTTCAGAGCACGGAAATACCAAACTACTTAAGTCATTACTTAACTCTTCTCTTACGAACATTCATTTTGATTCAGTAATTATAGTTGCGCTATATCATTGCATTCATACACTCTCTCTCCACAAACAACAACAGGGGTAATGCAGAGGCACACCCCCACAGCTTGAGGGCAAACAAAATGGAATATGAACCAAGACTCACATGGGTATAGGAACTGTAATTAGCATTTTTCAAACGAACCCTCTTTTAGAAAACACTTAATGAGAGTCTGTGAATATGACATACACAGTTGATCCATAGATTGAGCATAATGAACAGGAAGGAATGAGACAATTTGATGTCAAGAGAAGATCAAAACAACTAACATCTTTATAATACTATGCCTATGGAATGTTTGATTACATTCAAACCAACATGAATGAGAGAACTGGATTTGTCATATTAGGAAATATGTCATAATCCCTTTTACTTGAAAATTAACTTGAAAATGGCTAAGGGGAAGAGGAAAACATGAAGCAGCCTAGCTAAATAAACAGCATGTTATTAGCTATCAATTACCATCAAAAGGGGATTAACCCCTGAGATCAATAGGTGAGCTGACCAGCTAATGACAGTCCCTGGACACAAGGGATATGACACTGGAACACTACCAGGCCTGACCTCTTCACACTACAACAATGCTTGGTTAGGAAAAGAGGAGAAGACAGTGGTTTGAATTTCCAGAGGGTTAACCAATAAGCAAAGCTTCTGATTTTGGAAATGTAGGTGAAACACTGTGATAAAGCATTTACCAATGCTTACAATGACACAAACTGAAATGAAGTTACATACTGATCTTACTTTTCTTATTTTCTTCTGCCGGTATATTTCACAATACACTAAATTCCATTTCTCAAGGTACGAGATCCAGGAAATCGAGCCACGTAATTACCAGACGATTACCGCTGCGCGGCGAACATTCATGTAAGCTCACAAGATTAGGTGGCTTGCGAGGCTACAGGAAACCAGGAACTACTATAAAACCACTAGGCCTAGCCTATGTTTTGTCAAGTATTTTAACTATAAATATGCATTCTATATGAATGATGCATCTATCCAATCTCTAAATTCATAAAATATTTTATTTCCAGGAAGTTCAATCAATAGCTGTATGTGTACTATGAGATGTTTGTCTTCAGTGGAGCGCACTTTGGCAACAAGCTTTTACTTAGGTAGCTACCTTTTTATCAGCCAGGCTCCCATCAGGCTTGAGTCTGAAGGCTCCCACATTGATGGTCTTCTTCGGATCAATCTGACGGATTGAATAATTGAGCTCATCAACAATAGCCCTGCATGCTAAAAGAAACAGATATAGGTTAGTACAATATAGGTCAGGGATATATACAGTTGAAGTCGGAAGTTTACATACACTTAGGTCAGAGTCATTAAAACCTGTTTTTCAACCACTCCACAAATGTCTTGTCATTTTTCCAACAATTGTTTACAGACAGATTGTTTCACTTATAATTCACTGTATCACAATTCCAGTGGGTCAGAAGTTTACAAACACTAAGTTGACTGTGCCTTTAAACAGCTTGGAAAATTCCAGAAAATTATGTCATGGCTTTAGAAGCTTCTGATAGGCTAATTGACATAATTTGAGTCAATTGGAGGTGTACCTGTGGATGTATTTCAAGGCCTACCTTCAAACTCAGTGCCTCTTTGCGTGACATCATGGGAAAATGAAAAGAAATCAGCCAAGACCTCAGAAAAAAAATGTAGACCTCCACAAGTCTGGTTCATCCTTGGGAGCAATTTCCAAATGCCTGAAGGTACCACGTTCATCTGTACAAACAATAGTACGCAAGTATAAACACCATGGGACCACGCAGCCATCATACTGCTCAGAAAGGAGACGCGTTCTGTCTCCTAGAGATGATGCGAAAAGTGGTGCGAAAAGTGCAAATCAATCCCAGAACAACAGCAAAGGACCTTGTGAAGACGCTGGATGAAACAGGTACAAACGTATCTATATCCACAGTAAAACGAGTCCTATATCAACTTAACCTGAAAGGCCGCTCTGCAAGGAAGAAGCCACTGCTCCAAAACCTCCATAAAAAAAGCCGGACTACGGTTTGCAACTGTACATGGGGACAAAGATCGTACTTTTTGGAGAAATGTCCTCTGGTCTGATGAAACAAAAATGGAACTGTTTGACCATAATGACCATCGTTATGTTTGGAGGAAAAGGGGGAGGCTTGCAAGCCGAAGAACACCATCCCAACCGTGAAGCACGGGGGTGGCAGCATCATGTTGTGGGGGTGCTTTGCTGCAGGAGGGACTGGTGCACTTCACAAAATAGATGGCATCATGAGGATGGAAAATTATGTGTATATATTGAAGCAACATCTCAAGACATCAGTCAGGAAGTTAAAGCTTGGTCGCAAATGGGTCTTCCAAATAGACAATGACCCCAAGCATACTTCCAAAGTTGTGGCAAAATGGCTTAAGGACAACAAAGTCAAGGTATTGGAGTGGCCATCACAAAGCCCTGACCTCAACACTATAGAAAATGTGTGGGCAGAACTGAAAAAGCGTGTGCGAGCAAGGAGACCTACAAACCTGACTCAGTTACACCAGCTCTGTCAGGAGGAATGGGCCAAAATTCACCCAACTTATTGTGGGAAGCTTGTGGAAGGCTACCCGAAACATTTGACCCAAGTTAAACCAGTTAAAGGCAATGCTACCAAAAACTAATTGAGTGTATGTAAACTTCTGACCCACTGGGAATGTGATGAAAGAAATAAAAGCTGAAATAAATCATTCTCTCTACTATTATTCTGACATTTCACATTCTTAAAATAAAGTGGTGATCCTAACTGACCTAAGACAGGGAATTCTTACTAGGATTAAATGTCAGGAATTGTGAAAAGTTTAAATGTAATTGGCTAAGGTGTATGTAAACTTCCGACTTAAACTGTAGATCCATAGTATGCCCACAGATAAAGAAAAGTAAAACTGTTCAAATAAAATAAGCTTGACAGACTGATGATTAACAGAATGACAGCAACATTGAGATACTACTAGAAACACAAGTAAATAAGCAATTACATTTACAGAACTGTTGATAAGAAAACATACAGTATTTAGCTCAAAATATGATAACATTTTTAATAAAATGTTACTAAAATGCTACTTTTGTTACTTTTCCATTTAAGAAAAGTCTTAATACTAGCATAAGCATCAAAGGAAATGCAAAAACATGACTAGAGCCATGCAATATTATTTTGTATACTGAAATCTCCTTATGTGTCCACATTCCACACTCTCGAATCAGCTATCCATTACAATTTATTCAAGACCATTTCAATTATTAAGTGTTACGATCAAGCAAAGCTCAATTCAATGAGTATGTATGAAAACTGCTGTAAAAAGTGTTAAAGCCTCGTCTTTTTACGAGGTCCAAATAAAATTTATATAAATTATATCAACACCAAAGTAAATGAACCTCTTACCCCTGAGAATGGTTAAGTTAGATAGCATCCAGTCACTCTTTAATTAAAAATGGAGGCTTTGGTCGTTGTTTATTTATTTTAATCAGACCTACAATTGGGGGTAATGCTTCACTAAGAATTGTACAGGATTTTCATGCCAGATGTCAGACTGTGCCTGGAGGGCTTCTAACAGTTCTTAAAATGTCATTGATACTATGATGCACAGTAGGCTACACTAATGGCGTACTGTGCTGAGAGTTTGCATTGGTAGCTTGACAAGTGTTACAGTCATGCAAGGATGACTCCAAGGTTTGTTAAGACTAGTGTTGGTGTTGCTGTAGTGTTCAAAGAAAGAAAATGGCCATGTGACGAGCTGCCTTTCACCAAGTTTAATTTGGCTTTGTAAAATAAAATTACTAAAACTATGTATTAACTGAAAAAGTTGAGTTTTCCATAGTGCTCCTTTTATATTTTTAGATAAAGAACATTGGAACTTGTCTCTGTCATTCGTACACTTTTGAAATTCAACAGAAATATTTTCAAACTGCACAAAAAAAACACTTCAAATTAAATGATTGTCCAGAATTGTATGTGTAAATTGTGTTTAGCAAAGGTTAAAAACTAAACGGTTGATAATCAAGAAAACGATCAAATCTAGAATAGGAAATTGCTGCCCTGGCAGGTCAAATGATATGAAACGAGCTTACAAGACATTCGTTTCTTGAGTCAACTTTCACAAAAGTTTATATTTTATGACAATACTTGTTCACTATGCAAATCTGTAGTCTGCATTGGCTATAAATAAGTATTGCATTACATGTACATCCTGAAAACCCCATATCTAATAGGTAGAAAAGGATGAAGTGGACAAATAAACATCCCAATTTACCTGAACAATACAGCACCTTGTCTTTTTTCCCTTCAGTAGTTTCGATTAAGATACTCATTGCCATCAAGGCAATTTTTATAATCCATGATGCCATATTTGTTGCCTGAGGGAAAGAGATATGTATAAAGCAAACAAGCAAAGCCAATTCATTATACGAATACAAAAAAGGTATTTGCCATTCATCGCCTCTCCCGCAGTCTATATAGAAAGTCATATTCTGAAATCAGTTTGGGAGGCAAATAACTGTAAAAGTTGCCTTTCTTAAAAAAGAAAATATAAAAAAATAAAGGATTTTCACAAACTGTCTAGAAAAAAAAATAAAAAAAATGTTGCGCTTCAATGTGTTACTCAATCTGTGAAGGGGTATAATTGTACAGAGGCCGAGTATAAGTAGGTTTAACATGGGCCACAAAACTGACTGCCTCTCCACAAGTGTGTCAGGGGATAGCCACAGCTTGGCCAAGTTGGCCAATCTTTAGACAAAATATTCAAACAGAACTTAGTCTACAACTTCAAGCTGGTAGTGAAAAGCAGGCTATTGAAAAATAGCGGCACTGGAAGAGAGTGGCCATGGATGTAAACAAATACTGAATATAAAATAAAATGGTTATTTGTCACATGCGCCGAATACAACAGGTGTAGGTAGACCTTACCGTGAAATGCTTACTTACAAGCCCTTAACCAACAATGCAGTTAAGAAAATAGAGTTAAGAAAATATTGACTAAATAAACTAAAGTAAAACAATTTTTTTTTATAAATAAATAAAATTTAACACAATAAAATAACAATAACGAGGCTATATACAGGGGGTACCGGTACAGAGTCAAATCAAATTGTATTGGTCACATACACGTGTTTAGCAGGCTGTATCACATCCGGCTGTGATTGGGAGTCCCATAGGGCGGCGCACAACTGGCCCAGCGTCATCCGGGTTTGGTCGGGGTAGGCCATCATTGTAAAGAAGAATTTGTTCTTAACTGACTTGCGTAGTTAAATAAAAGTTACACACATTGCGGGTGTAGTGAAATGGTGGTGCTTCTAGTTCCGACAATGCAGCAATATCTAACAAGTAATATTCAACAATTCTACAACATATACCCAATGCACACAAATCTAAGTAAGGAATGGAATTAAGAATATATAAATATATGGACGAGCAATGTCAGAGCGGCATAGACTAAGATACAGTAGAATAGTATAGAATACAAATATACATATGAGATGAGTAATGCAAGATATGCAAACATCATTAAGTGACATTATTAAAGTGACTAGTGTTCCATTTATTAAAGTGGCCAATGATTTAAAATCTGTGTATATAGGCAGCAGCCTCTCTGTGTTAGTGATGGCTATTTAACAGTCTGATGGCCTTGAGATAGAAGCTGTTTTTCAGTCTCTCGGTCCCAGCTTTGATGCACCTGTACTGACCTCGTCTTCTGAATGATGGTGAACAGGCAGTGGCTTGGGTGGTTGTTGTCCTTGATGATCTTTTTGGCCTTCCTGTGACATCGGGTGCTGTAGGTGTCCTGGAGGGCAGGTAGTTTGCCCCCGGTGATGCGTTGTGCAGACCGCACCACCCTCTGGAGAGCCCTGTGGTTGTGGGCGGTGCAGTTGCTGTACCAGGCGGTGATACAGCCCGACAAGATGCTCTCAATTGTGCATCTGTAAAAGTTTGTGAGGCTTTTAAGTGACAAGAAAAATGTATTCAGCCTCCCGAGGTTGAAGAGGCGCTGTTGTGCCTTCTTCACCACATTATCTGTGTGGGTGGACAATTTCAGTTTGTCAGTGATGTAACACGCCGAACAACTTAAAACTTTCCACCTTCTCCACTGCTGTCCTGTCGATGTGGATGCTCCCTCTGCTGTTTGCTTTAGTCCACGATCATCTCCTTTGTTTAGTTGACGTTGAGTGATAAGTTATTTTCCTGGCACCACATTCCCAGAGCCTTGTCGCCGTTGTTGGTAATCAAGCCTACTACTGTTGTGTCGTCTGCGAACTTGATGACTGAGTTAGAGGCGTGCTTGGCCACGCAGGCATGGATGAACAGGGAGTAAAGAAGGGGGCGGAGTACGCACCCTTGTGGGGTGCCAGGGTTGAGGATCAACGTGCGGGGATACAGGTTAGTCGAGGTAATTTGTACATGTAGTTAGATAGATAGATAATAAACAGCGAGTACCAACAGTGTAAAAACAAAACAAATGCAAATAGTCCGGGTGGCCATTTGATTAATTGTAGAAGCTGTTTTGGACCTTGACTTGGTGCTCCGGTACCACTAGCTGTGCGGTAGCAGAAAGAACAGTCTATGACTTGTGTGACTGGAGTCTTTGGCAATTTTTAGGGCCTTCCTCTGACACTGCCTAGTATATAGGTCCTGGATGGCAGGAAGCTTGGCCCCAATGATGTACTGGGCTGTACACACTACCCTCTGTAGCGCCTTACAGTCGGATGCCGAGCTGTTGCCATACCAGGCAGTGATGCAACCGGTCAGGATGCTCTCGATGGTGCAGCTGTAGAAATTTTAGCATCTCGGGACACATGCCAAATCTTTTCAGTCTCCTGAACGGGAAAAGGCGTTATCGTGCCCTCTTCACAAATTTCTTGGTGTGTTTGGACCATGATAGTTTGTTGGTGATGTGGACACCAAGGAACTTGAAGCTCTCAACCTGCTCCACTACAGCCTTGTAGATGACAATGGGGGTGTGCTCGGTCCTCCTTTTCATGTAGTCCACGATCATCTCCTTTGTCTTGCTCACGTTGAGGGAGAAGTGGTTGTCTCTGACCTCCTCGCTATAGGCTGTCTCATCGTTGTCGGTGATAAGGCCTACCACCGTTGTGTCATCAGCAAACTTAATGATGGTGTTGGAGTTGTGTTTGGCCATGCACTCTTGGGTGAACAAGGAGCGCAGTTGGGGACTAAGCACTCACCCCTGAGGGGGCCCTGTGTTGAGGATCAGCGTGGCAGATGTGTTGTTGCCTACCCTTACCACCTGGGTGCGACCCATCAGGAAGAACAGGATCCAGTTGCTGAGGCAGGTGTTTAGTCCCAGGGTCCTTAGCTTAGTGATGAGCTTTGTGGGCACTGTGGTGTTGAACGCTAAGCTGTAGTCAATGAACAACATTATCACATAGGTGTTCCTTCTGTCCAGGTGGGCAAGGGCAGTGTGGTGTGCAATTGAGATTGCGTCAATTGTGGATCTGTTGTGGCAGTATGTGAATTGGAGTGGGTCTAGGGTTTCCGTGATGTTGATGTGAGCCATGACCAGCTTTTCAAAACACTTCATGGCTACCGATGTGAGTGCTACGGGGCGGTAGTCATTTAGGAAGGTTACCTTTGCTTTCTTGGGCACAGGGACTATGGTGGTCTGCTTGAAAGACGTAGGTATTACAGACTCGGCCAGGGAGAGATTGAAAATGTCAGTGAAGACACTTGTCAGTTGGTCCGTGCATGCTCTGTGTACCCGTCCTGGTAATCCGTCTGGCCCTGCGGCCTTGTGAATGTTGACCTGTTTAAAAGGTCTTACTCACGTCGGCTACGGACAGCGTGATCACAGTCGACCGGAACATCTGGCGCTTTCATGCATGCTTCAGTGTTAATTTCCTCGAAGCAAGCATAAAAGGCATTTAGCCCGCTGGTAGGCTCATGTCACTGGACAGCTCACGGCTGGGTTTCCCTTTGTAGTTTGTAATAGTTTGCAAGCCCTGCCACATCCGACGAGTGTCAGAGCTGGTGTAGTAGGAGTCAATCTTGTGTCCTGTATTGACGCTTTGCCTGTTTGATGGTTCGTCTGAGGGCATAGCGGAATTTCTTCTAAGCGTCCGGATTAGGGTCCCACTCGTTGAAAGCGGCAGCTCTCGCCTTTAGCTTGGTGCGGATGTTGCCTGTAATCCATGGCTTCTGGTTGGGATATGTACGTACGGTCACTGTGGGGATATGCATGTCGTCGATGCACTTATTGATGAAGCCGGTGACTGAGGTGGTATTCTCCTCAATGCCATTGGATGAATCCCGGAACATATTCCAGTCTGTGCTAGCAAAACAGTCCTGTAGCGTAGCATCCGCATCATCTGACCACTTCCGTATTGAGCGAGTCACTGGTACTTCTTGCTTAAGTTTTTGCTTGTAAACAGGAAGTTAGAATTATGGTCAGATTATTTAATTGGAGGGTGAGGTAGAGCTTTGTACACATCTTTGTGTCTGGAGTAAAGTTGATTTTGTTTTATTCCCTATGGCTACACATGTGACATGCTGGTAGAAATGAGGTAAAACGGATATAAGTTTGCCTGCATTAAAGTCCCTGGCCACTAGGAGCGCCACTTCTGGATGAGCATTTTCTTGTTTGCTTATGGCCTTAATCAGCTTGTTGAGTGCGGTGTTGTGGTGGTAAATATACGGCTACAAAAAATATAGATGAAAACTCTCTTGGTAGATAGAGTACCTCATGATTAGCTGTAGACCACACTACCTCAGGTGAGCAATACCTCGAGACTACCTTAATATTAGACATTGCGCACCAGCTGCTGTCTTGCCGATGCACGGAAAACCCAGCCAACTGTATATTATCCATGTCGTCGTTCAGACACGACTCGGTGAAACATAATATATTACAGTTTGTCCCGTTAGTAGGCTAGTCTTGAACGGAGCTTCTCCAGTTTATTCTCCAGTGATTGCACGTTGGCCAATAGAATGGATGGTAGAGGCGGGTTACCCACTCGCCGACAAATTCTCACAAGGCACCCTGATCTCCGCTCCCTGTATTTCCTTATTTTCTTCATGCGAATGAATACTACCACAACGTGGTCGTTTTGCACCTTGGTCTAGCAAAAAGTTAAGAGTGTGGTCAATGATGAATGTTTGTAGAGTTTGTGGATAAACTAGTGGAGTGTAAATAGACCCTTAAACTAGTCACACCAAGTCCCTCACTCCAGTGCAAAATTCTATATTTATGTCTTCGGTGATGTATTTTGAGTGGATGCTGAAGCTGAACAACGTTTGAATGAGAGAAAACATAATTGTAATCTACCAGTGTTGTTATGGGGTTGTTAGCCTAGATCTTTTGGAGGCCTGCAGATCAAAATCTCCCGCTCATGCTGTAAACACAGTCCAGTTCAAAGTAAATGGCACAGATCTATATATGGCAATGGTCTATTTGCATATAGGCCTACTGCAGCTCTGATTGTTTATGCCGCACAAGTCTGTGTAGAGTACGGACTGAGCCGTGCATGTCAATGCAATAGAATCCTACTCCTATGCGTTCTGTCTACAACAAAATCTCTTGAATAGTTTGTTTTGTTTCAGTATGTTGCATTGAAAGTGGCTAATATTGTGTTGATTAGATCACAATTGCCACAGAGATGTTGAGTGTTAACAGGGAAAACTCCAGAACAGTGGTCACCAACCTTTTCTGAGTTAAGATCACTTTGAGTCTGAACACATAAAAAGCGTTCAGACTCAAAGCGTAAGCCTATACAACATTAACCAATAAAAAACAGCACTGTAGCAATGACGTTTGTCAGTAAGCTATAGGCCCAATACATTATCACCGCATTTTGACTTTACTTGAATTGCCCTGCCAATGCATTGCTGTTCTGACATTTTTTAAATTATATTTCAACATTTGAGTTAGGCTGTATGATCACACCAGTGATAGATCCATTGTTGTATTACTTGTGAGGCACAGCTGAGTGAGCATACATTTAAAACATTTGCTTTTTATTTTACAGGGCTGATGGTGCATGCATCTGATGGTCAGTCTCAGTGGAGGGAGAGAGCAGCATCCCTCCGCTCTCCCTTTCCTCTACTGACACTGACCAAAAAGGAACACCGTCTTCCAGCTGATGGTGAAACTCGAGTCTCACCACATTATTTCTGCCTCACGCACAAATTCATGTTGTTACTCCTATGAACAGAGAAAGTGAAATATTCCTTGATATTAAAAAAGACCCAAGTCGCTAATAATTACAACAACGCAAGCCTATAGATAAACTTTCCTACTCATTCATTACTTCTGAAGTGCTTGTTGTAGCGCTGAGTGGAAATAGGAAGAACGCACATTATGGCTTATAAAAGTGTTGAATACAAAGTATTGACACTTCTGAGTAAGAACTTAAACATGAAGTCACTCATAAAAACAGCAGCTCTTCGCTGTATTCGTTGGCTCTCTCTCTAGTCGTGGTTTTTAAACGTTTTGAAATCTCACAGTATCAACTTTGCTGTAGCTTTCTTTGATGCCTGCTACGTTACTGCAGACACGGTAATCTGAGCCCATCCGATTGGCCAGCGGAAGGCCTATAGTGCACTTGATTTGCCCTCTGGGCCCGCTTGGAAGGCAAAGTTTGTACCTTCAGACACACGAAATGGTTCGAAATGGTTCAAAATGGCAACAGTTGCCTACCCAGCTTAATCACCAACAGCCCGAGACGAAAATAAAATAAAATAGGAACACAAGGCTTTCTAGTTTTGTTTTTTACAGAAATGTTTGTCAAACGACTACGAAGGCCTTGGCTATCGACCGGTTGGTGACCCCTGTTCTAGAAAGTTGTGTGAAGTTCGATCTCGTGCTTCTCTCTGTGGGCTAATATGTGTTCTGCACAGCAGTCCCGGGGGAGCTGTGCGGCATTATCGAAGCTACTGCATGCCTTTGCACAGCTTAGAGGGAACATTGATTATGACCCCTCTATGGAAAGATGAGACACTCACGAACAAGACAGTCTTCTCAGTTTTTGCGGTACAGCTGATCTGCCAACTTCTGTCTGTAGCGGCCTGAACAGTTTGGGCTACACACTAACATGATCCATCTGTGTAAAGGTGAAACTCATGAACACGTACATCAGTCGTTTTGCTTTAGGATGCCCACAGGCCTCACAAGACTCATCTGAAGGTCCTCCATTACCAGTCAAAAAAGTTATGTAAGTATATATGAAGACTGTTCAGTGACAAAAAAATGGGTTTGTAAGGGCTAATAGCAGTAAGGCCAAATAAAACATTTCATCAAATACATGTTTTATATATATTTTTGATACTTTAAGGGGTTTTACAATTCAAAATCAAATAGCAAAATGATCCTTGGTATGACCTTCTTAAAACAATTCCATTTAGCTTAGTACAACCTCCCCGGCTTAGACAGGGCTAAAACTGTTTAGTGCCAAAAAAGAAGAGGTTAAATTATTATATCTTTTATAGGACACACACACTTCAGAACAAACTTCCTTTAGATTTTTTTTGGGGGGGGGACTATCTGTTGCTCCATGTAGTGAATCTGTTATTGACTGCGTTTGTATGGGCTAATAGCAGTAAAGCCAAACATATTTTTCATAAAATAAATATTTTGGGATACTTCAAGGGGTCTTAAAATTCAAAATCAAAATGATCCTAGGTATGACCTTAAAACAATTCCATATAGCTTAGTAGTAACCCCAAGCTTAGACAGGGTTTAGACAGAAATATATATTGTTAGAGTAGACGACCTTGTGCATTTCTGGTAAAATAACAACCCAATGTTTATATCCCAGGACAAATTAGCTAGCAACAGCAAGTCAGCTAAATTGCCATATATTATTAATGCTTTTCGACCTGTCCCCAAATTAATATAGTTGGTTCAGAGTTCGTTTTGATATTTCAACCTGCGTGTCCTGATCGCGTCAGGTGTTGATGGACAAAATAATCATGCGCGCGATGGACGCACGCCCGCGAGAGGCCACGCAGACGCGCGCGAGCAATGTGGGTGCAATGATTGAATAACATGTATGTGTACATTTATTTTGTGACGCAAGCGGTGAGGCCTATACATACTGATCAACATGTCACTGGCGTCCAGTCGACGTTTTGAACGCGTCAAAATACGAAGACTGCGTTGAATGCAGCATAGAGCCAAAATAAAGTTGTCGGGCAGCCTTTTTTCATGTAGCCTTCGTAGGCTAAAAACATTATGAAGACAGACCAAAAGCTATCCTGACATGAACGAACAATTCCATCAGTCAAGTAGCATAATAGGCGACTAGCTTGCAATAGACCCTTGGCTAGACGTGAACTTACCTGTTTCAACGGTCAGGTAAGTGAGAATGAGGAACAACTTTTCAGCACGGTAGGCTATAGCGGTGAGTCGGACTTCAGACCCCTGGGACAACGTTGTGGATTCTGACTGAACATAAAACAAACGGCTAAAGTGAAGTTCTTTTTTTATTATTCATCTGTTTTGAATGAAACATGATCGTCTACCTTAGTCACTGACAGTGTATGCTTTACATGCTTGTTCCAGGAGTTGCCACGTTCAGCTAGGAAACAACAATGACATCTGAGTGAGCCAATGGTATTGTGTAAACTCAGCACATTATAGCCAATGACTGAACGCTGCCTCTTGAATGAACATGCTGAGAACACCGGCGTCTAGTTGCTCTGAGGTTTGTTCAAGATCGACAAACAATCACATGCTTTTGAGCTAACTTTAAATTGATGCTTGTTCGTGAGGGAGTCATTAGCTAGTCATAACCCGCAGTCTCCGCGGTTATAACTGACCGGGCAGAAAAAGTCAACGTCAATCCAAGGAGGCAAAAAGGACAGTTTCTGAGTTTAATTCAATAAAAGAAAATCTGCGAAAGTAGATTTGAAAATAAAGAGAAGGTTGGGCAAGAAAAGTAATGTTTAAGATGTACTTGGTGAAGTGGTAAACAATGTTGACACCCCTTGTCAAAAAATTGTTCTGCTGTATTTGACTGTAGCCTATAGTGCATTATCTTTATTTGCGGGTTCGGTTCGGGTACAGGCCTTAGATTTTCACTTCATCACATAGCCTGTTAGGGCGGTTGCAGATGGGTTATTAACAATTACGGGCAGGTGCAGGTAAACAAACCTAACTTGTAGCAGTGTCATGGATGACCTGCCTGACAATTTTGGGGCGGGAAACAGCTAACTTCCTACAATTCTACACATTTTGCCATGGGGCAAATAGAAAACTGTACAATTATATATACAATCTCATGCTATTCTACACATTTTGCAATGAGGCTGAGAGAATTTGGAATGTTTAAAGCTAATTTCCTGCAATTCTTCACATTGCCATGGTGCAGAGAGAAAAATGTGCAAAATTCTGTAATTCTAAATATTGTTGCAGTGCTTATTACCTGTTCATATGCTATCTGGGGGGGGGGGGGGGGGGCTCCAGGCAGCCCATGCCCCCTCCCCCGCCCCCCACCTTGTGGGGGCTGTGGGGTGTGTTGTTCGTCAGTGAGTAGCTCCTCAGTCAATAACAATAACACAATTTCAACAATGTGCTATAATAGTTTGTTTACATCTCCTTATAAACAAATAATTAACAGTTTATAAACTTTATATTATCCCTTTATCATTCATCCTACAGGTAATGGTCAATACCGTAACCCTACTTTATTGTATAATAACCATGGGGGTGCTGGTATCATTCTTCCTTGCAGGCTTTTAGGATTTCCCTTTCACCCTAGTCCATTCTATTAGAAATGAACAATTAGTTATGTTAGCTTAGCTTAATTGTGGTCCTATGATAAAGGAGATTTCATTGCTTGTGTTGATTTAGACATCATTCTTTTGCATTAATGGACAAAGTGATGATATCATGGTGCTCCTTTTCTATACATAAAAATGTTTTGTCTCTTAATTGTGGTGGTTAGTAATTCAAAGTAGTCAAGCACTATCAGCAAACTAGAGGTGTGCTAGAGTGACTGTTGGTTTCACATTGTGCCTCCAGCTAGTGACAGGTGGTCCCTTCACAGGGGAATTCAACCTGGTTTTCTGGTTTTCTCACCAGTAACAGCATATTATCCACAAATCACCTTCTCTTATGAATGGGGAGTATGTGTACATTGAGAAGTCTCAATAGAAATGAAACATTGTGATATGATTGAGTTGGTTCTTTATTCTGAAAGAGAATAGTATTATTACTCAAGTGTTAGTTGAAATAGACACTTTTGATATATTTTTATCCATCAATGTGAAGCTTTCTACAGAGCCCCATAGAATGGATCTTGAATTGCATTTCAGCATATAGTGTGTAAAAATGGCTGATAGTGATATAATTCTGATGGTAAATTATTATCTACTTGGTCTTCAGTAATGACTGATAGTGATATACTGATCGTAGGTCTTGCTCCCCAGAACTGTGCTGGTATGTCATATGAAGAGCTGAATGATGACCTTTAGCACAATGGGCAGGAGGCCCAAACTAAGAGGTTGGATGAACTTTTCCCCCATCTGCAGCCGTCAGTGGTAAAGGTAAGCATTTAGTTTAAAGGTTGCTTTTTGATGTCCCAGAGAGCTTCTGGATGAGAACAAGGTCAGAGTAAACACACAATACGATGTGTTATCTACTCCTGACAAATCAGCAAACAGGGATTACGTGACTGCGTTGACCAACAGGAGGAGCATGCCAGTGCTCAGTTTTCACATGGATTGATAGTATTTTGGGGGGAAGTTAGTGTACATCACTGGAGTTGAATTACAGCATAATGAACAGGTGTCAGTGATGTCCCCCCTCTTCTAGCCATGGCCTAACAGTAGGCCTATAGCCCACCTTTGGTCTTCATAGGACCCGAATAGGAACCTTTGGGGGACACATATTACTAGATGTCTATGTGAACTAAAGATGGGAAGATTCTGGAAAATACTGAAGAATATTGAGATGCGAGGACGATGAGGCAGAGGAGGATGGAGACCATACTACTCACACTGAAACACAAACTACAAACTACTCACACATTCGGAAACATAATGTTAACTTTCACTGCTATTCGGATGACACACAGCTGTACATTTCGATGAAACATGGTGAAGCCCCAAAATTGCCCTCCCTGTTTCAGACATAAGGAAGTGAGTGGATGGCTGCAAATGTTCTACTTTTAAACTTGTTCTAGGTCCCAAGAAACAAAGAGATCTTCTGTTGAATCTGACAATTAATCTTGATGGTTGTTCAGTCGTCTCAAATAAATCTGTGAAGGACCTCTGCGTTACTCTGGACCCAGATCTCTCTTTTGACGAACATATCAAGACTGTTTCAAGGACAGCTTTTTTTCCATCTATGTAACATTGCAAAAATCTGAAACTTTCTGTCCAAAAATGATGCAGAAAAATGAATCCATGCTTTTGTCACTCCTATGTTAGACTACAGCAACGCTCTACTTTCCGGCTACCCGGATAAAGCACTAACTAAACTTAAGTTAGTGCTAAACACGGCTGCTAGAATCTTGACAAGAACCACAAAATTTGATCATATTACCCCAGTGCTAGCCTCTCTACACTGGCTTCCTGTTAAGGCAAGGGTTGATTTCAAGGTTTTACTGCTAACCTACAAAGCATTACATGGGCATGCTCCTACCTATCTTTCCGATTTGGTCCTGCCGTACATACCTACACGTACGCTACGGTCACAAGACGCAGGCCTCCTTACTGTCCCTAGAATTTCTAAGCAAACAGCTGGAGGCAGGGATTTCTCCTATAGAGCTCCATTTTTATGGAATGGTCTAGCTACCCATGTGAGAGACGCAGACTCGGTCTCAACATTTAAGTCTTTATTGAAGACTAATCTCTTCAGTAGGTCCTATGATTGAGTGTAGTCTGGCCCAGGAGTGTGAAGGTGAACGGAAAGGCACTGGAGCAACAAACCGCCCTTGCTGTCTCTGCCTGGCCGGGTCCCCTCTCTCCACTGGGATTCTCTGCCTCTAACCCTATTACAGGGGCTGAGTCATTGACTTACTGGTGCTCTTCCTAGGAGGGGTGCGTCACTTGAGTGGGTTGAGTCACTGACATGATCTTCCTGTCCGGGTTGGCGCCCCCCTTGGGTTGTGCCGTGGTGGAGATCTTTGTGGGCTATACTCGGCCTTGTCTCAGGATGGTAAGTTGGTGGTTGAAGATATCCCTCTAGTTGTGTGGGGGCTGTGCTTTGGCAAAGTGGATGGGGTTATATCCTGCCTGTTTGGCCCTGTCCGGGGGTAACGGCCGATGGGGCCACAGTGTCTCCCGACCCCTCCTGTCTCAGCCTCCAGTATTTATGCTGCAGTAGTTTATGTGTCGGGGTACTAGGGTCAGTCTGTTATATCAGGAGTATTTCTCCTGTCTTATCCGGTGTCCTGTGTGAATTTAAGTATTCTCTCTCTCTCCCCCCTCTCTCTCTTTTTTTTGAGCCCTAGGACCATGCCTCAGGACTACCTGGCCTGATGACTCCTTGTTTCCCCCAGTCCACCTGGCCATGCTGCTGCTCCAGTTTCAACTGTTCTGCCTGCGGCTATGAAACCCTGAGCTGTTCACCAGACGTGCTACCTGTCCCAGACCTGCTGTTTTCAACTCTCTAGAGACAGCAGGAGCGGTAGAGATACTCTGAATGATCGGCTATGAAAAGCCAACTGACATTTACTCCTGAGGTGCTGACCTGTTGCACACTCGACAACCACTGTGATTGTTATTATTTGACCCTGCTGATCATCTATGAACATCTTGGCCATGTTCTGTTATAATCTCCACCTGGCACAGCCAGAAGAGGACTGGCCACCCCTCATAGCCTGGTTCCTCTCTAGGATTCTTCCTAAGTTCTGGCCTCTCTAGGGATTTTTTCCTAGCCACCGTGCTTCTACACCTGCATTGCTTGCTGTTTGGGGTTTTAGGCTGGGTTTCTCTACAGCACTTTGTGACATCAGATGATGTAAGAAGGGCTTTATAAATACATTTGATTGACTGAAGGACAAATGTCCAAGCCAGGGTGAAACCCATCATATATGTATTAACCCTAGATGACTGATAAGGTGTGCTGTTTTGAACCTACCACATAATTTTTTCGTATTGGCTAAAAAAAAAAAAATTCTGAACCCATTTCCGTTTGTTGGCCAGCTCAATTAGTGTTGTAACGGTTGTCGTCGGGAATGGAGGACCAAAACGCAGCAGGAATGTGGATGCTCATCTTGTATTTGTTTTAAAATAAAGAGAACAACAAAACAGTCTTGTCACGCTCACACAGGCAAACCAAGAAACAATCTCCCACAACACTACACCAAACAATTACCCATATATAGGACTCTCAATCAGAGGCAATGAGAAAGCACCTGCCTCCAATTTAGAGTCCAACCCCCCATTAACCTACACAGAAATACCACAAACCAGAAAGAACATAGAAATACAAAACATAGAACATAGACCAAAACCCGGAAATAATAAATCAAACACCCTACTACATAAATCACCACCCCGAACCACATAAACAAAATACCCTCTGCCACGTCCTGACCAAACTACAATAACAAATAACCCTTATACTGGTCAGGACGTGACAAGTGTACATTTTTCGGAAAACTAAACTAAAATGTCATAAGTTGATGAGGCAAATGGTACGGAGTACTAAACCGCAAACCAATCAAAATGTGTTTAATCTTCGTGTGACCTGGAGTCTGCCAATCATATTCGTCAAAACAGGATGTAAACAAGCTCAGCGAAGAAGGAATTAAGTACTTTCAGGTAAGGCGTTTTAGGATCATGTTCCATCATTTTAGTATTGAAATATGATATAAAAGTTGTGTGTACAGTCTATGTAAGCAAGCTGTTTAATGCAGTGTATTCAAGAGTGTGACCGAGGAGATAAAGGAGGTCAGGGAAAGATGAGTGCCTCCCACACATGTCAAATGCTGACTTCCAGCTGCTGAGGAATTCACCAGGGTTTGAGCACAATTTGTTACATAACGTTTCGGAATGTTACATGTTGGTAACTTTATGTTTGTTTGCTATTAGTAGTAAGTTAATGGTAGGCCGTGGTACTAATATTATGTAATGTAACCTTATATTCTATGTCAGAATGCTATTTTCTCTGTAGGCCTACATGGTAAATACAATGTCACATCACTTTTTATTCTTCAAGGTTCTCTGTATATACAGTTGAAGTCGGAAGTTTACATACACCTTAGCGAAATACATTTAAACTCAGTTTTTCACAATTCCTGACATTTAATCCAAGTAAAAATTCCCTGTCTTAGGTCAGTTAGGATCACACACTTTATTTTAAGAATGTGAAATGTCAGAATAATAGTAGAGAGAATTATTTATTTCAGCTTTTATTTCTTTCATCACATTCCCAGTGGGTCAGAAGTTTACACACTCAATTCGTATTTGGTAGAATCACCTTTAAATTGTTTAGCTTGGGTCAAGCATTTCGTGTAGCCTTCCACAAGCTTCCCACAATAAGTTGGGTGAATTTTGGCCCATTCCTCCTGACAGAGCTGGTGTAACTCAGTCAGGGTTGTAGACTTTGCTCGCACACACTTTTTCAATTCTGCCCTCAAATGTTCTATAGGATTGAGGTCAGGGCTTTGTGATGGCCACTCCAATACCTTGACTTTGTTGTCCTTAAGCCATTTTGCCACAACTTCGGAAGTATGCTTGGGGTCATTGTCTATTTGGAAGACCCATTTGCGACCAAGCTTTAACTTCCTGACTGATGTCTTGAGATCTTGCTTCAATATATCCACATAATTTTCCATCCTCATGATCTCATCTATTTTGTGAAGTGCACCAGTCCCTCCTGCAGCAAAGCACCCCCACAGCAAGATAATGCCACTCCCGTGCTTCATGTTTGGGATGGTGTTCTTCGGCTTGCAAACCTCCCCCTTTTTCCTCCAAACATAACGATGGTCATTATGGCCAAACAGTTCTATTTTTGTTTCATCAAACCAGAGGACATTTCTCCAAAAAGTATGATCTTTGTCCCCATGTGCAGTTGCAAACCGTAGTCTGGCTTTTTTATGGCGATTTTGGAGCAGTGGCTTCTTCTTTGCTGAGCGGCCTTTCAGGTTATGTCGATATAGGACTCGTTTTACTGTGGATATAGATACTTTTCTCCTGTTTCCTCCAGCATCTTCACAAAGTGCCTTGCTGTTATTCTGAGATTGATTTGCACTTTTCGCACCAAAGTACGTTCATCTCTAGGAGACAGACTGCGTCTCCTTCCTGAGCGGTATGATGGCTGCATGGTCCCATGGTGTTTATACTTGCGTACTATTGTTTGTACAGATGAACGTGGTACCTTCAGGCGTTTGGAAATTGCTCCCAAGGATGAACCAGACTTGTGGAGGTCTACAATTATTTTTTGAGGTCTACAGGGTTTTTCTAATGATCAATTAGCCTTTTAAAATGAAAAACTTGGATTAGCTAACACAACGTGCCATTGGAACACAGGAGTGATGGTTGCTGATAACGGTCCTCTGTACACCTATGTAGATATTCCATCAAAAACTGCAGTTTCCAGCTACAATAGTCATTTACAACATTAACAATGTCTACACTGTATTTCTGATCAATTTGATGATATTTTAATGGACAAAAAAATGTGCTTTTCTTTCAAAAACAAGGACATTTCTTAGTGACCCCAAACTTTTGAACGGTAGTGTATGTGTGTGTGTGTGGATATTCCTGGAAGGTACTGCTTGTTTCAAGTGCAGACCTGTAAGGGCCCAGTTCCATGTGAAGGCTGGGGCTTTGGAGAACATGATCAGATAGTAGAGACATAATCCACAATTTTGTAAGTAGTGTAAAATGTATAATTCTTCACTTGCCTTACCTATGGTTGACCAGACATAAATTATAGTGGAACAAGTAACATATAATTGAACAGAAGTTTGTCAACATCATTTTCCTATTCAAGAACAGATCAACTTTGTCACTGTCATGTGATAAAGGCTACACTTCGATGTGCAGTTTGCACAGTTCACACAAAGACACATATCTGTACATGGTAGCTTGTTCGATTTGCAGGTACATCTCCCTTTTACACATTGAGTTTTCTTGCAGGAGCAGTGCACAAGCTCCAAGATGCTAACTGGGGCTGGAGGGAGTGTTATCCAGTTGATCACAAAGAAGTCTCTCTCAATCTTCCAGCCATAGGCCATTGGTGGGGGGATGTCTGGCTGGCTCTGCAGGCTTCTCCTGTGTATGCCTGCTTGGTAGTTTGTCCATTGGATGTGTTTATGCAAGGAGTCTTTGTTTGGTTGTAGACTTCTGTCTGAGCGTCTTCTGTTCCTGAACATCTGACAACTTTCTTGATTTACATCCCTGCATTCTTTTTGATCATACAGGTCACACGTGAAAGCTTTTATGGATTATTGGTCTGGTGGCTGTTGAAAAGCTGTTCCCAACTATATGAAGGTAGAGCAATGTTCATGGCTAGAGAGTAGTGTATTTGCTGCCTTCACTTTGCCAATGCCATGCAGAGCGCTAGAGCACTCACTGTGCCACAGCCAGAGAAGCAGTGGAGATCGATCAGAGCATTAGACTTCTTCATCCAGGTGGTCGTTTGTCCTTTGGACATGTATAGTGTGTGTCTTTGCCCCTTTCCCTGTGTGGAGTACAGGTTTTCTCCAACCTTGCAGAAAGTGACTGCCAGTACAAACACATCATTGTCAGGACTCTTGATCACTACATGTGTGCTGTACTGTGATGCATGCGCACAATCCAGTAATAGCCAAGTGACGGCCTCTTGTATTGTGAACAGTGCTGGCAGTGGTAAAACCTCAAGATATGTGCCGCTGCTGTTCATTCTGAGCGCATGGCACTCAGATCCATGTCCATCTATTAGGGTAATGTCCTCAATCAGATCTTTCCTGGTCTTGGATCATGTCACAAAGACCAAATGTTGCAGACATTCTTTGTTATCGCCACACAACAAGAATTTGGACCATTGTTTGGGAGTTTTTCTGGTCGTCCGAATATATTTTAGTCACCTGACACCCTTTTGTTGCTCAACGACCTCCTTCAGCGTTCTTGATGTCCATTGTTTTGTATGTGTCTGGGACAAAATGCACCACTTTAGATTAGCTGGCTATGTCTGTAGTTATCAGGAACTTTAGTGCCCTGTTGGCAAACATCCCAAATGTATCTTGCTGTTTCATAACTTGAACAAGTGTCATTGCATCCCACACCCAGGTTGAGCCATCAGGGATGCTTTCAACTGTGGCTGGTGGGTTTACTGATCCCTCTAGAAAGTACATGAACTTTGCTTTATCAGTTTTCACGAGGGAGCCATGCTTGTTGGCAATTGCTGCAGGCAAGGGCCCCAGACTATTAGATGAGCATTTCACTGTTGATCTTTCTCACTGTGCCTACCACAATGAGCCTTGCAAAAAGATCTCGAGGAACAGTGCCCGGGAGGAACAGTGCCCGAGAGGAACAGTGCCCGAGACCATTCAATAAACCTATCAGCTAAGCGGATCCTGTCATGTGTCAAACAGCCATGGCTAATGAGGAATGCTTGGGTATGAGCCATCTCCCTTTCATTATGAGATTCATAACATCCTGGCAAGTTGTATACAATCTTCTGACTCTCCTCCTCTAACATTCACACGTACATTGTCAGTAGAGGGGTCTGTTGTCATGCCTGTTGTCCAGGCAATGAAATTTAAAAGCTCATTTGGGACCAGATTTGAGGCAGAGAGAGATGAGGACTGTCAGTTCTTGTAGTAATGCTGCCACAGTTGTATAATGCTAATTTAGTCATCTAGCTCTTAATCTGCAATGGTTTTTAACTTAGAAACTAGTCAAAGTAAGGAATATAATAGCTATTGAATATCTTTATTCGTTCTTTGTTCATAATAAAATATGATTAGCAATTTACACTGCAGGATGAAGACATTACCGAACATATTTTTTATAAAGTGCAACTGTAAAAAAAAATTTGGCTCTTGTACAATACAACAGTAACACATGCAAATGTAAAAAAAAAAAAATCCTGGTTAGGCGATATGCTATTGCTTGCTTTTTCTATGATGTAGTGTACTAGAGTTCTGATTGGATCATCGGATAGTGGTGGCATTTAGCAGTACCGGGATTTTGCCTGACCAGACAGATAATTATAAGATATGTTTTTAGATAAATGTGCACAAACTAGAGGTGCCAGCATATTTTACAAGTCTTGTAGAAATTATTTAATGTCATATACAAAAAAACAGCTCCTCCACAGATCGATCGACTTCACTTTTTTTTGGCCTCGGCCCACCACCGAACTCCTCCATTGTAAAAAATATATATTTTGGAAGCTATAGAAAGATATTTATTAATGTCTACACTCGTTTTTGACAGGTATATTTTATTTCAGACACCTTACTACATGCTTTTACATTATGTTAAGTGAACTGAAAATGAAAAGAAAACATTAAAAAAACATATACAAACATATTCCTTGAAGTTTTTTTTTTTAAAGTCTATAAGAAATAAATACTTAAATACATTTTGCTGAAATACTGTAGAATTCCATTAATTCCTTTGGAGGACTGCTCTTTCTGTGGAGTACCAATATGGCCTCCAGTGGCTTCAAAGCCTCGCATTGGCCAATACATAGCATCAGCAATCCAGGATTTATACACATCATTGGGTGAAATCCACATAGATGACATCAAAATCAATGACTCAAGGTAATGAATTTCAAGTAAGTATTCTTGTCTTTTGTATCACGAAAGATAACATTACATTGGATTTTTATAGAAGGTAAGATTTCAGATCTATTCTAATCCCTGGGGAGGGAGGGAGGGATGGAGGGAGGGAGGGAGGAAGTGCTGGGTTTGGGGAGGGGGACGATCACATCTATTATTACTATCTAGCAGTTTATTTGTCTATCTGTGCCCTGACTGACAAAGTTTGTCCTGACAGCTTGTTTGGCAGGAGCCGACGTTCCTCTGTCGTCCTTCTTGCTGCTTTCCGCACTGACCTTGGGAGCTGTGGCCCTTTGGAGAGAGATGCATTGTGCTGCAGAGATTCACTGCCAATTACAAGTGACAGGTAATACAATGGCCTCTGTCTACACTAAGACTAGATCTGATAAAGATCTTCACTGGATAAAAGAGTATCGACCTCTTTAGATGGATGTAATGAGGATAATTGTTGCTCCTCTGACTTTGTTTTTACATTCTCATGAGACACTAGATTACCCCGCTGGTGTCAGAGTGATACCTCTCCAATGTGGTCGATGTTCTGTTACTCGCATACGATGTGGTGCAAGGACACTGTAGAAATCCCTCTCTCAAACTCTCTCTCTTTATCTACACCATGGATAAAGATGTGTCGCTTCCCATAACACCAAGATAAGATGTCACTTTTTCATTCGCGGGATACTGCTGCAAAGTGTTGTAATGCTTTTTGAATCCTTGCATGCAACCAGATAATAAGGTATGACTTATATTATCACTTTATATTTAGCTAACTGTCCTGACCATAGACTGTATCTTGACATTCTGTAGAATTGAATCATACACAGTGTCTATGATGTTACCCCTAGTTTGAGTGATTCTTTTCTTTTTTATGAAACTGCCAACTCATGGTCTCCAGTCAATCTTTAAAAAATATTTTGTTACTCAAAGTTGGACCTCTTTTAGTGACAGGCTCTAGAGTCCTGATAAACATGTACAGATCGCTTCTGCAGTGAGATCTACAGTGTGGGCGTGCAGCAGGCTCTATGCTAAGCTAGGTTGCCATCATCTGTAGCAGGGAGCCACGTTGTTTGTGTCTGGAGTGGGGAACAAAAGGGCAGGGAGAGGGGGATTTTGGGGTGGGTGAGAGGGGTTGGTGGTTCATCGAGGGAGGGGGGTAGTAGGGAGATTGGTCGCTTTACAAATGTGACAGGCACATTGCTGTAGTTGATGTACTCTGTCATCTTTACTTTTAGGAATGCCATCAATTTTTACACTTCTGTTAATAAGTATTTCAAAAAAGTGGGCTGACTGTCACATATCTGTTTAAATGAAACCCAGATGTGTCATTTTTTGTCTGAAAAACAGGGGCACCTCTCTGGATGTAGGCAGCTGAGACATAGTGTTAACTCATGATACAACCCATCTTAAGAGGAGCCAAATTCACTTTATGTGACGGGTTTTTTTATCGGTTGGAAGCATTTCAAGCCTACTGATTTGAAGATGTCATCTGAAATCATCTTATTACGTAGGGTGGTGGAATTAATCTTGACATTTAGTATCAGAGAAATACTTGTTGATTCGCAGTATTAAAGAAGATTGCCTGTCAGTTTAAATAATATGCTATGTTTTTGCTATGTATTCAAGCTTCCATCTATGATTCCGGACCTATTCCCATTTGAACCAGGTTATTTTCATAAATTGTGTTATTGATTTGAACCAGTACTTCTAGGGAATATTTTCTCCTCAGATGCTGATTTCTGAAATGTTATAAGCACTTCTCTTTTTCCATCTTTTTGTTACAGTATTTTAAGAATGACTATTGGTGTGTGAAGCTGCAGGAACCCATATGGCAGGGTTCCCCAGTAGGCTGCCCGCGGGCGATTCTATTTGGCCCCCTGAGTTTTTTAGGCCCCAAATTGTTTTACTTTTTTATTTTATTTTCGATGTTGGACATAAAAGACTAGGAAATCATCTAAAGTGGTTTTAAATTAGGAAATCTGTTTCCAAGTATTCCCACACATAAATACAGGGGCATAGTATGTGATTATGCCATATTATGTGATTGTATCCCAGTATAATCAAGGTTTGAAATTACTCTGTTTTTGTCATACTTTCTCAGTTTGGGCTTCTTGTGATCATTTTGCAGTGTACAAATGATTTATAACTATGTTCCGGCCCCCGACCATCCGCTCAGCCTGCGGATGAATGTAATTGCCCTATGGGATGCCCTTCAATTTTTATTTCAACCATGTTTATATAGAGGCAATGTTTGCCATCCTCTCAGAAGTATTTTTTTTTTCAGGTAGCTTCTACCCTTCTATTGACATGTCCTTGTGGGTGTAGTGTGAGTTTGCTTTAGAAAAAGACAATTAAACCAAGTAATTTCCTTCTCTTATCCATGTTGATACATGGATTATATTAGATGACTTGGCAATCGTCCATTGTGTGAGCACATGACATGAAAGGAAATGTGTGCTTTGCCTGTGATTTAGCATATTCTTTCTTGTTTTTAGGATTTTAATGAAATATCTGTTAGAGCTAGGAATATGCTCGTTTGAAAACTTTCATGGGGTTTAATTAAGACAGTTGTCTACCATAACCGGCTTAAACATGTATACGATTATGATACATTTCATTCCCATTCCATAGTCCCTTTAGTCATACTCTGAGTTTTCAGGTGGTGTGTAAAAGAGGTAGTCTTGCAATAGCAGAGTCAAGTGGAGGAGGAGCAGCATGGATGAACAGTCAACATCTGTATTCCCTGTTGAATAATACTGTACACTCGTTTACTGTGGCAGTTCTCAGTCTGATGGCTACTTGTATGTGAAGTATCCAGGTACATGAACAATATATGGAGCATGTCAGGGTTGTTGGCTTTCTTCAGTGCTCCAGGTGATGTTCACTAAAGGGATGTCACTGGATATTCAACTGTAGGCCTGCAGTCATTGATCTTTACACCACTGCTGTACAAGGTATAGCTTCCACAGACAGTGACATGTTCATTATAATGTTGGCCAAAAACAAGTCAAATACAGCATACAGTTTCACAAAGAATGAATATGCTGCTCCATTCCAAAATGAAGCTTTGCTTTGCGATGTATTTCACTAGTTGCCCATTCTAAACAGCTGTGTTGTATGTGTAGTATCTGTCCCTCCGTCTACAGTTTGTGTCTACGCTGATGGTCCACTGATGAGTCCTTATGATCAGTATTGTCCTGCTCCTGGGTTCAGTTCAGGGCTAATATCCAATCACAGCTTTAATATACACACACAGCCGAGGGACTTGTTCAGCGCGTCAGACCAAAATATACCCCCGCTCCTTCACCCCTCGACTGGCTCAATTTAAGCATGGGGCTGTGTTCTCCTCCTATCTGCCCTGGGGTTTTTTACATATCTGATGTCCTATGTGTTCCTTGGTTTAATGTGTATGATCTGAGTGTGATCGTAACGGTGAGGAATAACATGTGTGCTGTTATTTCACCAACCAACACAGCACACAGGGATCAACTATTTATGTGAAACGTGTTTTGGGAAGAGGTTGTGTGGGATAGGGTTTAAAAGTGAACAACGAATATGAAACACCTAAAAATGAACGCAAAGGGACAATATTGAAAAGATATTGTAATGTTGAGATATTTAATAAATATAATTAAGTGCTTTCTCCCCAACACCTAGTTTGCACAGCTCTGTTCCAAAACAGTGTTACATTTACAAACCTATAATGTATAAAGACCATTTATACAATCAACATTTTCATCCCATGTTACAGTACCCTCTGCCTCAGAGGACTGCACGTCCTTGGCTTACCTCTATCTCTCAGGTGAAATGGAAGATGTGTATCTAGGCCTATAGCTACTACAGCCCGTATACTTTACAGAGAGAGAGAATGTTCTGTTCATTGTATCTATAAAGATCTCTTCCTCTCATTGGTGTGCCCTTGATTTGCTCACAAAGCAAACCCAGGCCTGCTGTGGGTCCCCAGAGACACCCAGAGAGTAGCAGCTGCTCGCTCTTTCTCCAAACCAACATGGGCAGCACACACATGGGGTGGGGGGTGACGGATGAGGGGGTACTATTTAACGCTCCGCCATGGCTAAACACTGTAAACATCGATAGGCATCCTTGCACAACTGGAAATGTTTGATATGAGCATCAGGGATGTAATTATTTATTTCATTTAGAGGGCAAGGGGCGGGGGCTTAGTTTTGCTGTGAAGGATGAAGGATGCACACTCGTGGGTTTAGCATATCAAGGCGTACCCCAATGACGGAAACTAAAAAGAGGCTCTAAAAAAGTAGTTGTTTTGTATCACTCTCTTTTGGTTCTCTGCCTATAAGCTTTTCCATGTATGTCCAAAAAGTGGTGTGATCAAAGTTTGACAAAAATATATATTATTGAGCTTTCCCTGGCTCAGTAAATTAAATTAATTACAACCTTATAAAGAGTCTAAATGGGCTGTGGGGATCTAATGTCTAGCCCCCTCCAGCGTGCAGTAGGCTAGGCTGCATTTCCCTGGTATCAGGTGGCTCTGATTGACACATTGTGGGGCAAGCTTATTAATGCCAAAGGGGATGGAGAAAATTTGATTCCAGTCTGTGTCACAGCCAGGCTATGTATGCCAAGCCAAGTCCAGGCACGTATATTTACACATATCAGGGAAAAGGGGATGCTTCCTCATTTTGAGTGTTTTATTCCCCCTATGAATGTGAGTGAAGCGGGTAATACATTGACTGTATGTTGATTCCACAGTAGTGAAAGGAAGGCAAGACAGGCATTTATTGCTGTCTAATCAGATTGTGAAATTAATTATGCAGACAGCATCAAGCTCAATTGCAGTTCATTTCTCTCCAATTAATTGTAATGCAAGCCAATTTCAAGATGTGAAAGATCTGAGAGCACTAACAGAAACTGTCCTCTCCATACAAATTGCTTGTGTTTCCACTCTGCCCATCCCACACCTCACCCCAAAGAGTCCCATTGACCAGATTTATATTTTTGTAAATGGGGGGGGATTAGCCATCAGGAGGGCATGCTTGGTTATCACATTTTCACAATGCATTGTTGTGGTTCTTTTCATTTAAATCCTACTGTGGGTTGGAGCTGACCTTTTTAGAGGGGATAATTAAGACCATAATGGCGAGGTGCTCCTCTTGTCTGTCTGTCTGCATAGAGTGGATGATTAACTGAGTCTCTGTTAATGGGGACAAGGCTGGACACTGAAGGCTAGATTTGTTCAGTCAGTGGAGGTGTATTATTCAATCACCATTGCAGATCACCTCCCTCACCTGTCTGCTGGAAGTACATTAAGGGCCGTTCTGTTTGGTATTTTTTAGCATGTCAGATGACCTGCTTTGCCTTTGCTGTCGTTGAACCAAACTGGTGGTCAATCAGAAATGATATTTTTTTATCAATCACTTAAACACTCTTGTGATGAATCTGTGGGTGAGCATTTGAGGGCATCACTGTATTCTAGTGTTGTCTCCCTTTGTGGAGACACTTACATTGATCTCCTGCTGAGTGTTGTCCTGCACCTAAGGTGCAACAGAAGTAGAGCTGTCACATCAGATCAGCGGAAGTGTTGCAGTACAGCGCCTCATGTTCACTTCCCCTCTTTTTATCTTGTCTGGCATTCAGAGTGCCAAGGTTCCCAGGACAGCATATGTTTGATCAGCAGATCCCAGCTCCACTCATGAATAGTAATGTCCCCCTCCCTGGCCAGGGTCCCATAGATTTTAGCCAGCCTGGGACTGGAGTTTTACCAACAGGGCCAGCCCCCCATGCTCCGTGGGGACACTGGGGGGGCCCCAGCTTCCTGCCGAGGAGGTCCGTCAACGCCAAGCCTCCATGCATCACTGTCTGATGCATGGAGTCCCAGTCTGAGTGGGACTGGGTTGGCCAACCCCAGACATTGTCTCCCCCCTAGACACAGTAGGATGCACCCCCAGGCCTCGCTTTATGTCCCACAGCACAGGGTCATGGCAGAGGTACTGAATGACCAATAACTCGGTGTTATCTCCTGTACTTAATGTTGTCAATACTTTGTTGTCAATACTTTATGTTGCTTATGTATTGAGGAAGTAGTCATTGACACAACGAAATGACACAACTGTGACAGATATGTAGGGATTAGGGATCACCATATTGAGGTTCTCAACTGAGGTTCAAACTATTTTAAATTGTTACCTTCTGGATAATGTGCGCTAAGATACATTTTTCCGTCTTTACACTTGTTTTCGGTTTAATTCTCTGTTCAGATAAACCATTAATTAATCAAATGTAACAGTCTTTAAAATGTCATGGTGTCTTTGTATCACAGCTATAATAAATGCCACATAGCTGGGTAAGAGCTATACTGCCCTCTAGTGCTGCCTTGAAACAAATGTATTGTCCATGCTATTTTACTGAGAGAAAGGTATTACAGTAGTAACATTTTAAAAGATCTGTAGATAAAGTATAGCTTTTCATCTTGCCCACCACCGAAGGTTTAGCTCTCTCCTTTTCTAAATCTTGCTATCTCTGAATAAATGTTAGTATTGTAGGGTTGAGCTCACCACAACAACAGCTGCAGCATTTGTTTGCCTTGGCTCTGGCGAAGGTGAGAGCCAGTTATGCTTATACTCCACCATGCAGACTCCCTCCTGCCTGACAGGCTAGGCCCGTTGCCAGGCCAGACCACGGTCCTTGCCAGGGGAATGCCCATTACTGGAGAGCAGCCCTCCACCCACACCATAGCCCTCTGCCAAGGCGCTAGCTGTCAGTGCCCAAAGTGCCAGAGTGGAATTGGGTTCAAAAAGTCAAGGAGGAGGAGTGCCTTTCCTCTTACCAACCTCAAGCGAGACTACCCATCTGTGCTAACCTCTGTGCCCCGTGAGAATAACATCTTTATATGTGTTTCTGTTCAGTGTGAAACTGAATTGTAATGCAGTGATAGGTCAATCCTAATAACCTTTATTTTTCATTATCTTACCAAAGAGCTGGATAAAGTAACAAATATTTATGTCATAAGAAACCACATTTGTTTTTCTCCGAATACCTTTGTCAGCTAATAGTAATGTAGAATCTGTACCTCTCATTCGAAGATGTGAAGACGAGGGCTTCTTCCTACAACGTAAACCATTGTGAGATACATGTATTCTCAGCACATAGATCCTACAGCTCAAGGTCAAGAGGATTCAATGAGGGCTTATCATTAGAGCCAATTATTAGGTCTGACAATGCGTTTCAAACAAATCAATAGCCCTGGTCAAAGCTCTTTCAGAGGGCTGGTCTTCCAATCAATCTCACTCAGGGCCAGACATCTTTTCTCCAATGTTGATGATGGATATTGATGCAACCCTTCTAGCCCATAGTAATCTGTATATATACATGTATGTTTTCAGTCTGTGAAGGAAATGCATTCAGCAATATAACACAATTGTTACCATTTTAGCTGGCATACTAGACTGTTTTTAGGGAGAAGGTTTTCGAAGAAGAAGTTATTGCAGAGTATCTCCTACATCAGCGTCCAAGCCAGCACCACAGAGGGTGGAGGAGTGGGCACCTGAGAAGGGCTCTGGCACGGTAGTATGTCCCAGGCCAGCATTGCAGTGCCCTCTGGCATCATCATGGATATTATACAGGGCTCAACCCAACCCTGAGGCTTGCTGAGGGAGCACCTTGATTAATGCATTTCAAATGGTCCAAGCTAGATTAGATTAAATGAGGTAAAGATGCCTCTACGGTAGTGTATCAGAGTGGGAGAAAGAGGAAAGGGATGGGCATTGCATTTAATGCACACGTTAGGTATGTCATTTGGGAATTTGCTCTTCCCAATCCTAACGATTACAACAATTATCTCTTATAGGTGGGAGATTTTTTTTCAGTTATCATATGCATGTTGAATTCATTCTTCGGTTCAATGCAATCATTCTCAAATGAGCCGCCACTCTTGTCAAATAGCCTGGAGAATAAAGGCTGCGTGCGTTTTACTGGCAATGAAGATAACACAGTGCCAGTCTTCAGATTGGTAGAGGTGGATGTCTGTAGACAGCCAAATCAATGGGGTTTCCTTTGACGTGAAGGTGTAGGCTTGCTGAAAGGCAGATTTGTGAGATGCTGCTACCTTGGGACATTGTTCTCCTGTCAGTCTCGGCAACCTAACAATGTAATCTCTCTCTTCTCTGCTCTCTTCTTCTCCTCTCTCCCGAGGAGCAAATATCCTTCAGGTAAACAGCAATACACGTCACCCCCTGAAGATGTACAATTAATATTTTGTGTGTGCCAGTTAGGAGGCTTTAGATTGAGAGGTTTAGCTGCAGATAAAGGAAATACATTTTTCATCAGGAATAATACAACGCTTAGAGAAAGCACAAGGAGCAGGTGAAAGAGGACAGGGAATTTGTCAAGTGTTGTCACTTCAGGATAATACTGCTTAGCGTTTGATCGGAGTAATCAAGGGGTGTGATGTCTAAGGATGGGGGATTAAACCAGTGTTCACTGGGCTGATGGGAGCCGGTTGAATGCTGCCGTTTCACTGGGCTCAATGGAATTCGCAGGAGTTTTGTTCAGTCTGATTTTAGTTATGTCTCTGGATCTGTTGGAGTGTTTCCAACAGCTGGAACTGAAGGTGTGGACTGCAATGTTGAACACAACACATGAATCGAATCCTTTTTCATTGTTTGATTCAAGATGATAACCTGTACGTAGGTTGGAAAGGGTGTCCTCTGGGATAGTCTACTATGAAAGGAAATTATCAATCTATTCCAATGACTTTCTTGTCCTGCTTTTTTGTTAAGATGCCGGTTGCTGAAGTTTGCTGTAAGTCTACTGCCCCTGCAGTGCTAACGACGAGTCTCACCTTTTGCTCTTTCTCAATTTCATGATCTTAATATCTCCCTTGATGTTTTCAATGGAGTAACTAACTTGTGTGGGTTCAGTGGTACAGTCTGGCACGGTGTGGTGTGGTGGGTGGATGCTTACATGGAGTCCTCTCTAATTTGTTTCTGCTCCAAGGGTTCTCATTAAGGACATGTGGTGGGAGGGCTCACAGTGAGAGGAGGAGAGGCCATGCAGCTTGGGAAGGTCACAAAAACAACAGTATGTTGGGATTACTGGTTGTATGGCTGCGTCCCAAATGGCACCCCATTCCCTATTTACTGCAGCCCACGACTTTTAACCAGAGCCCCTATAGACCCTGGTTAGAAGTAGTGCATTATAAATTGACAAAGCAAATGATAATGATGATTAAAAATGTAATGTTGTCCTATTATGTGCCTGTTTTGAATCTCCGTGCTTTCTGTACCTGCCTACTGTGACCACCTGATGGCAGAAAACACCACAACCACAGAAGCTGTTAATGCCACACACTGAGAACCACAGAGGGCCCTCTCCATGAGGTGAGGTGGTAGTGGCTTATTCACTGGTGTGAAAACATGGGATATGAAATGAATGTCCAGGGGATTTTGTACTAGCCTACTATAGCTTATCAAAATTTACAGGAGCAAGTGTAATTTGAATTGTTCATCTCACCTCTCTCAATCAGTGTCTCAACAAGTAATTAAGAAATGACCTACAAGAATGTGGATATTTTTTGGCCCTTCTCTTATCTCCCACGTATTGAAACATCACAAGACGCCAGAAGGGCAAACTAAATTGGTTGGCTCAGTACACTCCTGGCTCTCGTGGCAGGTCGTTGTTCAGGGGCGCGGCAGTGCCGGAGTGAGCCAGATGGGCTGCGGCCGCCCGGTGCCAAACAAACAGATGAGAGTGAGGGAGGGAGCAAAGTAGTAATGAGCATTCCGAGTCTTTTCGGTGAACCTGCTCATTTGGCTCCCAAATGGCTTTTCATTCAAAATGCTTACATTTTTTCCCAGAACCATGAAAAGATTGTAAAGCTCAAAGGGTAAGCTACCATTATGCCAGATAGTGAAATGCAGCTTCAAATACATTTTTACCTGGAAAATTAGTAGATGGCTTGCAAAAAATATAAAATGCACTGAAAAAAATATACGTGGACCAGACTGACGCGCTCTCCACCCTATTTATTGTTTCTTCAGTCAGGCTTCACACGTTTTAGATCATTATTTTGTAAATTATCTGCAGAAGAACTTTGGTTTGAGCAGTAGTAACAGTATGCAAATCAGGGAGCCAAATGAACGGCTCTTTCACAGATGTGATTCGGTTTCCGACGTTCACAAAAAAGATCCGTTCAAAAAGAGCCGTTCGTTTGCGAACGAACCATCACTTGAGCAAAGGGACGGCGCAGCGGACATTCGCCCGTCCGCCATGTCAATTGAAGGGCTTTCTTTGTCAGCAGCTGATGTCCAACTGAAAAACCTGCTGATGTCAGTTAGACCCATTGAGGTAGGTCAAACCTGCTCTGCGTGTCATACTGTGAGCCTGTCTTTTCAATCGAGAAGGTTGATACGATCAGTGCAATTTACTGTGAAACAGGTTAACCCCTCTAATGAAGGATCTCTTTTTTGGGAATAGATTCCCCTTACACCTTAAACACAGTCTATCTACAGACTCCATGAAAGCTGTGTGTGTGTTTGGTTTTACTATCCTTGTCGCTGGTCCCCACAAGGAAAAATGCTATTACAGGTTTAAGGGTTATGTTTAAGGTTAGGGTTACAATTAGGGTTAGTAGTAGGCTAAGGGTTAGGGCAAGGTTTAGGGTTAGGGGTTTGGGAAAATAGAATTTTGAATGGGAATCAATTGTTTGGTCCCCACAAGGATAGTACAACAAACGTGTGTGTGTAGGAGGAATTTTGGCCTTATGTGCTCATGTAATGTGTTGTGTATATGTTATCTGTCTAGGGATGTTTTAACTTATTTTGTACACTAGGGGCACTCTCGCATGGAGTTATAGGTCACTGGTCACATGTATATAGGTGCACAGCCCACTCGGCACACCACAGTCATTTCAATGTGGACAATTGGGTAATATTTGGTTGAGATGTTGATCAATGAGATTACAGCCTATATTCACACACTCAAAAAGACAGCCAAAAGTTTGTTGAATTCCCGATGTGCCATCTAAAAGCACAACCAAACTCCAATGGAAAACAATGTTTAGGTTTTGGTTTAGTTGTCACCTAAATGTGTTATCACTGCACTTTCAATCATTTAAAAGCACTTCAAAGTTCAAATCTGAATGCATTGTCAACTTAATGTGTTGTTACTGTGCTTCATCTAATAGTAGAACCAAATTACCTGGTTTGCAGTTGAGATTACATTAAAAGTACATGGTACAGGTGATCAGTGCTTGAGATTCTGTGCAGATTATTACATAAATTGTAAAGAACTCCACAGACCTGCGACTTTGCATGACATATGGTAGGTAACAGCATCTCCACCCCGCTGATCCTCAACACTGGGGCCCCACAAGGGTGCGTTCTCAGCCCTCTCCTGTACTCCCTGTTCACCCACGGCTGCGTGGCCATGCACGCCTCCAACTCAATCATCAAGTTGCAGACGACACTACAGTGGTAGGCTTGATTACCAACAACGACGAGACGGCCTACAGGGAGGAGGTGAGGGCCCTCGGAGTGTGGTGTCAGGAAAATAACCTCACACTCAATGTCAACAAAACAAAGGAGATGATCGTGGACTTCAGGAAGCAGCAGAGGGAGCACCCCCCTATCCACATCGACGGGACAGTAGTGGAGAAGGTGGAAAGTTTTAAGTTCCTCTGCGTACACATCACGGACAAACTGAAATGGTCCACCCACACAGACAGCGTGGTGAAGAAGGCGCAGCAGCGCCTCTTCAACCTCAGGAGGCTGAAGAAATTCGGCTTGTCACCAAAAACACTCACAAACTTTTACATATGCACAATCGAGAGCATCCTGTCGGGCTGTATCACCGCCTGGTACGGCAACTGCTCCGCCCATAACCGTAAGGCTCTCCAGAGGGTAGTGAGGTCTGCACAACGCATCACTGGGGGCAAAATACCTGCCCTCGAGGACACCTTCACCACCTGATGTCACAGGAAGGCCAAAAAGATCAAATATTTTTTTCCCTCACTGTACATTACTCATCTCATATGTATATACTGTACTCTATACCATCCACTGCATCTTGCCTATGCCGTTCTATACCATCACTGTCACGCCCTGACCTGAGAGAGACGGTTTATTTCTCTATTTTGTTAGGTCAGGGTGTGGGGTGGGCATTCTATGTTTTGTATTTCTTTGTTTTGGGCCGAGTATGGTTCCTAATCAGAGGCAGCTGTCTATCGTTGTCTCTGATTAGGAATCATACTTAGGCAGCCTTTTCCCACCTGTGCTTGTGGGTAGTTGTTTTCTGTTTAGTTTTCTGTACCTGACAGAACTGTTGGCTTGTTTTGTTTTGTTATTTTGTTCAAGTGTTTCATAGTGGAATAAAATCATGGGCACTCAACACGTGCACCTTGGTCCCCTCATTACGACAGCCGTTACAATCACTCATTCATATATATATATATTTTTTTATGTACGTATTCTTATTCATTCCTTTACACTTGTGTGTGTGTGTGTGTGTGTGTATAAGGTAATTTTGTGAAATTGTTAGGTTAGATTACTCGTTGGATATTACTGCATTGTCGGGACTAGAAGCACAAGCATTTCGCTACACTCGCATTAACATCTGCTAACCATGTGTATGTGACAAATAAAATTTGATTTGATATCTTGAACATGCACTCTTTCTATAATTACAAGAAGACAATTATAGTTACGGTAACCTAAATGTGGCTATGGGATGTTTTACTAATTTTAAGGTTGAATAAATAATGTTACATTCGTTTGTAAGATCGCCTTAACTTCAGGCTATTTACTGTATTAAACAAGTAATATTGAATTGTGTTTGGTTGACAACACAACCAAATAGCCTACATCTCCTTTAAATGTTGATATTTGGTTGTGTTGTCAACCAAACACAACTCAATATCACTTTTGCAATACAGTAAATAGCCTAAAGTTAAGGCTATCTTACAAAATAATGTAACATTATTTATTCAACCTTAAAATTAGTAAAACATCCCATTGTCGACAAGTTAACAAATTATACTGTATGTTGGATTCACGTATCCAACTCAACCAAAAATACAAGTTAAAGAAAAAGATGAAACCATTAGCTGAAATGGAACTATCCAAGCAGCAGATAGCCTACATCAACATTTAAAGGAGATGTAGGTTATTTACTGTTTGGATAGTTCCATTTCAGCTAATGGTTTCATCTTTTTCTTTAACTTGTATTTTTGGTTGAGTTAGAGACATGAATCCAACATACGTTATTATTTGTTAAATCGTTGACAAGTTAATAGGCTATTTACTGTATTGCAAAAGTGATATTGAATTGTGTTTGGTTATCAATGCAACCAAAAATTAACATTTGAAGGAGATGTAGCTTCTGCTTGGATAGTTCCATCTGTGCCACTGACTTTGTCAGGCTTTAATTTCAGTTTGTCTACAAATTAATAACTGTTATGTTGGATTCATGTCTCCATTTCAACCAAAAATCTAAGTTAAAGATTAGGACTAAATCAAATTAAACTTGAAATTCACTTTAAATAAAGTTTGATTGGATTTTTAAACCCATAAGAGTCTAAACCCTGTCTAAGCCTGGCGAGGGGGTTCTTCTAAGATATATGGAATTGTTTTAAGCAGGTCATACCAAGTATAATTTTGCTATTTATTTGAGAATTTTAAGACTCCTTGAAACAATTATTTTATGAAAAATGTTTTGGGGCCTTACTGCTATTAGCCCAAAATGCTACAAACACATTGAATAACAGATGCACGACATGGAACAACAGATAGTCACAAAAATAAATCAAAAGGAAGGTTGTTCTGAATTGTCTTTCATATATCTGAGAGATACAAGAAAGATCAGTAAAAAACATTTTTACATTACTTTTGGCGCTAAACAGTCTCCAACATTGGATGCTACTGAGGGGAGGATGGCTCATAATAATGGCTGGAATGGAGTCAATGGAATGCTAACACCTCAAACACCTCAAACACGTGGTTTGTATGTGGTTGATACCATTACATTGACTCCCTTCCAGACATTATTATGAGCCGTCCAACCCTCAGCAGCCTCCACTGGTCTCCATATATACTTCTGTAAATGTTTAAGGCGGATGCAGTGGATTGAGATGCATCCAATGCAAAAAGACAGAAATCTCTAGTTTAAACGGACAGATTTTTATGGGGATTTTTTTGTATCATGCTAATTAGATTTCCGCAGGGGCAAGGACATCGACCTTAGGGGGTTGAATTAACTTTGATTTGTGGTTGAGATGGAGACGTACTGTATATCTAACATATAAATATAACTTTTGAATCAACCAAAGCTTTAAACTCTAGACCTACAGTGTATTCGGAAAGTATTCAGACCCCTTGACCTTTTCCACAATCTGTTACGTTACAGGCTTATTCTGAAATGGATTAAATAAAACATTTTCCTCATCAATCTTCACACAATACCCCATAATGACAAAGCAAAAACAGGTTTTTAGAAATATTTGCAAATATATTAAAAATAAAAAACAGAAATAACTTATTTACATAAGTATTCAGACCCTTTGCTATGAGACTAAATTGAGCTCAGGTGCATCCTGTTTCCAATGATCATCCTTGAGATATTTCTACAACTTGATTGGAGTCCACCTGTGGTAAATGAAATTGATTGGACATGATTTGGAAAGGCACACACCGGTCTATATAAGGTCCCACAGTTGACAGTGCATGTCAGAGCAAAAACCAAGCCATTAGGTCGAAGGAATTGTCCATAGAGGTCCGACAGGATTGTGTCGAGGCACAGACCTGGCGAAGTGTACCAAAACATTTCTGCAGCATTGAAGGTCCCCAAGAACACAGTGACCTTCATCTTTCTTAAATGGAAGAAGTTTTGGAACCACCAAGACTCTTCCTAGAGCTGGCTGCCCGACCAAACTGAGCAATCGGGGGAGAAGGACCTTGGTCAGGGAGGTGACCAAGAACCTGATGGTGACAGAGCTCCAGAGTTCCTCTGTGGAAATGGGAAACCTTCCAGAAGGACAAACATCCCTGCAGCACTCCTCTATGCTAGAGTGGCCAGACGGAAGCCACTCCTCAGTAAAAGGCACATGACAGCCCACTTGGAGTTTGCCAAAAGGCCTAAAGGACTCTGACTATGAGAAACAAGATACTCTGGTTTGATGAAACCAAAATTAAACTCTTTGGCCTGAATGCCAAGCGTCACGTCTGGAGGAAACCTGGCACCATCCCTACGGTGAAGCATGGTGGTGGCAGCATCATGCTGTGGGGATGTTTGTCAGTAGCAGGGACCGGGAGACTAGTCAGGATCGAGGGAAAAATGAACAAAGCAAAGTACAGAGAGATTATTGATGAAAACCTGCTCCAGAGTGCCCAGGACCTCAGACTTGGACAACGGTTTACCTTCCAACAGAACAACAACCTTAAGCACACAACCAAGACAACGAAGGAGTGACCTAGTCTCTGAATGTCCATAAGCCTGGACTTGAACCCGATGGAACATCTCTGGAGAGACCTGGAAACAGCTGTGCAGTGACGCTCCCCGTTATGGGTATTGCGTGTAGATTGATAAGGGGAAAAACGATTTAACCCATTTTAGAATAAGACTGTAATGTAACAATGTGGAAAAAGTCAAGGGGTCTGAGTACTCTATGTATTGTCTATTTTTAGTTGAATCCTGGGTTAAATTTAAATAATAGCTGCTGATGACTTCACAAATGATATATAGGCCTAAATAGAATTATTGATATATGACTGATATAGTGTAGCGTTTACACTTAATTTGCTCGGTCCCGCATGGCTCAGTTGGTAGAGCCTGGCACTTGCAACGCCAGGGTTGTGGGTTTGAGTTCCACGGGGGATCAGTACTAATGAAACTGTACAGTATGCACTCACTACTGTAAGTCGCTCTGGATAATAGCATCTGCTAAATGTAAAAAAATTTAAACCTAGCCTTTTGGAATTACTTTGGCAGCAACAGTGAATCTTTTCAGTTTTTAAGTTGAGGTTTCTCAACAATTATTCTCATGATAGCATATTAGTAATAGTCAGTGACAAATATCGATGCCAAGCAGGGCTGAGCTTGGTTAAAACCCTGGATAGGAGACCAATGGGATAGCTCCAGATAAATCGATTTTCCAGTATTATTTGCTGCCCAGCCAATAGTTTTTTTTTCTTATAGTGGATGTAATGTTGGAGATCTGCTATTTCAAAGGTATAAATTCAACCTATTTTATACAAGATTTGTCTATGTTGAAAATTGGTTACCATGATGACATAATCCTGTTTTTGACATTTCACTCTCATAAAAACTGCCTAAACTGTTTTTGTACATTGATGACTTTTTGCAAATCCAATGTATTTTGTATTTAGATTCCACACCACAATACTGTATGTTGAAAAATTACATTGAAACAATGTTGATTCAACCAGTTTGTGCTCAGTGGGAGGTGAACAGGATATGTTAGCACAGGTGAGAGGAGAGAGCATATGGTTCTTGTTTTTGTGTGTGGTTCAAGCAAGAACACCGAGGTAACCTGCTTAAATGACTACCGACCCATAGCACTCCCATTTGTAGCCATTAAGTGCTTTGAAAGGCTGGTTATAGCTCACATCAACACCATCATCCCAGAAACCCTAGACCCACTCCAATTTGCATACCGCCCCAACAGATCCACATATGATGCAATCTCTTTCCCACCTGGATAAAAGGAACACCTACTGTACATGATAATGGTGTTCATTGACTACAGCTCAGTGTTCAACACCATAGTGCCCTCAAAGGTCATCACTAAGCTAAGGACCCTGGGACTAAACACCTCCCTCTGCAACTGGATCATGGACTTCCTGACAGGGCCGCCCCCAGGTGGTAAGGGTAGGCATCAACACATCTGCCACGCTGATCCTCAACACGGGGGCCCCTCAGGGGTGCATGCTTAGTCCCCTCCTCTACTCCCTGTTCAGCCATGACTGCGTGGCCAAGCACGACTCCAACACCATCATTAAGTCTGCCGACAACGCAATAGTGGTAGGCCTGATCACCGACAACGATGAGACAGCCTATAGGGAGGAGGTCAGAGACCTGGAAGTGTGTTGCCAGGACAACAGCCTCTCTCTCAACGTGATCAAGACAAAGGAGATGATTGTGGACTACATGAAAAGGAGGGCCAAGCACACCCCCATTCTCATCGACGGGGCTGTAGTGGAGCAGGTTGAGAGCTTCAAGTTCCTAGGTGTCCACATCACCAACAAACTATCATGGTCCAAACACACCAAGACATTCGTGAAGAGGGCATGACAACGCCTATTCCCCCTCAGGAGACTGAAAACATTTGGCATGGGTCCTCAGATCCTCAAAAAGTTCTACAGCTGCACTATCGAGAGCATCCTGACTGGTTGCATCACTGCCTGGTATGGAAACTGCTCGGCCTCTGACCGCAAGGCGTCACAAGGGGTAATGCGTACGGCCCAGTACATCACTGGGGCCAAGCTTCCTGCCATCCAGGACCTCTATACCAAGCGGTGTCAGAGGAAGGCCATAAAAATTGCCAAAGACTCCAGCCACCCTAGTCATAGACTGTTCTCTCTGCTACGGCAAGAGGTACCGGAGTGCCAAGTCTAGGTCGAAAAGGCTTCTTAACAACTTCTACACCCAAGCCATAAGACTGGCTTCCTGGACTATTTGAATTGACCCCCCCCCCCCCCCCCCCGTTTTTTTACGCTGCTGCTACTCGCTGTTTATTATCTATTATCTATTATCTATGCATAGTCACTTTACCCCTACCTACATGTACATATTACATCAATTAACTCAACTAACCTGTACACCCGCATTTTACGGTAACGTCTACTACACCTGTTGGATTCAACACATGTGAAAAATAACATTTGATTTGAATTGTTATATGCAATGTTGCTCCTTGTTTCTTGTCTTCTATATCTTCAATTCAGATCTAAGGCTGGAAAGACAATTCTATGTGGATGCGTCCTGAATTGCTCTCATCTTGTGCTAGTGGAGTTTCATAGGTAATTACCTCAACAGGAGCCAACAGGGCCTTCTTTCATGCCACAACAGACTTCACATTACTACTGGTGGGCCATAAACTTCTCAAGATAGAATGGCTCCTGAATAGAGCAGGTGGAGAGGTGGTGAAAACATGTAGCTACTGGGGGTATTTTTATATAGTGTTTGCTTTTTATGGGATTGGCCTATTTATTTTTCAGTGACAATGCCCTGTTTAAATTGGCCCAACACCCCCATTACACCCACAACAGAAATGCTCCCTGGACGATTTTATGTTTAGTGCATAGCACCACCTTGTGGGCAATGCTGCATGGTACTGAAGGAAACAGAAAATACTGCTGGTTCACATTCTGAACAGAAAAAAAGTAATGTGAAAATGACCAGTGGTGGAAGAAGTACTCAAATGTCATACTTAAAAGTAAAGATACCAGTAAATGACTCAAGTAAAATTGAAAGTCACCCAGTAAAATACTACTTGAGTAAAAGTCTGAAAGTATTTGGTTTAAAATATACTTAAGTATCATAATTAAATGGAATTGCTCAAATATATTTAAGTATCTAAAGTAAAAGTATTAATAATTACAAATTCCTTATATTATGTAAACTCAGATGGCACAATTTTGATTAGATTTTGTATTTACGGATAGCCAGGGGCACACTCCAACACTCAGACATGAATTTACAAATGAAGTGTTTGTGTTTAGTGAGTCCTCCAGATCAGAGGCAGTAGGGATGACCAGGGATGTTCTCTTTATAAGTGCATGAATTTGACCATTTTCCTGCCAAAATGTAACGAGTACTTTTGGGTGTCAGGGAAAATGTATGGAGTAAAACATACATTAGTGAAGTAAAAGTAAAAGTTGTCAAAAAGACAAACAGCAAAGTAAAGTACAGATACCCCCAAAAACGACTTAAGTATTACTTTAAAGTATTTTTACTTAAGTACTTTACACCACTGAAAATGACACAGTTCTGGAAGAGAGGGGATTAAGTTACGGGAATACCAACGTCTTACTCTGTCTAAGGCCATATTCTGCTCAAACATCTAATATAATGCTGTACTCTATAAATTGACAAATATAGTGACTTTAAAAGTTATTGGATTTTTTGTGTGTGATTTATGTCGGTTAAAGAGGCAGGCAGTGCAGTTAACGTGATTTTCCTGTTTTTTTATATACATATATTTCCACACTGAATTTGTGAAAATTATGAAAATGACTTTTTTTGTGTAAGAGCTGTTTGAAAAAAATGGCTGGAATTTCAACCTGTTCAGGTGGGATAGGGTTTTTGGCCCAGATCATGACATCACAATCTGATCTGATTATTCTGACCAATGACCATTCATCTTTTATTTGCATATGTATCCTTCTACTTTGAAGGGGTAAGCAGGGTACGCTCTAGTCATCCAATCTGCCAATCAGGGCTGTGTATGTAAATATATTCCAATTTGTATTGAAGCGCACACGATCAGACTGAGCATTTCAATGGCATAAGGAGGATCAGGGAAATAATTGATAAAAAAATATATTTGGAGTTCTTTTAATGAAATAAACACACACAGTGATTTATTAGACATACAGTGATGATTTACAAATACAACATGGGAGCTGTAAGAAAATGTCTGCCATTAGTTTTGCAAAGCATGTTGGAGGTCAGGGTTGATGATAATAGACTGAGCAATTATTGATTAAGTTGTGTGATTCAGTTCTTAACATGACATCTGTTTGACCAACTGCCAAGTGTGTCAAAAGGGAGCAGTATTATTGTGAGCATCATAATACTGGTTAGGCAATGTAGCCAAGTCTAGCACTCTAGGGCAGCGGTTTTCTTGACTTCGTAACCTGACCAATTTAAGAAAATCGAGTCAACCTGTTAGGTTGGGCTATGGGCTCCCTGATGCATTCTCTCATTAATTTATTCATTAACTTTATTCATTCAGAATTTGAAAGCCATTTTGAAGGACCAATAAAAGAACTGAGAATATTATAATATCAGTAGGCCTACATCGAACAGGTGTTTTCTTGCAGGCTCAAAGTGGTAGCTTTGACCAGATCAGATGATGGGTGGTTCATGGCCACTAGAGGCTCCAGTTGCTCCATGGATTGATTTAGAATCAGCAGGCACATTTCTGATAGTACGAAATAACTCTGAGGGGACACAAGTTGAGCTATGCGTATAGAAATACTGATTTTTAAACAATGCTTCATCTGAAAGGTATTTGGCAAAATTAGCCTACTGTAGACTATTATACCAACTATTTACAAAGTTTTATTGCACTTTTTGAATTCGACTAATCGTTTTCGGTAGGCTTGAGCATTTATGCATTTACATACATAAAGGCACTTATTTCATAGGATAACTAATTTCACTGTTGCTAAACTATGTATTGTCGATTTTGGTAAACGAAATGTGAGAATGTATTTGTTCAGGCTGACATACAAGCTACATGTACACAAATATAATTTATTGAGGCAATACTTCATGTTCATCCATGAAAATATAAGTCAGTTCACATAACATTAAACAATCATCAAAAAAAATATGTTTAGAAATACATTTTTCACAGATTGTTCACACTATTCTAGACGAATAAATTCGACTGGCTCATGATAAGAGGAATACATAAGAGAATAAATAAGAATATACATGTATGGCTCCAGTGCCCAGAAGTATTTCCATCTTTAAGAACATTCATATGTGTCTTTGAAATGGTCTCAACTTTGTGACATTCCAAGAGGATGAAAGGAGTTTCTGTCCAGCAGAAATGTCCCTATGTGGTATAGAATGTCTGAGTACCAGTCTATTCCATCTCTCTGAGGGATTTCCTCTCGCTCTTTGACTAGACCTGTCAAAGACATCAACGAGTGACCCAACCGGACTGGTGCAAAGGCCCAGTGCGCCCATTTGTGGTCCTCGATTACCGCGTAACAGCTCGCCAAAACATGGTCAACTATGATGGTTCCTTGTGAAGTCATTGGGGCATAAGATCCCTCGTATTCTTCCACGTAAATCCTTTCCACAGTGACCGCCTTTAGGTGGTCTAGTGCCTTGTCCACGACAAACACCTGTTGCCCAGGTTTTACATTACTGGCAAACACTGCAGTCATATCGCCATCTGTAACGTTATTGGTGACGAAGACAAGGTGTGCCGGCGTCAGTCTTAACTTTCTGTTGGGCTTCTCCGTTTCAAAAACATAAAATTCTCGACTTGTTACTGGATCTCTGTCCATGAACATAAGGAAATCGCTAGATACAATATGTCCTTCTTTGTCTGCGGCTAACACTTTGTCGCCCACCTCCAGTTCTTTTACCAGCTTGCTCCGACCATCCTCGAGAAGAACTGAGGCGGATCCTGGGAAGCAGCCACCCGATTTGGCAGCAACTGAGTTTTCTAGAGAAGAGCAGAGAATAAATATAATTAAATAATACAGCATTTGGACCAAGTCACTATTGCCATATACAATTCTAAATGTAAACCGAATGACCTACTGCTCTAACAAATGGGGTATAGCAGTTGATCGGCTACATAGCAACATGAGTCACAGGCATTGTCTTATAACTTTGTAACAATATGGCACATACATAGGCCTATCGAACACAAATCCTAACGAATAAATTGTTTTCTTGGCATAGCTACGTACCACGTATGAAATAAACAGTTCATGAACGGTTGTGGAAATAATGTTTACATTTTTTTGGACAACATTTGAAATGTACATACCAGTATTATTATTATTAATTAATTTTTGTTCATTTGTTATTTACCTGCTTTCACAGAACAATGAATATGGGCTTTGGATTCATAATTGACCCAGTCGAATCCCGCCTCCACCGCGAGCCGGGATAACATTCCATACTTGTTTTTATCTCTGTCAGAAGTGGTGATATCCACAGCCCTTCCTTCATAGTGTAAAGATTCCTCGAAATGGTGTCCATCCTCGTCCCAGCCTTCTGTCACCCTCAGCTTCACTCCCGGCCACTGATTCATGACTGAAATAGCCAAAGAGTTCAGTTTGTCCTTACATCTCTGAAAAGGAGAGAAAGATAATTGAGATATCAGGAAACACAAGGGGTTAAACAGGAGGGTCCCACACACGCACAGACGCACACACTCAATATCGGTCTATAGCATGTACAAGACAGGGTGGAGACAGTCGTGTATAGAAGCACCTGTTGATTAAGTTTTCGATTTGAAAGGCACGGCCTTTGAGGTCAGAAAAAAATGTAACATAATTTTTTATGATTCTTATCATATGTGTGTGGCTCATAGATATATGTAGAGGTTGCATAACTTTCATTGCACGCTTGAACGAGCATCAAATGCAACTGACCGCCCCAGAGACCCTGCGGCTGTCATCGGTCAAATTAAAACATACAAATCCCAAGCCACTTTCGGTCGATAACTGAGTGGTACTAAAAAGTAGGCTATTGCTCAGTCAGATTTTACCAAGTCATAATTAGAGGAAAAAGTTGTTTCTATGTAGGGCTTGGGCTCCTGCCTCCGAACTATGCAAATTAAGCATAGATCCACAGGCAGTACATAACGTAACTGTTTAGGATATAATTACAAATGACATCTACTATTACATCAGCTGCAATCAGTTGAACCATCTACACATCAGAATTAAGTTTAAATATCAGAGTCAACTTCAGAAGGAATCATTCTCTCTCTCTCTCTCTCTCTCTCTCTCTCTCTCTCTCTCTCTTTCTGCGCCTGTGTGTGTAAGTGAGCGAGATAGAGAGAAATAAAGAAAGAAAGAGAGCGATATTCACGCAGAGACATAGATGTAGGCTATTGTTAATGCCTATTGTTATGGGTCCAGCTGAAATGATTACTTGTTATTGATAGATCATAGACTTACTGAACGACTGAGAGAGGGATGGGAGGGGGGTAGTCTATAGTACAAGTGTATCATAGCCTAACATTAACCGTCTAGAACCAACCCCTGTAATGAGTTGTAGCAGTCGTGCGCAGGGCATCCATAACGACGTCTTAATTTGCATGCTCGGATAAGCCCAACTGGAGACATACATGGTAGAACTGTCCATAGATTGAAATAGTACGACATGGTGCATAGATAGTTTGAAATTGCTTAAAATATATCATAGCCTACATAGGTTTGCATAGTAACCATAAATGTCATTCATCGATGTTTAACAACTGCCACTTCAAACTGAGCTGTCATTCATTGTTCTCGTGCCAAATGATCACTCAGGACTCACAAGATGCATCTCCATGCGCTTTCTCAGTATCTCACTATACGTCTTACTATCCCCACCTGTGTCATAAGTCTGTCAGCATTAGTGTTTTCCTCATCTTTGAAAATAATGTCAGGATTGTAGTTTGGTGTCAGGTCTTTAAATCTTTCAGAGTTCCTTGTGATCTTCCCTTCGTATTTGCCACTGGCCCCAAGGGTCTTCTCTGCCACGTTGGGAATGAACTGCTTGTAAGCCAAAGGCTTCAGTTTTCTCGGATGTCTTCGTTTTCCATATCCCCTACCTGGACCACAGGCGAAACCAGCGGATACTAAAGACAGGCAGATGAAGCCCACAAGCGCAAGTCTTATCGACATCAGCATCATGTCCATTGGATTAATTGTCTTTAGGTTCCTATGGTGTAGGCTGACTCTATCCTCTCGCTTATCTCGGAGTATCTCACTCTCTAGCCTGTATCCGTTTCCTCGTTTCTCTCTCTCTACTCTAGAAGGAGGATATCAAACGACCCTCTACTGAAGCAGGTGCCGTAATGACAGTTATATTGTATGGCGCTGCGCTCAGAGCACATTGGAGCTGTGCTGCTGCTGCTTCAGAAATCGCTGTTCGCCGGTGGATAGCCGTAGCCAGACTCCGGTCCAGACGCGTGAATGACTTGGCTTCATTCTGCTCTAGTGCTCTACATTACGATAGCTCAGCAATGTATGTGAAGTAAAGAACCTGATTGGCTCCACTTGACAACCCGTTTTTGCTCCATGCTATTCAAATAGCAGGGTTGACAGTGTCAATAGGCCACTTAACATGAATTCCTAATTAATGACACTTTTTTTGTATTATTATGAGATACACTTGGATTATATTCATATTGAAAGAAATGATTGGGGGGTGGGACGCTCGAAAGGAGCCTCAAGCGCATACATTATTTAAAAAATATATTACTGGTATGTTTTCATTATAATGCCCGGCTCACGAATCCCGTTGATGATGTGATGCCTGGGGCAATTGCCTCTTACGCCTACAGTTAAAAGTCTGCCACTATGGTCTGCATAGTCATTTCGATGCAGGTTAGTTGCACAGAGAGCATATGCAGGTCAGAATACATTAACTAAGGAGGATGTGAAGTGAGGCACACAGTCGTCAAAAGTAGTGCATTATATAGGGAATAGGGTGCCATTTGGGACGCAAACGGAATGTCCCTCAATGGGGATTAACATGTAGGAGAGTTTATTGCAATCTCCGAGTTTCCCTCTCTGCCTCTGGACTTCTGTGCCTATCACCACCAGCCTTCCAATGGCAAGCATCTGTAGGGCCAGCTGAACTTTATGGGTCAGAAACTGCCCTTCCACCAACAATAGCTACTAATTCCAGTGTGACAGTAAAACAAGTGAATGGGATTTCTGTGATCAGATGTATGTGGTTGACATTTCAGAAGGTTTCTTGTCCCCAAGTTGAATTCGGTCCTGGTTTGCACTGGTTCAATGACATTACATTGAACCAACGTGGAATAGATGTTGAATTGATGTCTGTGCCCAGTGGAATGTGTTCATGACTTTAGTACAAAATGTGTTTTCTAGAGGAAGCATTGCTACCTGTATTACTCTGGCATTAATATGTATTCACCTTGCTTAACCACATTTTGTACTAAAGTCATGAACACATCCCACTGGGCACAGATACTTTTTTTGTAGAATGACATATGAACAAAGCCATAGGGTAACCGGTGTGAAATGGCTAGCTCGGGGATGGGCAACTTGTGGCCCATGCGACCCGCATTTTGAAGGCCCTCGGATCAATACCCACCCCCCAAAAAAGTATGTTGTTTTTAAATGATTATTATTTTTAGGAACTCAGTCGTGGTCTCAACTTACTGTTGTGAGTTAGAATAGTAGAATACACAAGGTGCAATTTTGAAATTTGGTTAATCAGAAGTTTTTCTCTTGTTTTGTCAGTTACTGATAGTCACTCAATTAGCCCATGTCAGCTAACATTTTTTACATTGCTAAGTTAGTTTAGCGGCAGCCATCTAAACTTGTTATCATGGTCGAATTACCAGCTGGGGCCCCCATTGATTTTGATAGTCAGTCTCACTCAGATATCATATTAAAAACTGCAAACATTTCTCTCCACCCTATGGCAAAATGTGTAGAATTGCAGAAAATGTGCTGTAAAACAACAAATTTTCCTCTTCGCTCCATGGCAAAATGAGTAGAATTGCATGAAATGTGTTATAAAATTGCTAAATCTTCTCTCAACCAGTATTGCATGGTATACCGAAACTTCGGTACTTTTTCGATATTAGAACATGAAAATGATTCGATACAAGAATTTTTGTTTCTTCCGGTACTTCTGTCAAATGTGTCTCATGTCATATACGGATTGAGAGGATCGATTCTATTAAGTTGCCCATCCCTGAGATAGCTATTAGCGATGCACACTAGTAGCGTTTCAATCGGTGAGGTCGGGCACTGATGTTGGGTGATTAGGCCTGGCTCGCAATCAGCGTTCCAATTCATCCCAAAGGTGTTCGAAGAGGTGGAGGTCAGGGCTCTGTGCAGGCCAGTCAATATCTTCCACACTGATCTCGACAAACCATTTCTATATGGACATCTCTTTGTGCACAGGGGCATTGTCATGCTGAAACAGGAAAGGGCCTTCTCCAAACTGTTGCCACAAAGTTGGAAGCACAGAATCGTCTAGAATGTCAATGTATGCTGTAGCGTTAAAGATTTCCCTTCACTGGAACAAAGGGGCCTAGCCCGAACCATGAAAATCAGCTCCAGAGCATTATTCCTCCTCCACCAATCCTCCACCAACATTTACAGTTGGCACTATGCAATAAGGCAGCTAGCGTTCTCCTGGCATCTGCCAAACCCAGATTCATCCGTTGGACTGCCAGATGGTGAATGCGATTCCACTGCTCCAATGATGGCAAACTTTACACCACTCCAGCTGAAGCTTGGCATTGCGCATGGGGATCTTAGGCTTGTGTGCAGCAGCTCGACCATGGAAACCCATTTCACGAAGCTCCTGACGAGCAGTTCTTGTGCTGGTGTTGCTTCCAAAGGTAATTTGGAACTCGGTAGTGAGTGTTGCAACCGAGGACAGACAATTTTTATGCGCTACATGCTTCAGCACACCGAGGCAGCTCTAGCATGGCAGAAAGTTGATGAACTGACTTGTTGGGAAGGTGGCATCCTATGACGGTGCCACGTTGAAAGTCACTGAGCTCTTCAGTATGAGCCATTCTACTTCCAATGTTTGTCTATGGAGATTGCATGGCTCCATTTTATACACCTGCCAGCAACAGGTGTGTCTGAAATAGCCAAATCCACTAATTTGAAGGGGTGTCCACATACTAGTGTACTATGATGTTAAAAAAACTGTGGGGGCAATGATTTTTTTGTGGTGCAGCACCATAGCTAACTTAATGCTGTGGAAACACTGACAACTAGGCCCACATATGTTCTTTTTTTAATAAAAAATATATATAATTATTAACCCCTCTTCAGAGGACAAATATATTTTCGTTTTTTTAGAGCTTTTTTGCTACATCGACATACATTTTATATACACTGCTCAAAAAAATAAAGGGAACACTTAAACAACACAATGTAACTCCAAGTCAATCACACTTCTGTGAAATCAAACTGTCCACTTAGGAAGCAACACCGATTGACAATACATTTCACATGCTGTTGTGCAAATGGAATAGACAACACGTGGAAATTATAGGCAATTAGCAAGACACCCCCAATAAAGGAGTGGTTCTGCAGGTGGGGATCACAGACCACTTCTCAGTTCCTATGCTTCCTGGCTGATGTTTTCGTCACTTTTGAATGCTGGCGGTGCTTTCACTCTAGTGGTAGCATGAGATGGAGTCTACAACCCACACAAGTGGCTCAGGTATTGCAGCTCATCCAGGATGGCACATCAATGCGAGCTGTGGCAAGAAGGTTTGCTGTGTCTGTCAGCGTAGTGTCCAGAGCATGGAGGCGCTACCAGGAGACAGGCCAGTACATCAGGAGACGTGGAGGAGGCCGTAGGAGGGCAACAACCCAGCAGCAGGACCGCTACCTCCGCCTTTGTGTAAGGAGGAGCAGGAGGAGCACTGCCAGAGCCCTGCAAAATGACCTCCAGCAGGCCACAAATGTGCATGTGTCTGCTCAAACGGTCAGAAACAGACTCCATGAGGGTGGTATGAGGGCCCGACATCCACAGGTGGGGGTTGTGCTTACAGCCCAACACCGTGCAGGACGTTTGGCATTTGCCAGAGAACACCAAGATTGGCAAATTCGCCACTGGCGCCCTGTGCTCTTCACAGATGAAAGCAGGTTCATACTGAGCACATGTGACAGAGTCTGGAGACGCCGTGGAGAACGTTCTGCTGCCAATTGAGCACATCTGGGACATCATGTCTCGCTCCATCCACCAACGCCACGTTGCACCACAGACTGTCCAGGAGTTGGCGGATGCTTTAGTCCAGGTCTGGGAGGAGATCCCTCAGGAGACCATCCGCCACCTCATCAGGAGCATGCCCAGGCGTTGTAGGGAGGTCATACAGGCACGTGGCCACACACACACTACTGAGCCTCATCTTGACTTGTTTTAAGGACATTACATCAAAGTTGGATCAGCCTGTAGTATGGTTTTCCACTTTAATTTTGAGTGTGACTCCAAATCCAGACCTCCATGGGTTGATAAATTGGATTTCCATTGATTATTTTTGTGTGATTTTGTTGTCAGCACATTCAACTATGTATTTAATAAGATTATTTCATTCATTCAGATCTAGGATGTGTTATTTTAGTGTTCCCTTTATTTTTTTGAGCAGTATATTCATTTTACATACATATTTTGCATACACATTTTACATACAGTTGAAGTCGGATGTCACAGGTTATGTCGTGGTGTTGAAGAGAGGACCAAAATGCAGCAGAGTTGTGGATACTCATTTTCTTTTAATGAGACACACGCAAAGCATCCACAGTGAAAAAACAAAACAATAAATGATACTCACGACAGCAACAGTTTTGCAGGCTATACAAAACGCAGTGCAAAACAACTACCCACAACCCCAAAGAAAAACACACACCACTATATAGGACTTCCAATCAAAGGCAACTCAACACACCTGCCTTCAATTGGGAGTCTAATCACCAACACAAACAACCTTAACATACAAAAAACCTGCCACATCCTGACCCAAAACTGATACCATACCTCCCTCTGCTGGTCAGGACGTGACAGTACCCCCCCCCTCAAGGTGCAGACCCCGGAATGCACCTAACAACAGAAAATACCCCAAAAAATTTAACCCCAACAAAACCAATAAACAATAAGGGAGGGAAGGGAGGGTGGCTGCCGTCAACAACGGCACTGTGCTACACCCTCCCTCCCCAACCCACCTATCCTGGAGGTGGCTCAGGTGCAGGACGTGGACCTCGCTCCACCTTCGGCGTCGCCCACTTCGGTGGCGCCGATAGCTGCGCCGGGCAGACGGGCCACTCGGGCTGACCCTGGCAGACGGACGACTTGGGCTGGGCCGGAGGACAGGCGGGCCACTCGGGCTGGGCCGGAGGACAGGAGGGCCACTCGGGCTGGGCCGGAGGACAGGAGGGCCACTCGGGCTGGGCCGGAGGACAGGAGGGCCACTCGGGCTGGGCCGGAGGACAGGAGGGCCACTCGGGCTGGGCCGGAGGACAGGAGGGCCACTCTGGCTGGGCCGGAGGACAGGAGGGCCACTCTGGCAGCTCCGGACAGTCGGGCCACTCTGGCAGCTCCAGGCAGTCGGGCCACTCTGGCAGCTCCGGGCAGTCGGGCCACTCTGGCAGCTCCGGGCAGTCGGGCCACTCTGGCAGCTCCGGGCAGTCGGGCCACTCTGGCAGCTCCGGGCAGTCGGGCCACTCTGGCGGCTCCTGACTAGCAGGCGGCTCTGGCGGCTCCTGACTAGCGGGCGGCTCTGGCAGCTCCTGACTGGCAGGCAGCTCTGGCGACTTACGACTGGCGGGCAGCTCTGGCTTCTCTTGACTGGCGGGCAGCTCTGGTGACTCTTGACTGGCGGGCAGCTCTGGTGACTCTTGACTGGCGGGCAGCTCTGGCAACTTACGACTGGCGGGCAGCTCTGGCGACTCTTGACTGGCGGGCAGCTCTGGTGACTCTTGACTGGCGGGCAGCTCTGGTGACTGTTGACTGGCGAGGCTGGGCTGACGCACTAGACTCCTGATGCGTGGGGCTGGTACTGGACGTGCCAGCCTGGAGACACGCACCTCCATGCTAGTGCGTTTAGCAGGAAACACCGGACCGTAGAGGCGCACTGGCGGTCTTGAGCGCAGAGTTGGCATCACCCCTTCCGGCTCGATGCCTACTTCGCCCTGGCACATGCGGGCCGCTGGTACTGTGCCTACCGGCCTGAAAATCCCAGGCCTCACCACAGCCCCAACCCCAAAGACCTGTCCAGTCTGCCCTACAAGGGTACGGGGAGCTGGCCTGGGGCTCCAATCTCGCCCCGCCAAATAGCCCTTGTGCCCCCCCCTAAAAAATTCTTGGGGCTGCCTCTCGGGTTCTACCTGCCTCCCAGGCAGGTTGTCACAGTGGACCCGCAACTGCTCCCATGTCCAGTCAATCCTTTCCATCAATACATCCAGCGACCAGGAATCCATCACCTCCCGAGCGCGCTGCTTCCAACATTCCTCCCTCACTTGCCTCTGTCCTCTTCTCCGCTGCTTGGTCCTTTGGTGGTGGGTAGTTCTGTCACAGGTTATGTCGTGGTGTTGAAGAGAGGACCAAAATGCAGCAGAGTTGTGGATACTCATTTTCTTTTTTTTTTACGTTTTCTTTTTTTTTTATGAGACACACGCAAAGCATCCACAGTGAAAAAACAAAACAATAAATGATACTCACGACAGCAACAGTTTTGCAGGCTATACAAAACGCAGTGCAAAACAACTACCCACAACCCCAAAGAAAAACACACACCACTATATAGGACTCCCAATCAAAGGCAACTCAACACACCTGCCTTCAATTGGGAGTCTAATCACCAACACAAACCCCTTAACATACAAAAAACCTGCCACATCCTGACCCAAAACTGATACCATACCTCCCTCTGCTGGTCAGGACGTGACATCGGAAGTTTATATACACCTTAGCCAAATACATTTAAACTCAGTTTTTCACAATTCCTGACATTTAATCATAGTAAAATTTCCCTTTCTTAGGTCAGTTAGGATCCCCACTTTATTTTAAGAATGTGAAATGTCAGAATAATAGTACAGAGAATTATTTATTTCAGCTTTTATTTCTTTCATCACATTCCCAGCAGGTCAGAAGTTTACATACACTCATTTAGTATTTGGTAGCATTGCCTTTAAATTGTTTAACTTGGGTCAAACGTTTCGGGTAGCCTTCCACACGCTTCCCACAATAAGTTGGGGGAATTTTGGCCCATTCCTCCTAACAGAGCTGGTGTAACTCAGTCAGGTATGGGATTGAGGTCAGGGCTTTGTGATGGCCACTCCAACACCTTGACTTTGTTGTCCTTAAGCCATTTTGCCACAACTTTGGAAGTATGCTTGGGGTCATTGTCCATTTGAAAGATCCATTTGCAACCAAGCTTTAACTTCCTGACTGATGTCTTGAGATGTTGCTTCAATATATCCACATAATTTTCCATCCTCATGATGCCATCTATTTTGTGAAGTGCTCCAGTCCCTCCTGCAGCAAAGCACCCCCACAACATGATGCTGCCACCCCTGTACTTCACGGTTGGGATGGTGTTCTTTGGCTTGCAAGCCTCCCCCTTTTTCATCCAAACATAACGAAAGTCATTATGGCCTAACAGTTCTATTTTTGTTTTACCAGACCAGAGGACATTTCTCCAAAAAGTACGATCTTTGTCCCCATGTGCAGTTGCAAACCATAGTCTGTTTTTTTATGGTGGTTTTGGAGCAGTGGCTTCTTCCTTGCTGAGCGGCCTTTCAGGTTATGTTGATATAGGACTCGTTTTACTATGGATATAGACACTTTTGTACCTGTTTCCTCCAGCATCTTCACAAGGTCCTTTGCTGTTGTTCTGGGATTGATTTGCACTTTTCGCACCAAAGTATGTTCATCTCTAGGAGACAGAACGCGTCTCCTTCCTGAACGGTATGACGGCTGCATGGTCCCATGTGGTGTTTATACTTGCATACTATTGTTTGTACAGATGAACGTGGTACCTTCAGGTGTTTGGAAATTGCTCCCAAGGATGAACCAGACTTGTGGAGGTCCACAAATGTTTTTCTAAGGTCTTGGTTGATTTCTTTTGATTTTCCCATGATGTCAAGCAAAGAGGCACTGAGTTTGAAGGTAGGCCTTGAAATTCATTCACAGGTACACCTCCAATTGACTCAAATCATGTCAATTAGCCTAACAGAAGCTTCTAAAGCCATGACATCTTTTCTGGAATTATCCAAGCTGTTTAAAGGCACAGTCAGTATGTAAACGTCTGACCCACTGGAATTGTGATACAGTGAATTATAAGTGAAATAATCTGTCTGTAAACAATTGTTGGAAAAATGACTTGTGTCATGCACAAAGTAGATGTCTTAACTGACTTGCCAAAACTATAGTTTGTTAACAAGAAATTTGTGGAGTGGTTGAAAAACTAATTTTAATGACTCCAACCTAAGTGTATGTAAACTTCCGACTTCAAATGTACATGGTACTTTTATATTAAGCAGTCACATTATAACAATACATTACCAAACATAAACTCTTTAATCCCAACCCTCAGGCACTCTCAGCCCATCCCACCTATCACCATAGACCACCCTCGTTTGGTTTCCATATGCCATATATTTTTCAATTGTGCTGTGATGTTTTACATAATTTTTGTACCTTTCTAATCGTATAGTATCCACAGATCGTGAGCTAAAGATGAACACTTTTCTTACGAGTATTATTATATTATTTATTGACTGACTATGGCTTTCCAAATCGCCCAACATTGCTATTTGTAAGGTTAATTTTAAGTCCATGTTGTGATTTTTTAACCATATGGCCTAGATATGTTAATTAATAGGAAAAAAATATCCAATAGCAGAGAAGCTTTGCATTATCGAAACACAGAGTATATAACAAGCTGTAATATCTCAGTAGGCCATCTCTCAATTATATGGTGTTTATGTTTTATTCATTTGTAAAGGACATCATTTGAGTCATCAAGAGGCAGAATTCAGGAATGAATTGTTAAAATGTTCAGATTAAAAAAAACATTGATCCTAATCCTGATCCTCAAACTATGTTAAGAGTCTTAGAAGGACTCAAGTACTCAATCAGTAACATTTTCAAATGAGGACAGTCTCTTTAGTATACTGGTGGTGGTACATAAAAACACATGGGACAAAGGTCGAAGAAAATAAAATACATGTAAGAATTGAGTGTAAGGATCTCAAGTATTCTAGGTTGGATTGTGCCTATGGAATCAATATAATGGTTGGAAACCTTTCCCTTGTACCATGACATCAGACTTACACAGACAGTTTGCTTAGTCATTCGAGCTCAAAAACCTACCATGTCTACCTTGAATTAGTCTTTTAGCATGAGGTAAGCCATACTCTTCGCCACTGGCACTCTTAAAAAACAAATGACATCACCCCCAATGCTCAGACAGAATACTACTCTCGATTAAAGATGGATAAATAAATAAAAGAGAGAGGCCAATTTGCAGATTGAACATTTCTTGAGTAAGTGTGTGATTTAAAGGCTGTTTGCGGCAAACTAGACTTCCCCTCAAGTCCTAGGGTACCTCAGGACACAGTATTCTTTCAACCTACCAATTAAGTTTAGCTTCATATAACAAAACAGAATACTACAAACATAAGAAAATACTGTATATAATCCCCATATGCATGTTGCTCTAAAGATTGGATTACATTTTCAATGTGACCATGGGCCGGCCTAATGTCTATAGAAAAAAAAGTAAAATGAAAAACTGTGATTGGCATACCGTAGGTCTACAACAGTAGGTTTGTCTGTACCGTAGTTGGTTTTTTTGGCAGAAGAGACATACAAAGACTCACTTAGATGTGGGCTCTCCATAGCTGGCCTTGTACAAAGCAGCTCCAACTGGGTGAAAATACAATTTAGGAACAGACTACAACCCAAATGGAACTACTATATAATCGTCCAGTCCTGTGAACAGTACACTGCTTATCCAACAAACCCAGTTGTAGATTTACAAAAGTGACATATCTGTGTATGCAGTGCTCCTTTCCATTGCTGCTGGTCACATGTATCCATCATGGACCAGGATGAAAATGAGCACCTCCAGTTTAACAGAACGAATGCGCAGCATGTAGGACCACAGACAGAACAATAATGTCCAACAGCCACAACAAACTGTGAAATTAAAAAAGTAGGCCTATCCTTGAAATGTCATGGTAATTCATCAGAAATCATCTAATCATGTTTTGAAACTACTTTATGTTTTCTTTTAGTTAAGGGTAGAATTCCACAGTGTCCGTAACCCTTATTAGCAGGTCAAAAATGTTAAGCTGTTTCCATATTGTTTTTTTCCTTCCTTCACTTACCATAATCCTGTATCCAAATGAAAGTGCAAGTGCTTGAATATCCTCAATAACCTTAATACATTATTCTGCGTTAGTAGATTGACACTGGCATCTCCAGCCTCAAACATCTAATCAACCATTTCTCCATAAATAGTTGACTATTGTCTCTAATTTGCACTTAAGTGCTAAATTACCCACAGGGAGACAGAAAGGTTAAGCTGTTGCAAACATGCTGGGTCTTTTTCCTAGGCAGTAAAGAGGCTTAGAGTCATTTGTGTCAACTAGAAATCCCAGACGTTCTTTTCAATTAGTGGAACAACTTGAGAGAATAGTCTTCCAGAGGTCAGTCTACATCTGTTCTGTTCTGGGGGTCCTAAATGGCACCCTATTCCATAGTAGAGCACTATAAAATGAATAGGGTTCCATTTGGGATGCAACCTGGGTCTGATGTGATGTCTGGGGTGGCCTATGGTGTCCATTATTTCACAATCTCATTACTTAGCAGGATAATAATATTGTTCCGAATGAATGGTAACCTCTGAGTGACACACCATTCTGCTTGTTTTTTAGGCATTATTCACTTACAGGTAGGGTCATTTTGGACATTGCTTTGTACGGTGTTATTTGTAAAGAGATCCTTACCACTCATGTCTCAATTTGATTTTATTTCTTTATTTTATTTAACCTTTATTTAACTAGGCAAGTCAGTAGTCCTTAGGTATTCTGGATGCAGATCAACTACTTCTATACTCTCTCAAGCTACTCCTTTCTCATTTCATCCTCATATTGTCCTTTTACGAGCAAGTGAATCTTTAGAACCATTCGTCCAAGCCAACTGCAGTTAAGAGAGGAGAGACACTGAGGTACTATTTTCATCAATCAAAACTTGGATCTGTGGTTAGATCGAACAGTCTATTGCTATAGCAACCACTCTTTGCCGGGAAGAAAAGTGGCTGGCAATTCCACAAGGTGAAGGAAAAGACCATTGTGAGGTGGGCAGGATAGACATAATCAATAAAGCCAAGAATAATGAAGATTAACTGTGAAGATTAACCTTCCTCTGAAAGATGCCTCCCACCTGAACCACAGATACGGCAGAAAGAAAAGTGTATGTTCAGTTGGCCTGTACGAATGTATGAAACATGTTCAGTGTTTGATATTTGTTTTTACATAAAGTGTATTGCTCAACACCCGCCAACCCCTCTTTACGCTACTGCTACTCTCTGTTCATCATATATGCATAGTCACTTTAACCATATCTACATGTACATACTACCTCAATAAGCCTGACTAATCGGTGTCTGTTTATAGCCTTGCTATTCTTATTTTCAAATGTCTTTTTACTGTTGTTTTATTTCTTTACTTACCCCCCCCACACACACACACCTTTTTTTTCGCACTATTGGTTAGAGCCTGTAAGTAAGCATTTCACTGTAAGGTGAATACCTGTTGTATTCGGCGCACGTGACAAATAAACTTATTTGATTTGATTATCAGGGTCAATATCAAAATCTAAATTGTTCAGATTTATCACCACTTAGACCTACCTCCACCCCATCCGTAAGTATACAAAATCATTGAAAAGGCCCTACTAAGCTTGACAATAACCATAATGATGAGCAACCTATTAAAATGTGCCAATGTTGACACAAGTTCCTCAAACTCACACACCCAAAACTCACAGCCACAGGATTTTTGCTCAGCTATAGTATATCAAGTATTCCACACCTTATTCCTCTGTTGAGTCTTGTCTCGTGTTCTAGAGCAGGAGCCAGAACAGTGTGAAGAAATATAACACTTCCACCAAAGTAAAACAATTTAGACAGAAAAAACCCTTCAGCAAACCATTTCTCCTTTCTGACTGACACCTGTGGTCATGGCCCTTCCATGACGTAATTGTAGATGTATTGTATTAGAAACGTATTGTGCTAGCCGCATGTATGCGGTTCTTTTTAACAAGTAATGTATTATGCTCGGATCCTTGTCTTTTAGGAAGAATAGAAATAGGAGGAAAGTGAAGATTGTTATAATAAATCCTCCACACAAAGCTCATTCATGGGGACATTTTCCTTTCGCTTTACAGTAGATATCTAGTTAAGTCGGACACATTCTCTAGTGCTGAAGGGGAGAAAAGGTCACCATAGGTTCCAGGTTCCAGACAAGCCTTTTGCAACAGTTACAAGCTAATTAAGGCAATCATTTTGCAAATCCACAACAGGGTTTGTTGGATAAGCAATGTACTTGCATTTGGAAAAATCTTTAACAACTTACTGGTAAATGTGATAACCACATAGCATCTACACTAAATAAGTAATCAATCTAACATTAAGGAAACATCTGAGTTAACTGTTGGGAATTGGATATCACTAGAAATGTGGTTGAAATTGTGTTTGTGTAGAGTTTTCTAACATGGAGCTAGAGTATAAAATGACTCTAATCCTCGTTCCAATGCAAGCAACTACTAGGCAATGACATTACGAGAAAAAAACAACAACGCTATTTTACAAACATTCAGATAAAATATGTTATCCTGTTTCGGTCAAAAGCACTTTCTCATCAGCGTGACATTAGGGCCCTTTAAATGGCCCATTAGAGAGAACAACACGGAGTGTCTGCAACTCTGCACTGAACGACTAACAAAAGAGGATTTTATGGGAAATGTGCACAGGAATTTGTGCTAATTCTTGCCACAAATGAGATTAATTTCTATTTCATAATCTTTTTCCCAGCCACCATTCAATGGATCAGCATATGAATCTCATAACCTTTCACGTTGACATCACCAACCAGTGTTGAAATCGATAAGTTCTACCAATAAAGCGTCAATTGAATCATATTTGTATAGACAGAGTGTGCAAAGCTGTCATCAAGGCAAAGGGTGGCTACTTTGAAGAATCTCAAATATAAAACATATTTTGATTTGTTTAACACTTTTTTGGTTGCTACATGATTCCATATGTGTTATTTCAGTTTTGATGTCTTCACTATTATTCTACAAAGTAGAAAATTGTAAAAAAAAAAAAAGAGTAAAACTCATTTACAAAATGAGCTTTAAAACTGCAAAATGTTCTCTCTGCCGACAAGTGGGTGTGAACAGTTTGTGTTATGAACAGGACACAAGAAGGATGTTCCCCAATGCTGGAAGGGGGGCCTGAGTGAAACATTTTGGGAGCCCCTGTATTACAGTACAGTAAAGAAAAGTACAGTACAATACAGTAGAGCAAAGTAGAGTTCACTACAGTAAAGTATAGTTCAGTACAGTACAGTAGAGCACAGTAGAGTATAGTACAGTATACTGTACTGTATTGTACCCTACTTTACTCTAATGTACTCAACTCTACTGAACTAAACTGTACTCTACTGAATTAAACTGTACTGCACTCTATTGTACTCTGCTGTACTCTACTCTACTGTACTGCACTCTTCTCTACTGAATGAAGTTGTACTGTACTTTATTGAATTAAACTTTACTGTACCCTACTTTGCTGAATAAAACTCTACTGCCCTGTGCCACACTGTACTCTACTGTGCTGAACTGTGCCGTACTGTACAGTGCTGTTCAAGCTTCTGAAACATTGCCTATACGCCTATTATTTGTTCATATTTGGTCAGGTCCGGAAGACCAAATGTGTACTTGTTTGGGGGTGGAGCTCATTAGAATAATATCCATTTACATTTTGGTCATACAGCAGACGCTCTTGACCAGAGCGACTTAGAGTCAGTGCATTCAACTAAGGTAGATAAATAACAACATATCACAGTCATAGCAAGTAAAAAATATTTATGTAACCGATACTGAGAATGTGATTGTTGTTGAAGTGCTCTGTTGGTTTATTCTGCAGGTTGGACTACTTTGAACATCCTCACTGACAGTTTTAAAGCTGTAATTTCATTTTTTTTAATAACAAAACATAAGTTTGTGACAGATGGAAGCAATAATACATAATATATGTTGCAATCTTTGGCTCCTGTCTCCTATATTAAATGGATTGAAAAATAATTTGTTATATGACGTTTACTTCATTGAGAATACACTGAGTGTACAAAACATTCAGAACACCCTCCTTATATTGAGTTGTACCCAACTTTTGCTCACAGGACAGCCTCAATTTGTCGGGATATTGACACTACAAGGTGTCGAAAGTGTTCCACAGGGATGCTGGCCCATGTTGACTCCAATGCTTCCCACAGTTGTGTCAAGTTGGATGTCATTTGGGTGGTGGACAATTCATGATACACACGGGATAAGCATAAAATACCCAACAGCGTTGCAGTTCTTGACACAAACCATTTGGCCTGGCACCTACCACCATACCCCGTTCAAAGGCACTTCAATATTTTGTCTTGCCCATTCACCCTCTGAATGGCACACATACACAATCCATGTCTCAATTGTCTAAAGGCTTAACAATCCATGCACTGATTGAAGTGGATTTAACAAGTGACATCAATAATGGATCACATCTTTCACCTGGATTCACCTGGTCAGTCTATGTCATGGAAAGAGAGTTCATAATGTTTTCTACATTCAGTATATATATTGCATTCGGAAAGTGTTCAGACGCCTTGACATTTTCCCAAAATGTTAACGTTAAAGCCTTACACTAAAATTGATTTTCAAAAAATGTATCTAAACACAATACCCCATAATAGCAAAGCAAAAACGTTTTTTTTTTTTAAATTTTTGGCAAATGTATTAAGAATAACAAACAGAAATACCTTATTTACATAAGTATACAGACCCTTTGCTATGTGACTCGAAATTATGCTCAGGTGCATCCTGTTTTCATTGATCATCCTTGAGATGTTTCTACAACTTGATTGGAGTCCACCCGTGGTACATTCAATTGTTTGGACATGATTTGGAAAGGCACACACCTGTCTTTAAAAGGTCCCACAGTTGGCAACGCATGCCAGAGCAAAAACCAAGCCATGAGGTTGAAAGAATTGTCCATAGAGCTCCGGAACAGGATTGTGTCGAGGCACAGATCTGGGGAAGGGTACTAAAAATATTCTCCAGCATTGAAGGTCCCCAAGAACACAGTGGCCTCCATCATTCCTAAACGGAAGAAGCTTGGAACCACCGAAGACTCTTCCTATTGCTGGCTGCCTGGGTCAAACTGAGCAGTCGGGGGAGGAGGGCCTTGGCCAGGGAGGTGACCAAGAACCCGATGGTCACTCTGACAGAGCTCCAGAGTTCCTCTGTGGAGATGGGAGAACCTTCCAGAAGGACAACCATCTCTGCAGAATTCCACCAATCAGGCCTTTACGGTAGAGTGGCCAGACGGAAGCCACTCCTCAGTAAAAGGCACATGACAGCCTGCTTGGAGTTTGCCAAAAGACACCTAAAGGACTCTGACCATGAAAACAAGATTCTCTGGTCTGTTGAAACCAAGATTGAACTCTTTGTCCTGAATGCCAAGCGTCACATCTGGAGGAAACTTGGCACCATCCCTATGGTGAAGCATGGTGGTGGCAGCATCATGCTGTGGGGATGTTTTTCAGCGGCAGGGACTGGGAGACTAGGCAGGATCGAGGGAAAGATGAACAGGGCAAAATACGGAGAGATACTTGATAAAAACCTGCTCCAGAGCACTCACAACCTCAGACTGGGGCGAAGGATCACCTTCCAACAGGACAACAACCCTAATCACACAGCCAAGACAACGCAGGAGTGGCTTCAGGACAAGTCTCAGCCAGAGCCAGGACTTGAACCCGACCTGAAAATAATAGCTGTGCAGTGATGCTCCCCATCCAACCAAACAGAGCTGCAGAGAAGAATGGGAGAAACTCCCCAAATACAGATGTGCCAAGCTTGTAGCGTCATACTCAAGAAGACTTGAGGCTGTAATCGCTGCCAAAGGTGCGTCTGGAAACAACGTCTTTTCAAAGCCCGGAAAATACATATTTTCTTTCATTCAGAACCAGTAATGAATCTAAATTCAACGTCTGGAAAATACATATTTTCAATGTCCCGAAAATATGTATTTTCTATGTCTGGAAAATATGTATTTAAGCATCTGGAAAATACGTCCTTTCACCTTTCATTCAGAACCTAAAATGAACCTAACTGGTATTTTAGATGTATTTCCAGCGTTCTTTTGCCTACTGGGTAGTGAATGAAGTAAAACCAAAATATACGATTTGTTTTTAATTACGTTTTTTTTCTCTAGCTATGTTACTCCTGAGATTTTACAAAACATGGTAACATCGCCTCAAAGAAAAACGTTAACTAGCCAACCAAGGTGCATAACTAGCTAGCCCACCAGGCGATATTTAGCTACCTAGCTAGTTAACATTAGCTCACCATTCGTGTAGTCAGACTTTTATAAGTGATGACATGCTAGCTAACCAACTATCCTTGCCATGGTGTTGAAGGATGAAGGATGTTGAAGGATGTTAAGTGCCACATGCCTTTCAATGCATGACTTTGAACACCTTGAAAAGCATTTGTTGTAAGAAATGTGCTATATATATATATACAGTATCTCACAAAAGTGAGTACACCCCTCACATTTTTGTAAATATTTTAGTATATCTTTTCATGTGACAACACTGAAGAAATGGCACTTTGCTATAATGTAAAATAGTGAGTGTACAGCTTGTATAACAGTGTAAATTAGCTGTCCCCTCAAAATAACTCAACACACAGCCATTAATGTCTAAACCACTGGCAACAAAAGTGAGTACACCCCTAAGTGAAAATGTCCAAATTGGGCCCAATTAGCCATTTTCACTCCCCGGTGTCATGTGACTCGTTAGTGTTACAAGGTCTCAGGTGTGAATGGGGAGCAGGTGTGTTAAATTTGGTGTCATCGCTCTCACACTCCCTCATACTGACTGGTCACTGGAAGTTCAACATGGCACCTCATGGCAAAGAACTCTCTGAGGATCTGAAAAAAAGAATTGTTGCTCTACATACAGATGGTCTGGGCTATAAGAAGATTGCCAAGACCCTGAAACTGAGCTGCAGCACGGTGGCCAAGACCATACAGCGGTTTAACAGGACAGGTTCCACTCAGAACAGGCCTCGCCATGGCCGACCAAAGAAACAGAGTGCACGTGCTCAGCGTCATATCCAGAGGTTGTCTTTGGGAAATAGACGTATGAGTGCTGCCAGCATTGCTGCAGAGGTTGAAGGGGTGGGGGGTCAGCCTGTCAGTGCTCAGACCATATGCCACACACTGCATCAAATTGGTCTGCATGGCTGTCGTCCCAGAAGGAAGCCTCTTCTAAAAATGATGCACAAGAAAGCCCGCAAACAGTTTGCTGAAGACAAGCAGACTAAGGACATGGATTACTGGAACCATGTCCTGTGGTCTGATGAGACCAAGATAAACTTGTTTGGTTCAGATAGTGTCAAGCGTATGTGGCGGCAACCAGGTGAGGAGTACAAAGACAAGTGTGTCTTGCCTACAGTCAAGCATGGTGGTGGGAGTGTCATGGTCTGGGGCTGCATGAGTGCTGCCGGCACTGGGGAGCTACAGTTCATGGAGGGAACCATGAATGCCAACATGTACTGTGACATACTGAAGCAGAGCATGATCCCCTCCCTTCGGAGACTGGGCCTCAGGGCAGTATTCCAACATGATAACGACTCTAAACACACCTCCAAGACGACCACTGCCTTGCTAAAGAAGCTGAGGGTAAAGGTGATAGACTGGCCAAGCATGTCTCCAGACCTAAACCCTATTGAGCATCTATGGGGCATCCTCAAATGAAAGGTGGAGGAGTGCAAGGTCTCTACCATCCACCAGCTCCGTGATGTCGTCATGGAGGAGTGGAAGAGGACTCCAGTGGCAACCTGTGAAGCTCTGGTGAACTCCATGCCCAAGAGGATTAAGGCAGTGCTGGAAAATGATGGTGGCCACACAAAATATTGACACTTTGGGCCCAATTTGGATATTTTCACTTAGGGGTGTACTCACTTTTGTGAGATACTGTGTATATATATATATATATATATATATATATATATATATATATATATACATATATATATATATATATATATATATATATATATATATACATATATATATACAGTGCCTTGCGAAAGTATTCGGCCCCCTTGAACTTTTCGACCTTATGCCACATTTCAGGCTTCAAACATAAAGATATAAAACTGTAATTTTTTGTGAAGAATCAACAACAAGTGGGACACAATCATGAAGTGGAACGAAATTTATTGGATATTTCAAACTTTTTTAACAAATAAAAAACTGAAAAATTGGCCGTGCAAAATTGGAGGGAGGGGCGGTCCAGCTCCCTAGAGCATCCCTCCTGGAGAGGGCATCGGTCTTTCCATGGGCTGCACCTGATCTGTGGATGACAGAGAAAGCAAAGGGCTGTAAGGATAGGAACCAGCGGGTGACCCAGGCGTTACTGTCCTTATTCCATGACATCCAAACCAGTGGTGCATGGTCCGTTACGAGGGTGAAGTGCCATCCCAATAAGTAATATTTCAGCATCTCCAGTGCCCACTTTATTGCTTGACATTCTTTCTCCACAGTGGAATATCTTTGTTCCCGCAGCAACAGCTTCCGGCTAATGTACATGACTGGGTGTTCCTCAACTTCTTGTAGCTGTGATAGGACGGCACCCACCCCTGTTTCGGACGCATCAGTCTGTACCACTAGTGGTTTGGAGAAGTCCAGGGTCACCAGCACGGGTCCAGAACACAGTGCTCCCTTTAGGTCCTGGAAGGCTTTCTCTGTCTCTTCGGTCCACGTCACCTGGGCGGGCAGATGGCACGTGGTCAGATCTGTCAGGGGGCTGGCTAGGGAGGCAAAGTGGGGAACAAATCTCTGGTAGTAACTAGTCAACCCCTCAAACGTGCGTACCTGCTTCTTGGTGAGGGGGTGGGGCCAGTCCCGAATCACCTCCACTTTCTTCACCTGGGGTTTGACACATCCCCTCCTGATCGTGTACCCCAGGTACTCAGCCTCCCGCAGGCCGAGCCAACATTTCCTTGGGTTAGCTGTTAGTCCCGCGCCCGATAAGGCCTGCAATACCGCGTTCACCTGGTTTAGATGTGTCTCCCACTCGCTCCAATGGATCACAATATCATCGAGGTAGACCGCCACGTACTCACGACGGGGAAAGAGAATCCGGTCCATCAACTTCTGGAAGGTGGCCGGGGCCTTGTGCAACCCAAAGGGCAGCTTCTTGTAGTGGAACAGCCCGTCAGGGGTGGCAAAAGCAGTTTTCTCCCGTGCCTCGGGAGCTAAGGGCACCTGCCAATAACCCTTCGTCAGGTCAAGCATGCTGATAAATCGGGCGGTCCCTGGCCGCCGAACTTTGAGATTTCATTTACCTTTATAAAATCATTACAGAAGCGAATGGTGCCGTCTGGTTTCGGCACCAACGCTATGGGGCTGCACCACTCACTATTCAACTCATCGATAATATCAGCTTCCAACATCATTTTTACCTCGGTCCTGACGGTCTCTCTCCTTGCTTCCGGTATGCGATAGGGTCTCAACTTCATCTTTTTCCTGGGTTCGGTAATGATGCTGTGCTCTACCAGATCGGTGTGTCCTGGTTCACTGGAGAACACATCCTGGTTCCGGCCGACCAACTCTGTCAGCTACTGCTTCTGTGCTTAGCTCAGCTGCTCCCCTGGGGCACCTCCGCTGGCTTGATCTCTGTGGTAGCCTTCTTCATGGAAAAAGAGTAGAGTACATCACGTGCATTCCATTTCTTAACAAATTCACTTGGTAAATCTGGGTCAGATGCTTACGGCCCGGCTGTCTGACCCTATAGTTAACTTCACCCACCTTCTCAAGGACTTCGTTTGGCCCGTTCCATCAGGCCAAAAACATACATTCTGAGGTAGGGACCAACACCAACACTTTGTCTCCTGGCTGGAAGTCTCTTCATTGTGCCCCTCTGTTGTACACCCACGCTTTGGCCTCCAGCATGTGTTCCCGTACCAGGGGCCACAGGGTTGCTATCCGGTCTCTCATGTCTTCCACATGTTCCACCACGGTTCGATGGGGCGACGGTTGCTGTTCACAGGTTTCTTTAGCCACGTCCAGCAGTCCTTGGGGTCTTCTTCCATACAGGAGTTCAAAGGGAGAGAACCCGGTTGAAGCTTGGGGCACTTCTCGGATTGAGAACATCAGATAGGGTAGCAGCTGGTCCCAATTCATTCTGTTTGCCTCCATCACCTTCTGGAGCATCTGCTTCAGGGTTCGATTGAATCTCTCCACCAACCGATCGGTTTGCGGGTGATACACTGAGGTGCGCAACTGGGTTATTTTCATTAGTTTGCAGAGATCCTTCATGATTCGTGACATGAATGGGGTTCCCTGGTTGGTTAATATCTCGTCGGGGATTACTACTCGGGACAACAGCATGACTAACTCACGTGCGATTCCCTTGGTGGCCATGGTGCGCAGGGGAATGGATTCCGGGTACCTGGTGGCATAATCCATAATCACCAGGATGTATTGGTGCCCTCGGTGGCTCCTGGGTAGACGTCCCACCAGGTCCATTGCGATCCTGCTGAAAGGGACTGAAATAATGGGTAGGGGAATTAAGGGGCTGCGAAAGTGTGGTTTTGGCGCCACCTGCTGGCACTCTGGGCAACTGCGGCAGTAATCCTGCACTGCTCTCTTCACACCCGTCCAGTAAAATCGTGCCTTGATCCGGTCTAAGGTCTTCTCCACCCCTAGGTGAGCCCCAAGAAGGTGGGAGTGTGCCAACTGCAGGACAGATTGTTCAAAGGGACGGGTCACCAACAACAACTCCATACATTTGTCATTCTTCTTCACAACCTGATACAGCAATTTCTTCTTCATAGAAAAATGAGGGTCGGTGATCTGACTTACCCCCTCCATGGGCTTTCCGTCCTGCTGGAGAGAGGTGGCCAGGTTGGGATCCTCCAATTGGGCCGTGCCGGACCGGCCCACTAGAGAGGCGGGCTCTGGCGCCACCTCATGGTCCATCGGGAACATGTCTTCCAGACTCGCCACACCTTCCTCCAGTCTTGCTTCACCCGAGTCACCCTCTGAAAGGGGTTCTGTTGATACCTGGGGGTCCACTTCCTGGAATCCACACATCCAGGCATCCCTCTTTCTGGCATCCCTCTCACCTCTTCGGCTTCCTCCTCCCTTCTGGTTCCTTCAGTTCCCCATGTCTCTGGACATACTGGTCCACAGTTGGTGGAACATCAGGAAATCCCTCCCGATAAGGACCGGCATAGGCAGGGGAATGCTGTAGCATTATACGCCCAATCATGGAATCTTTGTGCCCTGCTATTCAGGGTGTAACCATACCGGCGAAGGATTTCCTTTTTCAGCCCCTCATAATGCGTTGCCTGGTCAGCCGTCAGATCCTGATAGGTCTTCTGTGCCACGCCTGACAGGAGGGTTCCTAGCAGGCTGGCTCATTGCTCATGGGGCCTTTTCTCCCTAGCCGCCGTCCTCTCGAAGGCTTGGAGGAAAGCCTCGATGTCGTCAGCCTCAGCATAAACCTACTGGGCTTGGGACGAGAGACTGCTGCGCCTGCGGCCACACCGGCCTTGGTGGCTGTCAGCTGGCTGAGTTCAGCCCGCAGGAGAGCGGTCTGCTGCCGCTGTTCCTCCAGCAGCTCCCGATGCATAGCCTGCAAAGCTATGTTCGCCTCCACCAGCTGTTTCACCAATGCTGGCTTAATGATCCACAGGCTTGCCTCGTTTTGGCAGGAAGTCCATATAAGGCTCGGGTGTGGAGCAAGCGGGCTGCAAGGTATCTCCCTTCAATCACCACTCCCCTCACCATCTGCCACAATATCAATCATATAGTGGGAAGCATCATATGTGGATGCATGTACCCCCCCGAATAAATAAATATTGTGCCTTTGAAGATTTGTCTCTCGTCATGAAACTACAATACAGGCTGGATGTTCTACAAAAGTCAATTCTGAATGTCAATAGATTTTTTAGACAACATACTAGAATTGAGTTATAACTCCTCTAAGTCTGGTATCCATGCTTGCAGTGCTTGAGGCGTCACTACAGACCCGGGTTCGATCCCAGGCTGTGTCACAGACGGCCGTGACCGGGAGACCCATGATGCGGTGCACAATTGGCCAAGCATTGTCCGGGTTAGGGGAGGGTTTGGCTGGCCGGGATTTCCTTGTCCTGTCGTGCTCTAGCAACTCCTTGTGGCGGGCCAGGCGCCTGCAAGCTGACTTCGGTCGCCAGCTGGACGGTGTTTCCTCCAACACATTGGTGTGGCTGGCTTCCGGGTTAAGCAAGCAGTGTGTCAAGAAGCAGTGCGGCTTGGCAGGGTCGTGTTTCGGAGGACGCATGGCTCTCAACCTTCGCCTCTCCCGAGTCCGTAGGGGAGTTGCAGCGATGGGACAAGACTAACTACCAATTGGATATCACGAAATTGGGGAGAAAAGTGTTTTTTAAAACAATTGTATGAAAAAAATAAAGGTGACGGAAAAAGTTAATGGATTGGACAGGGGTCTCTGATTGCGCTGGTGAACGGTAGCTGATGCTGTGTTCAAAACAACTGGGAACTCGGAACTGGGAAATCTCAGACTTCCGTCTTCAATGCATTCAAAAACAAGTGGGAACTCTGGAAAAGAGCTCTGACTGGGAAAAAATGTATTTGAACGGTCATCCAACTCGGAATTCCAACTCGGGAACTCGGGCTTGCATCTCGCTCATCTCAATATCTATGGTGCTGCTCGTGGCGACGTCATTTCATTGAGCCTAGCTACCTTTAAGATCGATGACATGATTTTCTATCCATTATAGCAACCAAGACTCCATCAAATGATGTGAGAAACCTACATGTATAGAACATATATTGTGTTTGTATGTTCCCTACAGGTTATAGAAAAGAGCAGAACTCTCTCTCTCCACAGGTTATGGAAAATGTGCTCTTTTAGTATTTCTCGAGTAGGTTTCCTCAAGGAGAAAGTCCCCCACTACTATGTCAAAGATATTAGAACTAAGATACTTTAGTAAATATTACAGTATACAGTATACTATAACCTGTAGAGAAAACAATATATGGTCTATACGTGGCATGTATGCTTCTCACTTACGGGTCGCACAAATTGGGATATGGGGGATGGAAATGGGCAGGGTATATGTTAAAGAAATACTGTAGTATTTACTATAGTTAAAAATATATACATCTTAGGAGCCCTTGGTGTCCTTGGCAGACAATAAAGAAGCTACGACTAGCAATTATTAAAATATACATACAGATGTAGGATCTTAATTTGACCTATATTGTCACAGAAAAATAATCCTGTAGCAACAGGATTTGAACGTTTAGTCCATCATGTTGCTTGATTGATGGTTAGGGTATTAGCTGGCCAAAAGTAGGCTACATGAAAAGTACAATACGGTTAATATAAATTGTGTGTTATTTTGGGTTTTCACTGAATTTATGTAAATCACGAAGCTCATCAGAATTTCCTCCAAATTCTCAGCAACAAAAGAGTGATCAAATTAGGTTACTACATCTGTACCATGACATGTTTTATTAAAAAGTCAAGACCACTTGGAATCGAGAGCAGCAAGGTCCACCTTAAAGTATGTGTGGGCCTATGTTTGTTCTTGATATTTATTTATTTTTATTGCAAGAGATAACCATACATAGAACATCCATTTAATCAGTCATAGTACTCTATTACAGACATTGTATTTCCTTTTTAATGGATTGTAATGATTACCCACTGTAAGCAGCTCAAGGACAGCACAACTGATGTGATATATCATTAATTTGAAGTGCCTCATAACGTTGCACATCGTAGACCATCAAACTCACACGCCCATGTATGTCTCTCTGCAATTATCTGGTCTGAGACAGGTGGTCGCTCAACAGTCACCTTGCTATAGGACAGGTAAATCAAATGAACTCGTAGAAAAAATACCATAGTAGTTTTAAGTGACTATAAATCTGACATGAGCCAGTATGTTCTCAGTACTGCACACAAGATACTTGTACTAAGTCCACATAAAATGTTAGTGTATTGTGTTGATAGCCTATTTAATTGAGACATGTTGAAAATGCTATAATCCTGCTCTTAGAGCTTTTTTCAGACTGTCAGGTTTCTTGCTTGATTTACCATTGACAAGAAGCTGAAGCGAACTGGCAAACAACAGTGTGTGATGTATGAAAGCATGACAGGATGGTAGGCACAAAGTGAGAAGAGAATTAAGGAAGTGTGCAAGTGTGCATATGAAGCCATTGGACTAAATCAAGTAATTGATTCCTGTGTACAGAATTAAACAATTGCTTGAGTTTAAATAGTGATTTTATTCCTTATACTGTACATCAGGAATAAAGTACCTAACATTCTTCACAGTAAAAAAATGGGTTGGTAATGCAACATTTCGTTAACCTGGAGGAAAAAAGATGGAAAATCCATTAGAAAATGATACCGTGGCAAAAAAACGTATTTAATTGTAAAATATTGATCTAGGTTTTATGACAAATAAACCTCCCAGGAATGGGTGTTAATAGATTTTGAAACAGCCATTAATAGCACATAAAACATTTATGGTTGTGAGCATTTCATGTGCTAAAAGAAATCATTTATTCTGTTCATAATGTAGGCTTGGACAAATACAGGAGCTGTTGGCTGCTGTAATGGCAGAAACTATGATTGAATGTTTCAGATACCATGTTTCCTAGAAGCTATATTGATTGTTCATTGTCTTGGAGAAGGAACAGGTTCCAGTTTCCATTACTTTGAGGGCAAGAATCATATATTGAGAGAAAATGACATTTAAATTACTATATTGAGTAAAAACATTGGTAAAACTTCTGGTCGGTATGCCACGCGATATACACTCTTTTTCATGGTCCTTCAAGCCGGATATGGATAATGATCATGTTAACATGATGCCCCCAGGCAACATCCATGCCTACATTTGATGTAAGATATGTTAGTGTGACTCTGGAGCGGGTTTTGCTATGGTGCTCAAAGGCGGGAAAAGTCTTCGGAAGAGGAAGTGATGTATAGCTTTCCCAGCATATTCATGAGCTTGTGAAAGGTTATGGCCAAATGTGAAAAATGTGTTAGTGTAGCAGAATGGTTACTCACTTGGACCTCATGCTATTAAAAAAAACAGTCAAGGTCTACAGTAATGGCGTCTTTTGAGAAAGACTCTCATGAAAAGTTTGCATCTATGGGAATTTAGCACCATTGCATCATTAATTGGCACGGGTTGTTCTCTGAGAGTGAGCCTGCCAGCTACACTGCATGCCCCCGCTGTCTGCCTCCGCTGCCAGCCAGTGCCCATGTACACAATGCCAGTTTAATTAATGACATCACTAAAAGGTTTGTCCCACTAAAGTTTGCAACTTGTTTAATATCCTAAGTGCCTCTGCACCTCTCTCAATCTCCCAAAGGTACAATATGAAGAGGGATCAATCAATACTAGCTAGGCCTAAAGCTCCATACCACCACCTACAGCATTAGCAGCAGCTCCTCCCCTCTCCCAAATAAGTTGAAAGAAATCACCTAGTTCTTACCCAAAGTCTGAGACATATAGACAATTACAATGTCAGCATCAGTGTGAGAGAATGACAATTTGCAACAATTTGGTTCAGGTTACTCATGAAGCCGCTGATACAATGTTGACGCTTAAAGGATCACATGCTTTACAATCCTATATCTGGTATATAACAATGTACTTTGTATGTGCAATGTAATGCAATGCACAGTGTCACAATGTGAAATTCTATTCCTTTAATCTGGAGAGGGTATTGCTTCGATGCCATTTGCTTTCCCCAGTGCAGTCTGTCAGGCTTAATTGGAAGCCCTGTTACAAGACTCTAATCTGACTCTGCTGCTCATTGGAAGTAATTCATTCAAGGCAGTGTCTATAAAAAGCCTATAACTCTCACTCCAGTCTCATCTTCTCCTTTATGCTCTCTCTCGCTTTCCAAAACACTGAATGAAGAGGGAATTATGAATCGGTTAACACAAACCTTTATTCACAAATTGTTGAATGGGGAAAAAAACACTGACAAATCATTTGTATTATAATACATCCACCATTTTCACTTGGTTTATGTAAGATGCAGGCCTAGAATATATTTTAGATGTGTGTTGCTGAGTTATTTACTTATCTCTCTTTAAATTCGTAGAGGGGTTATTTTCAGTGAAATCTATTTCTAAAGTGTAATCATTGGCAAGGTAATGTAATCAGTATACAGTAGGTCTTGGTCCGAGTTGCTTGCAGCCCACTGTTTCAGCCAACCAAGGTAATCAGGAGTATTTTTTTTTACAAGAGGTCTAAGCTCTTTTTTTTCACACAGAAAATGTAGTCCAATCAGTCCCTCTCCCACTAATGCAGCACCAGGCCTGACTCTATTTATAAGACTGTGGGCGACTGAGGATGGCAGAATCGATTATTCAGACTGACTCTGACTCTTCATTCTTATGAGCTGTTATTTAATGACTAGAGATAAAAATAGACATAGAACCTTACTTGAGGAGCTGAGGGAGGGAACGAAGGAGTGGACTTTTTAAGGTTCGGGGGTGATCATCATTTTCTTGGTTCATCTATTATTGATTTTCAAGAAGAAAATGATGCTGAGTGTGAATAACAAGGAGAGTTACAGTGAGCTCCAAAAGTGACACATTTACTGTGAATAATAATGGAACACTTCTAAACAATTCTACATTAATGTGGATGCTATCATGATTACGGATAGTTCTGAATGAATCGTGTATAATGATGAGAGAGAAAATTACGAGGAATAAATATCATCCTCGCCACAAACTGCTAACTTCCCCTGTTATTGTAATGGTGAGAGGTTAGCATGTCTTGGGGGTATGATATTTGTGCGTCTGTAACTTTCTCACTCATCATTATTCACGATTCCTTCAGGGCTATCTGTAATGGGCACAAAATAATCTGAAACACAACCAGAGCATCCAGTCGGGCTGTATCACCGCCTGGTACGGCAACTGCAGCGCCTGCAACAGCAGGGCTCTCCAGAGGGTGGTGCAGTCTGCCCAACGCATCACCGGGGGCAAACTACCTGCCCTCCAGGACACCTACAGCACCCGATGTCACAGGAAGGCCAAAAAGATCATCAAGGACAACAACTACCCGAGCCACTGCCTGTTCACCCCGCTATCATCCAGAAGGCGAGGTCAGTACAGGTGCAACAAAGCTGAGACCGAGAGACTGAAAAACAGCTTCTATCTCAAGGCCATCAGACTGTTAAATAGTCATCACTAGCACCTTAGAGGCTGCTACGCTATATACATAGACTTGAAATCACTGGCCACTTTAATAATGGAACACTAGTCACTTTAATAATGTTTACATATTTTGCATTACTCATCTCATATGTATATACTGTATTCTATTATATTATATTGTATTTTAGTCTATGCCGCTCCGCATTGCTCGTCCAAATATATATATACTGCTCAAAAAAATAAAGGGAACACTTAAACAACACAATGTAACTCCAAGTCAATCACACTTCTGTGAAATCAAACTGTCCACTTAGGAAGCAACACTGATTGACAATAAATTTCACATGCTGTTGTGCAAATGAAATAGACAACAGGTGGAAATTATAGGCAATGAGCAAGACACCCCCAATAAAGGAGTGGTTCTGCAGGTGGGGACCATAGACCACTTCTCAGTTCCTATGCTTCCTGGCTGATGTTTTGGTCACTTTTGAATGCTGGCGGTGCTTTCACTCTAGTGGTAGCATGAGACGGAGTCTACAACCCACACAAGTGGCTCAGGTAGTGCAGCTCATCCAGGATGGCACATCAATGCGAGCTGTGGCAAGAAGGTTTGCTGTATCTGTCAGCGTAGTGTCCAGAGCATGGAGGCGCTACCAGGAGACAGGCCAGTACATCAGGAGACATGGAGGAGGCCGTAGGAGGGCAACAACTCAGCAGCAGGACCGTTACCTCCGCCTTTGTGCAAGGAGGAGCAGGAGGAGCACTGCCAGAGCCCTGCAAAATGACCTCCAGCAGGCCACAAATGTGCATGTGTCTGCTCAAACGGTCAGAAACAGACTCCATGAGGGTGGTATGAGGGCCCGACGTCCACAGGTGGGGGTTGTGCTTACAGCCCAACACCGTGCAGGACGTTTGGCATTTGCCAGAGAACACCAAGATTGGCAAATTCACCACTGGTGCCCTGTGCTCTTCACAGATGAAAGCAGGTTCACACTGAGCACATGTGACAGACGTGACAGTGTCTGGAGACGCCGTGGAGAACGTTCTGCTGCCTGCAACATCCTCCAGCATGACCGGTTTGGCGGTGGGTCAGTCATGGTGTGGGGTGGCATTTCTTTGGGGGGGCGCACAGCCCTCCATGTGCTCGCCAGAGGTAGCCTGACTGCCATTAGGTACCGAGATGAGATCCTCAGACCCCTTGTGAGACCATATGCTGGTGCGGTTGGCCCTGGGTTCCTCCTAATGCAAGACAATGCTAGACCTCATGTGGCTGGAGTGTCAGCAGTTCCTGCAAGAGGAAGGCATTGATGCTGTGGACTGGCCCGCCCGTTCCCCAGACCTGAATCCAATTGAGCACATCTGGGACATCATGTCTCGCTCCATCCACCAACGCCATGTTGCACCACAGACTGTCCAGGAGTTGGCGGATACTTTAGTCCAGGTCTGAGAGGAGATCCCTCAGGAGACCATCCGCTGCCTCATCAGGAGCATGCCCAGGCGTTGTAGGGAGGTCATACAGGCACGCGGAGGCCACACACACTACTGAGCCTCATTTTGACTTGTTTTAAGGACATTACATCAAAGTTGGATCAGCCTGTAGTGTGGTTTTCCACGTTCATTTTGAGTGTGACTCCAAATCCAGACCTCCGTGGGTTGATAAATTGGATTTCCATTGATTATTTTTGTGTGATTTTGTTGTCAGCACATTCAACCATGTAAAGAAAAAAGTATTTAATAAGATTATTTCATTCATTCAGATCTAGGATGTGTTATTTTAGTGTTCCCTTTATTTTTTGAGCTGTGTATATTCTTTATTCCATTCCTTTACTTTAGATTTGTGTGTATTGTGTGTATTTTTGTGAGATTGTTAGATATTACTGCACTGTTGGAGCTAGAAACACAAGAATTTCGCTACACCCGCAATAGCATCTGCTAAGCATGTGTATGTGACCAATAAAATTTTATTTGAACAAAGAGCAAATGCATCCAACAAGTTTGTTGAGTCACAAGCTTGATGCAATCATTGCGTGCTAGGAATATGGGACCAAATACTACACTTTTGACTACTTCAACTTTAATACACATAAGTGAATTTGTCCCACTTTTGGTCCCTTAAAATGGGGGGACTGTGTACAAAAATAGCTGTAATTATAAACGATTCACCCGATATCAATGAAAATATCCTCGAATTAAAGCCGACAGTTTGCACTTTAACCTCATCGTCATTGTATAATTTCAAATACAAAATGCTGGAGTACAGAGCCAAAATAACAAAAAATGTGTCACATTCCCAATACTTTTGGTGCTCATTGTATAGAGACAGAAAATATTGGTGAGAAGTAATGAGAATTTCCCAGAGACGTCAAGGATGTATTTGGGCTAAACAGTGTTTCTAGTGGCAAAATACTCCCCCCTTCCTTTTCACACTTGTTAATCAAAGAAGATAGACAAATAAATGCATGTAAAAAAAACAAGGCAAATAAGGTTTCATCTTCTATTATTTCACTGTTATTTCACAGAATTTGCCATGTTTATTTCAATGAGGTATAGATGACAACGTCACGAAAACGATGCATATGCTTCAATGGGGCAGAAATCCATGAGTTATTGTGAATTTGGATGGCCAGATAGCTACCAACAATGACAAAATCTGCCAAGTGGTGAATCGTGCGTGACTCGTTTCAGCTAGTTTAATCTTGTTATTGATACCATGTCTTGTTTTTCTTCATGTCATTGATAATATGGTTTAAAATTCGCTAGCTAACTAACAACTGTAATTGTGTATTTGAGAGACAACAAGTGCTCATTGTTCAAAGGTATTTATGTTTTCAATAAACATTGGAGACGAAGAATAGTTTACATGTTGTTAACAATCTAAGCCAAACCCATCTGTTTTGCCTCCATATTTGTGCACGCGTCGGTTTTGTTACTAAACAATCAACCCGTCTACAGTATATACTAGTGTACATCGTTGGTTATTCCCCTCATGAAAAAAAGATGAGGGGGCGAGGTTGCGCCAACTGATAGTCTGGCCGTCGTCACCAAACACCAAAGAAGAAGAGCAGTCGTTAACCGGATGTTACGTCAAATCCACAAACAACCCAAGGCTGCTGAAATTTCTCTGGAGCAAATAGCATTTTCTGGAATAACCCTAAGTGGAAATCGATTATAAATCAGCACTGGGAACTTAGCGGTCTATAAAATAAAACTGGGACGCTGAAGAGCAAGGTAACTTGACTTCGTCTTTTGTTTTACAAGTGACACATTACTTTGAATTTGATTGCTGGGCATCACCATCATCACAAAAACATTAACGTTAGCTACAGTAGCTTGTTGGCCTGTTAGTTAGCATTACCTATCTAGTCATAATGATCAATTTGACAGCAACGCAAGTTACAGCAAAATGTAGATGTTGGCTAGAACACTCAGTATGGTCTTTCGCTTTGGTGTTATTAGTGTTGAGTTGCTAGATAATGTTTCTTGCTAGGAGGTACACAGTCAGGACGGCGAACAAAACTGGGGGGTGTATTCATTACGTCTTGCAACGGAAACCGTTTAGGAACCAAACGGAAACAGAGCAAGCGGAACGAAATGGAATTTGTCCAATAGAAACTCGTCTTCGTTGCAAAAAGTTTTGTTGTAAAACGTTTTGCAACAGACAACGTTTTACAACTATTGGTGTAATGAATACACCCCTGGTTATGCTATCGAGCTAACGTTGGCATAATGAGCAGCACAAACGCATTAGCTAGATATGGTGGAAAGAGAAAAATATGAGACTGTACCAAGTTCTATAACGGTACATTTATTTTGAAGTGAAAAAAATAGGTACATAACTAAACAGTAGCTAGCTAGCTGACACATACCTGGCTAGCAGGCGTAGCACAACGCGTTATTTCCCACTACTCGTACATGTTAGTACAGACCTGGAGTTTCAGTATACTTGGGGGGGGGGGGGGGGGGGGTTGTCAGGCATGTTTATTGTGAAGTTGTACTAGGGGTTAAAATCAACACTGCGCCAGAATGTGACCTCTTTGGATGATAAAGCGTTGACCTTATGGCACCGTAACCCTCCATCTGTCATTCAGACATACGAATTAGTTACTAGACAACTGCCAGTCCTGTCTTGGGAGGATAAAGTAATTGGAGTCCAAGATTAGCCTATATTCAAGGTGCTTCGGTACTTCCATTGTTATCTTGGATATTTTGTTCCCTGATTCCTGGGGAAATAATTGGCCATTTGCACCGTAGTTTGTATAAGATTAGCCAAGTTTTTCTCAACTCCATGATGCACATCACATCCAGTACAGGTGCGTGGGTAAATTCACTGAGCAAGCAAAGCCAGTAAAAAAGCCATATTACAACCTATGTTGTGATAATTGCATTGTTTGCTTTATAACCCATTAGTTCATACACCATCATGATATACAATAAGGCAGTGACAACAAAAAGACAAGTCACACAGTGGTGGAATAAATTCAACTACAAACATACGTTTGTTTCATCACAAAACCAGAGAGCAACATCTGTTCGGTGAAGTCCACAAAGCAAATATTGCATACAAACAGTTATATCACCTGCAGCATGGTCAAGCAAGTTAATGTTTTCAACAGTTTACTAAACAACTAGTGATTTAGAACCATCGAGTTACTGTAAGTCAGCACTAAGACAACAGGAGCACTGCCTCTGCTATTCCAGCACCATTTACACTTAATCATTTAAACATCAAATCAACAAGACTATATATGCCTTGTTTTTAGTTTATTAAGCTAATTTAAAGATACCATAAACAATTTAGTCCAATCAATGATGCTAAATATCGTGCGTGTGTGTGCGCGTGTGTGTGCGTGCAATTAAAACAAATGTTGACTCACCCTACTTGTAGACTAGTTGAATGCCAATGCCATCCTTCTCTCTCATGTTGGCAAAACGGTCTATGACTCTGTCATACAGTACACTTGTACTTTTTGTTGTCATAGACTAACTAGCTGAAATGCTTGCTAGCCTGACTTCCTTTCATGGGCTAGCTAGTTAGTTAATGTGAGACTTCTAGGCTTCATATTGAACTTCAATCGTCTCAGGCCAGTGGCACAGCATACTCATTTATGGATGGATTAGAATACATGGATACATGGGCTACACATACTGAGAGAGGGCGCTGTTTCCCTAGCTTGGATGATTTCTCCGGTGAGTTTCAGCCTCTTGCAAATTGACAGAACATTTTGAAAACACAGAGGGATGAAATATAATTATGGTATAATTTTAATGTATTTATTGAAATATTTGGGGAAACCTGGCTTTCATTGGCATCCATGAATACACACCACTGATCACATCAATGGAGTTGAGCGGAGACAACTAGATCGAGTCGCTGTCAGTCATAACTTGTAAAAATAAACATCTTACACCCTTACCGTGTACCTCTTGTTTTTCCACTCGAGCTGCGTGCTTTTCTTTGATTTCTGAAATGATTGCTTTTTACTAAAACATTTGTCAAATGCAACCACTGACAGCGACTCAATCTAATCGGCGGTACGCTCGCCCACAGTCGTCGCAACCCAACTCCACCGAGATGTATATATCGTGGATTTGAGAAACTCAACTAGTTTACGATGTGCAGTCCTGCGTCTTATACTTTACTGTTTTCTCTTTACACAGGTTGAAAAGTTGGAAAAAGTTCTACAAAACCATGGTGGAATATTATCACATTTTAGGTGTCCAAAGAAATGCATCTCAGGAAGACATTAAAAAAGCGTAAGTATTATTGTCAAGTGCTGTATACAGTGTAGAAATGGATTTAATTGAGATTTTGTATCACTGGTATACACACATTATCACATAATGTCCAAGTGGAATTATGTTTTTATACATTTGTACAAATGAATTAAATGAAAAGCTAAAATGTCTTGAGTCAATAAGTATTCCACCCCTTTGTTATGGCAAGGCTAAATATGTTCAGGAGTAAAAATGTGCTTAACAAGTCACATAATACGTTGCACGGACTAACTAACTCTGTGTGCAAAACAATGATCTGTAAGGTCCTTCAGTCGAGCCGTGAATTCCAAACACAGATTCAACCACAAAGACCAGGGAGGTTTTCCAATGTCAAACGGCACCTATTGGTAAAAAAAAGCAGACATTGAATATCCCTTTGAGCATGGTGAAGTTATTAATTACACTTTGGATGGTGTTTCAATACACCCAGTCACTACAAAGATACAGGTGTACTTTCTAACTCAGTTGCTGGAGAGGAAGGAAACCGCTCAGGGATTTCACCATGAGGCCAATGGTGACTTCAAAACTAATGGCTGTGATAGAACACTGAGGATGGATCAACAACATTGAAGTTATTCCACAATACTAACCTAAATGACAGAGTGAAAAGAAGGAAGCCTGTACAGAATAAAAATATTACAAAACATGCGTCCTGTTTGCAATAAGGCACTAAAGTAATACTGCAAAAAATGTGGCAAAGAAATTAACTTTATGTCCTGAATACAAAGCATTATGTTTGGGGAAAACACAACACATCACTGAGTACCCCTCTTTATATGTTCAAGCATGGCGGTGGTTGCGTCATGTTATGGGTATACTTGTCATCGGCAATGGCTAGGGAGTATTAAAATAAATTGAATAGAGCTAAGCACAGGCAACATTGTAGATGAAAACCTGGTTCAGTCTGCTTTCCAACAGACTCTAGGAGACATTCACCTTTCACCAGGACAGTAACCTAAAACACAGGGCCAAATATACACTGGAGTTGCTTACCAAGCAGACGTTGAATGTTCCTGAGTGGCCTAGATGAAACTTGGACTTAAATCGTCTTGGAAATCTATGGCAAGACTTGAAAATGGATGTCTAGCAATGATCAACAACCAACTTCAGAGCTTGAAGAATAAAACAAATAATGTGCAAATATTGTACAATCCAGGTGTGCAAAGCTCTTAGATTTACCCAGACACACTCACAGCAGTAATCATTGCCAAAGGTGATTCTAACATGTATTCTCTTAGGGGTGTGAGCACTTATGTAAATGAGATATTTAATTTTCAATACATTTTGCTAAAATGTCTAAACATGTTTTCCTTTTTCATTATGGGGTATTGTGTGTAGATGGGTGAGAGAATTCATTTTTTAAATTCAGTCTGTAACACAGCGAAACGTGGAATAAGCCAATGGGTATAAATACTTGCTGAAGGCACTGTATGTATTCCAATAGATCAGGGAGGGTCAACTTTGATCTGAACTCATGAGGGGCTGCAGTGGTTTGCAGGTCTGTGTACCCACATCCATACCCACACATGCAGTCAGAGGGGGCCCTAAGGGATATTTTGCCATGACTCATGGTATGTTAATATGATATCTGAGTGCGAGCAACAAAATCAATGGAGACCCACCAGTCTATAATTTAATCATGATTACTACAAGTTTAGATAGCTGGCTAGATTGATAAATTAATCTAAATCATTTTAGCTGACATGGGCTAATTGGGTTGCCTGGCTACACAAACTCCTTTCTCCGGGCCATACGCTACGCCAATGTTAGTTTGTTCTCCGCAATCAGTCTGGATCTGAGTGCCTCCCCAAGAATTTCTAGAACTCAAACACATTCTAACCATTCTGGTTGGTCCCAGAAACCAATGGGTTGGGCCAGAGCCAGAACACACTTGGGTGAAGCAGCATTTTGAAAATGTATCATTGGCGTTGAGACTGATTGGATAGAGATGATCCAATTGCTGATGACTTTTTTTGTATCACACCCCTCATTTTGACCTCACCACAAACGACTTCAACAATGGCAGTCTGACTGAAGTACAGTTTGTAGTGAACAGAGCAGTGGAATAATTCTGTTTGTCGTCAGGTAACTAAATGAGTGACTGACATAAGAGAAATTGTTGATGCACAACCACGTTTGGAAATTGCATTCTGCTATTCTATTCTTATTTTTCATAAATGTTTTGGGAATTGATCCGCAATAGACTGGCACTAGATGTAGATGGGTTTTTCTGATATTTTAAATGTGTGATCTATACTGGGATAATGAACTGTTTGTATGAAACAGGCCCCTTGAGTTGCTGTCTAATGTATTTCTAAACTTTCAGGTACAGAAAATTGGCACTGAAATGGCATCCAGATAAAAACCCAGAAAATAAGGAAGAGGCAGAGAAAAAGTTCAAGGAACTTTCTGAGGCCTATGAAGTTCTGTCAGATGGTAAGTCATACATTTTGAAAGGTATTTGAAGTCGAGAGAAAACAGTATTTATGATACACTGAGCAAAAATATAAACGTAACATATAAAGTGTTGGTCCCATGTTTCATGAGCTGAAATAAAAGATCCCAGAAATATTCCATATGCACAAAAACATATTTCTCATATATTTCTCATATTTTGTGCACACATTTGTTTACCTCCCTGTTAGTCAGCATTTCTCATTTGCCAAGATAATCCATCTACCTGACAGGTGTGGCATATCAAGAAGCTGATTAAACAGCATGATCATTACACAGGTGCACCTTGTGCCGGGGACAATAAAAGGCCACTCTAAAATGTGCAGTTTTGTCACATAACACAAGGCCACAAATGTCTCAAGTTTTGAGTGTGAAATTGACATTCTGATTGCAGGAATGTCCACCAGAGCTGTTGCCAGAAAATGTCTCTACCATAATCCATCTCCAACGTCGTTTTAGAGCATTTGGCAGTACATCTATCCAGCCTTTCAACCGCAGACCACATGTAACCACGCCAGCGTCGTTTGGGCATGCGGTTTGGTGATGTCAATGTTGTAAACAGAGTGCCACATGGTGTCGGTGGGGCTATGGTATGGGCAGGCATAAGCTACGGACAATGAACACAATTGCATTTTGTCGATGGCAATTTGAATGCACAGAGATACTGTGACGAGATCCTTAGGCCCATTGTCGTGCCATTCCGCTGTCGTCACCATGTTTCAGCATGATAATGCAGGGCCCCATGTCGCAAGGATCTGTACACAATTCCTGGAAGCTGAAAATGTCACAGTTGTTCCTTGGCCTGCATACTATGCGAAGGAGATGTGTTGCGATGCATGAGGCAAATGGTGGTCACACCAGATAGACTGGTTTTCTGATCCACGCTCAAACTTAAATATATATTTTTAAATGTACACTATATATACAAAAGTCTGTGAACACCCCTTCAAATTAGTGGATTCGGCTATTTCCGCCACACCCATTACTGACAGGTGTATAAAATTGAGGGCACCGCCATGCAGTCTCCATAGACAAACATTGGCTGTAGAATGGCCTTACTGAAGAACTCAGTGACTTTCAATGTGGCGCTGTCATATGATGCCACCTTTCTAACAAGTCAGTTTGTAAAACTGTATAATGTAAGTGCTGTTATTGTGAAGTGGAAACGGCTTGGAGCAACAACGGCTCAGCCGCGAAGTGGTAGGCCACACAAGCTCACATAACAGGACCGCCGAGTGCTGAAGTGCGTAGCATCTAAAAATTGTCTGTCCTTAGTTGCAACACTCACTACCCAGTTCCAAACTGCTTCTGGAAGCAACGTCAGCACAAGAACTGTTCGTTGGGAGCTTCATGAAATGGGTTTCCATGGCCAAGCAGCTGCACACAAGCCTAAGATCACCATGCACAATGCCAAGCGTTGGCTGGAGTGGTGTAAATCTCGCCTCCATTGGACTCTGGAGCAGTGGAAATGCGTTTTCTGTAGTGATGAATCACGCTTCTCCATGTGACAGTCCGACGGACAAATCTGGGTTTGGCGGATGCCAGGGGAACGCTACCTGCCCCAATGCATAATGCCAACTGTAAAGTTTTGTAGAGGAGGAATAATGGTCTGGGGATTTTTTTCATGGTTCGGGCTAGGCCCCTTAGTTCTAGTGAAGGGAAATCTTAACCCTACAGCATACAATGACATTCTAGACGATTCTGTGCTTCCAACTTTGTGGCAACCGTTTGGGGAAGGCCCTTTCCTTTTTCAGAGGGGTCCATACAGAAATGGTTTGTTGAGATCGGTGTGGAAGAACTTGACTAGCCTGCTAAGGGCTCTGACCTCAACCCCATCAAACACCTTTGGGATGAATTGGAAGGCAGACTGCGAGCCAGGCCTAATCGCCCAACATCAGTGCCCGACGTCACTAATGCTCTTGTGGCTGAATGGAAGCAAGTCCCCGCAGCAATGTTCCAACATCTAGCGGAAAGCCTTCCCAGAAGAATGGAGGATGTTATAGCAGCAAAGGGGGGGATCAACTCCATATTAATGCCCATGATTTTGGAGTGAGATGTTGGCCGAGCAGGTGTCCACATACTTTTAGTAATGTGGTGTATCTGTGACCAACAGATGCATATCTGTATTCCCATTAATGTGAAATCCATAGATTAGGGTCTAATGAATTTATTTCAATTGACTGATTTCCTTATGAACTGTAACTCGGTAAAATCTTTATGTTGCATTTAAAACATTTTGGTTCAGTATTTATGAGTAATGCACTGATATCGGCATCCATGACATTTTAAGGTCCATCTAACCAAAATATATATTTTTCTTGTCAAGGAAGCTGTTTGTTCACATACCATAGCAGCACCCACAACAGTTGTGCTATTGTTGAACTATGTGTTAATGCAATGTTCGTAGTTGAGGTTGAAAAAGATTGCATTTGATTCCTTTTGAAATTCCCGCTAATAATCCCATAAGAGATGTACGCTGATCTGCAGGTACTGCCCCAGAATGATTTCCACCTGAACGCTTGGCAAACATAGTGTTTTTCACTTGTTATCATGCTGTTTGAGTAATTTCACTTTGTTTTGATGGGAGTTGACGGTTTTTTTCATATTCTGTTGTAGCCAACAAGAGGAACATGTATGATCGCTATGGTAAAGAAGGTCTAACAACAAACAATGGAGGAGGTGGTGAGTCCTTTCTTTATTAGGCTCTTGGCGGATATCTCAAATGTGTGCATTTATTTTGTGGAAGTGTTAATTTTGTAAATCTGTAATAAGCAATCGTAACACTTATTATTTCCACTAACCATATTTATCCTTTGTTTTCATTTAGTTGGACATTACCACAATGGTGATCACTTCAACGAAGGGTTCACGTTCCGCAATCCAGAAGACGTCTTCAGGGAGTTCTTTGGGGGTCGAGATCCTTTTGCTGATTTCTTTGGTGAGCATTTCTGAGTATTGTTTTTTGAGTATTGGTAAGACATTGTAAAAATATATATATTGTTGTCAGAGCGAGCTGCAGACGGAAGTGAGGGACAATCAGTAGGAAATAGGCGAGCAAAGAGAATGAAGGACAGAGATGAGAGGCAGCCAGAGAAGGAAGGACGGAGAGGAAAGAGGGAGCCAGTCGTCCTTTATGAGGACCATGTTGGTTGGTTACTATAGACATAGAAGGCTTATTCTAGCAACTGGTAATATTAATAATTTAGTTCAGAGCATCTACTAAATTGGAGTTTTACGGTTAGTAAATTGCATTACATTCACTTTCAATTATTAGATCTATTTATATAATAATGCAAATAATTTGCTGGGTACTTATTTATGTCCTGCTTACAGTGCCTTCAGAAATTATTCACACCCTTTGACTGTTTCCACCACATTTTGTTGTGTTACAGCCTGAATTTAAAATTGATTGAATTGGGATTTTGTGTCACTGGCCTTCACACAATTCCCCATAATGTCAAAGTGGAATTATGTTTTTAGAATTTTTTACAAATTAATGAAATATTAAAAGCTCATATGTCTGGAGTCAATATGTATTCAACCCCTTTGTTATGGCAAGTCTAAATAAGTTCAGCAGTATACATGTGCTTAACAAGTCACACAAGTTGCATGGACTCAAACTGTGCAATACTAATGTTTAAAATGATGTTCGAACGACTACCTTCAAAAGGCACTCGCACATCTGACCTGACCCATCTTTGTTGCAGGTGCACGGTAACAGTTGAATAAAGTGAGAAAATAGAAGAAACCCGCACACTGCTCTTGATAGGGGCATAATTCATGTTCACATTTACAACACAACATACATAGGCATTTCATCATTAAGACCTTTAGGAAATAGTGTCTGGAGGGTGAAAATCTCAACCATTCTTTTGCTTAGGGGAGGTGATATAAATAATACTCTGTCTGATATCTTAACTTTCTCTATGTCACAAAATCTAAAGGTAGAAATGTCATGTTTTGGGTAATTCAAATGTACTGCGACTGGATAATCCCTGTCGTTTCTCCTAATTGAACTTTTATGTTCACAGATTCTCTGTGAGAATGAGAAGTTTTACCTACATAGCACAGCCCACATGGACATTTAATAATTGGGATAACATGGGTGGTGGGGCATGTAATAATGTCATTTATTTGGCACCGTTTTCCTGTATGTGGGTGGCAGAAATATTCACACTTCATCATATTGTTGCACTGTGCACAACCTCTGTATTTCTAGCTACCATTCGGAAGAGGGCATAAAAAAGACTGGCTGATTATTTATTTTTTAATAATTTAATTTTTTGGGCTGGCAGTTGGCATGGACCAATTTAATTTATTGCGTAAATTGCGACCTCTCCTATATACAATAAGTGGTGGATTCTTAAATTCAGCTGGGTCCGATGATAAAACATGCCAGTGGCTACCTTCCAATGCCTCGCAAAGAAGGGCACCTATTTGTAGATGGGTAAAAAAATAAAAGCAGACATTGAACATCCCTTTGAGTGAAATTATTAATTACACTTTGGATGGTGTATCAATACACCCAGTGTCTGCAAAGATACAGGCATCCTTCCTAACTCAGTTGCTGGAGAGAAGTCCAATAGTGACTTTAAAACAGAGTTTAATGGCTGTGATAGGAGAGAACTGAGGATGGGTCAACAACATTGTAGTTACTTCACAATACTAACCTACATTTTATTTTATTTCACCTTTATTTAACCAGGTAGGCAAGTTGAGAACAAGTTCTCATTTACAACTGCGACCTGGCCAAGATAAAGCAAAGCAGTTCGACACATAACAACACAGAGTTACACATGAAGTAAATACAATATAGCAATTAAAACACTGGAATGGTAGATTTGACAGTAGATGAGTGTGCAAAATATAAATACTGGGGTGCAAAGGAGCTAAATAAATAAATAAATACAGTAGGGGAAGAGGTAGTTGTTTGGGCTATTTATAGATGGGCTATGTACAGGTGCAGTGATCTGTGAGCTGCTCTGACAGCTGGTGCTTAAAGCTAGTGAGGGAGATAAGTGTTTCCAGTTTCAGAGATTTTTGTAGTTTGTTCCAGTCATTGGCAGCAGAGAACTGGAAGGAGAGGTGGCCAAAGGAGGAATTGGCTTTGGGGGTGACAAGTGAGATATACCTGCTGGAACGCATGCTACGGGTGGGTGCAGCTATGGTGACCAGCGAGCAGAGATAAGGCGGGACTTTACCTAGCAGGGTCTTGTAGATGACCTGGAGCCAGTGGGTTTGGCGACGAGTATGAAGCGAGGGGCAGCCAACGAGAGCGTACAGGTCGCAGTGGTGGGTAGTATATGGGGCTTTGGTGACAAAACGGATGGCACTGTGATAGACTGCATCCAATTTGTTGAGTAGGGTGTTGGAGGCTATTTTGTAAATGACATCGCCAAAGTTGAGGATCAGTAAGATGGTCAGTTTTACGAGGGTATGTTTGGCAGCATGAGTGAAGGATGCTTTGTTGCGAAATAGGAAGCCAATTCTAGATTTAACTTTGGATTGGAGATGTTTTATGGGAGTCTGGAAGGAGAGTTTACAATCTAACCAGACACCAAGGTATTTGTAGTTGTCCACATATTCTAAGTCAGAACCGTCCAGAGTAGTGATGCTGGACGGGCGGGCAGGTGCAGGCAGCGATCGGTTGAAGAGCATGTATTTAGTTTTACTTGTATTTAAGAGCAGTTGTAGGCCAGGGAAGAAGAGTTGTATGGCATTGAAGCTCGTCTGGAGGGTTGTTAACACAGTGTCCAAAGATGGGCCAGAAGTACACAGAATGGTGTCGTCTGCGTAGAGGTGGATCAGAGACTCACCAGCTGTAAGAGCGACATCATTGATATACACAGAGAAGAGAGTCGGCCCAAGAATTGAACCCTGTGGCACCCCCATAGAGACTGCCAGAGGCCCAGACAACAGGCCCTCAGATTTTACACACTGAACTCTGTCGGAGAAGTAGTTGGTGAACCAGTCGAGGCAATCATTTGAGAAACCAAGGATGTTGAGTCTGCCGATGAGGATGTGGCGATTGACAGAGTCGAAAGCCTTGGCCAGATCAATGAATACGGCTGCACAGTACTGTTTCTTATCGATGGCGGTTAAGATATCGTTTAGGACCTTGAGCGTGGCTGAGGTGCACCCATGACCAGCTCTGAAACCAGATTGCATAGCGGAGAAGGTGACAGAGTGAAAATAAGGAAGCCTGTACGGAATAAAAATATTCATCAACAGGCATCCTGTTTGCAATAAGGCACTAAAGTTAACCTGTAAAAAATGTGGCCAAGAAATTAACTTATGTTTGGGGTAAATACAACACATCACTAAATACCATTCTTCATATTTTCAAGCATGGTGGTGGCTACATCATGTTATGGGTGTGCTTGTCATCGGCAAGGATGAGGGAGTTGTTTGGGATAAAAAGTTACAGAATAGAGCTAAGCACGTGCGAAGTCCTAGAGGAAAACCTGGATCAGTCTGCTTACCAACAGACACTGGGACAGAAATTCACCTTTCAGCAGGACAATAACCTTTTAAACACAAGGCAAAATATGCACTGGAGTTGCTTACCAAGAAGACAGTGAATGTTCCCAAGTGGCCGAGTTAAAAATATTGTGCAATTCAGGTGTGCAAAGTTCTTAGAGATTTATCCAGAAAGACTTGCTGCCGAAGGTGATTCTAACATGTATTGACTAAGGGGTGGGAATGCTTGTATAAATCAGATATTTCTGTATTTCATTTTCAATACATTTGTAACAAATTCTAAAAACATGTTTTAATTTTGTCATTATCGGGTATTGTGTATAAAAATAAAAATAAACAATTTAATTCATTTTGAGTTCCGGCTGTAAAAAAACAAAATGTAGAATAAGTCAAGTGGTATGAATACATTCTGAAGGCACTGTATATTTGTCCTGAAATGGAAATGTGTTTTTTTGCATATCCCAACTCCCCCTTGGACACCCTCAGAAATTAGGTTCACGGTCAGCCATTAGCAACGTCAACCCTGGCGCAATTAGGGTTAAGTGCCTTGGGCACATCGGCAGTTTTTCACCTTGTTCTATCAATTATTCGAACTAGCGACCTACCTGCTGACCTATAGCTGAAAGCTTGCAGTCTATTTCTCATTGTTTATAGCTTGAGTTGTCATCCGGAAACTGAAGTCTTTCTTCTCTTCTCGGTTTTTCTTTTCTTCTCATGCAGGAGGGGATCCGTTTGGGGATGAGTTTTTTGGTGGAGGGCGGAGGCACCACAGGGGGGTGAGCAGGAGTCGGACGGGGGGTCCCTTCTTCGGGGGATTCGGAGGCTTCCCACCCTTCGGTGCAGGTTTTACAGCATTTGAACCAGGTCAGGAAGCACTGGTCCCTCTTAAAAAATATATATATATATTCCAAAGAAACAAACATTTTAATTGTTATATTATTACATGTAACTAATTACCAGTTCACACTGTATTTTCTTGGGAAATACCAGGTCCTGTCTGTACTGTCAAACTGTCTAGGGGCGAGTCGGGTATGTTAAGCCATTTTTTTTTTTTTTTTTTCATTCGGTATCACTACATCAAGAGAAATATTGTATTATTTCTAACAAAGATATCTACATATATTTCAGGACATTATTTAATTTTTATTTAACTAGGCAAGTCAGTTAAGAACAAACCCAACTGAGGAAGGAATTTATATATATTTTCTCCCCAGTTTCACCCACTAATCACACGAATGTGACGTGTCTTCAAAATACTGTGCATATTATACATAAAACTGACCAATCATCATTTTGTATGGAGTATATCGATTAGCCATTGGCTCAACTTGGCCCTGGCCAAATGGAATCATTTACCCCAAAGTAACTATTTTGACTATATTACCCCACACAGCTACAAAGATGCACTTTCATGCTGATGTGTAAAACGGTCTTAAAATTATCTACTTTGGTTTAGATAAAAACATCATGAAACCTACAACACACTACATTTATTTGACTTTTGAAAATCTACTTTTTGGACCTAACTTGCTTACCACTTTTTTTCATGTGGTTTCTTCCTTCAGACTCATGATGACCATTTCCTAAATATGTGGTCACATGGTTCATTTTTCTGTATGATTTCCTAGAAACAAGGGGTGTCTCCACTAATTATTTGGCACAACTTACCCCTCTCTCCCCTACAGCTATCAATCCAGAGCATTTAGATATGTTTGTTCTGGATCCATGAGTGAATGCCATCTCTCTGTTCTCTGACAGGCTTTACCTCTTTTGGACACATGGGTCAGATGGGTCACATGGGTCAGATGGGTCACATGGGTCAGATGGGCCACATGGGTCAGATGGGCCACATGGGTCATCTGGGAGGAGGCGGCGGCCACGGCGGCTTCACCGCCTTCTCTACCTCCTTTGGCGGTGGGGGTGGGGGTGGAGGTGGAGGTGGTGGGATGGGCAACTTCCGCTCTGTGTCAACCTCCACCAAATTCATCAACGGCAGGAAAATCACAACAAAAAGGTACTTTAGATTAGTAGGAGCTCTCTAACCACACAGTGAAGTTGATCTTTTTTTGTCTTTAATTGTGATAGTTTCAAGGGGGGAAAGAACAGTAGATGGCATCTGATGATAAAGTGTATCCTTTACCATTGGTTCTTTTAGAAGTGCATTGATTTAGAAAAGGAAGACTAAAATGTATCTTAAATTCCCCCATACTTTAGAATTGTGGAGAATGGACAGGAACGAGTAGAGGTGGAAGAAGACGGACAGTTAAGATCTCTAACCATCAATGGTAAGGAACAACTACTGCGACTGGATAACAAGTAATCTCCTGGAGCATTGCCAGCACAAACTTGAGCTTAAAAAACAATGTTATACCATTGTTTGGATGTATGTACTTTTTGTTTTTCCCTTGTTAGCATTTGTAGGTCAAGGTGTCCGTTAGGAAAATAAAATGTTCTATTCATTTTGTTAATGTATTTATGAATTGGAGCTGTCAACAATTTGGCTTAGGATGGTGTGTTTTTACTTGCGTTTGGGTAAGTTAGGACCGGACAACTTTTGTTTGTACTGTCTTTCTGTATGCACTTCTTCGCTCTATTGCAGTCTCCATGGGCTTATTGCCTTCGATAGTGTTTTGGACAAGGAACGCATTGTGCATTTAGATAAAGCATGACTTGGCTTTTTCGTCTGGACATTAATATGAGTGTTGAACTGGAAAACCTAACCCTTGCTTTAAAACCCTGTTTACGACCTGATTGCTTGTCTAACCTTTGTTAGTAACATTTCTTTTGTAAAATGCGTGTAGAAAGTGTTAATATGCTATTTTATTTGTTCTAGTGTATTTTGTTTTTTTTGTTCATTTCAGCATGTATGCCAATAAATGTTCCTCAGTCTTAATGTTATTATTGCATAACCATGCACAAATTAATGATTCATTATATAAATTATATATGAATATACAACGAATTTTGTGTACTTTGTAAAACAATTTAAAATCAATAAATATGAATTTCATCCTTTTTGGGGATGGGACGAACAGTCTTGGTTGGCGTGGTGTGCGCTTTCTTTTAACAGAACAAGCAATTCATCGTCATGAGTTGCTAAATGCTGCTTTAATTACGGAGGATAGGTCACTGTGTGAGTGCATGCTACTGTACTAACTGCATGAACGTGCTTTCTATCTTCTAGAGATCTTTCTACGTGTGTTCTCTCTTTAGTATTTTGCTTGAAATGGCTTAGTCTTGTCATTTACTTATCTTTGTGGTGTGAAGGCATAATCGGTGGGGGATATTATTTCCATGTGCATGATATCAATGGGTCAGCTGAGTCCATAATAAAGTAGCATGAGAGCTACTAGGACCATAATCAACGTATTGTAGTTTGGGTAAAGGCAACTTGACAAAGTTCCATGCATTTATTGTTTAGCCTCATTCACATGTATCTCTGTGAGATTATCAACTCCCCATTTTTACATTTCAGGCCAGGGCCAGCCCTAGCTTTTTGGGGGCCCAAACGAGATTTGGTTTAGGTGCCCCCCACCTTGCGGCTAAAAACGTTTTCTTGGTCCCCCTGTTGACGGCGGAGAGAATTATTATTAGTTATTTTTCTAAGTACATTTACTGCAATTCTACACATTTTCCTACAGGGTACAGAGACAATGTTGCAGTTTTAAAGATAATTTTCACACAAATAATTCAAGCAAATTTCCTGCAATTCTACACATTTTGCCATGACTTATGCCATGTTCATATGATATCTTGAGTGAGAGTGGGGCCGCCTGGAGGTCAGGGCCCCTGGGCGCATGTCCTGGGTGTGCCTGGTCAGTAATTTGGACATGATTACTTCAAGCTGTAGATAGCTGGCTAGACTAATTCACCCAATTTTATTTTTTTTACTTTTTAAGCTGAATTGAGTGACTGACATTACAATACAAGAGAAAAACTGCTGATGCACTACCTCTTACACACACGATACAGCATGTATCTCCTGTGTTTCCATGCCCCAAAATAATGCAGTTTATTGAATAAGCCACAACGTTCACTACAATACGGCCTGTTCAAGATTTTGCAGCATTTTACAACGTCTCCGCCACTGTCCCTTTTTATGCATTTTTCAATTAACTGTCCAGTTCAACATTATCCATCGATGGTTGCACCTGTTTCGGTTCATTAATTTTCATGTCTGTCCTGATCCATGCATGGAAATCCATTGAAGGGTTTCCTATTGAAGACTGTATGTACTGTAGGAGGTAACTGGTACTTACAACACCCCCATTCCTCTCTCCAGGGACAAAGCCTAATGCCGCAGTCCAACAGGAGGAGTGCAGACAAACTGTTACTGCACACTCCTCTAGTGCACACGCCTCCCGGTCCCCTGTTTCCCGTCCTCCTCATCATCATGTAAAGACTTCCTCCCAGACTTCCTCCCACAGTCCCAATCCAGACAGAGAGGAGGGAAGGAGCCCTGCTTCAGGTTAGAACCCGTTTTAATACATGACCCCAAACATTACCATAATAGTACAGTGGGCTATTGTTTTACTTACAAGATTCATTGATTGGAGAACGTGTGTAGGCATTCAATTCTCAAACAAAGTGGAATAATGTGTTATCAATAGTTTTCATACTGTAGTTCTGGGCCTGTGTTCACAAAGCCTTTTGCCTTTTAAATCATGATGAATAAGACAAGGAGAGACCTGATCCTAGATCAGCACATCTACTCTGAGACGCTTTGTGAATACGGGTCCTGGACTCATTGGATTGACATTTAAATAAGCTGTCCTTTTTTAAAATGTATTTCTCTCCAGGACACAGTGAAAACAAGAGGAAGAAACCCATGCCCGAGCCCACAGAGGATGCCAAAAAGAGAAAAACATAATGGATTCAGTATACACATCAGATCCTTGTCCTTCTAGTCAGCTACATAAACAACATGTCATTAATACACCCTTAACAAGTAATATTGTTTGAAGGACACTTAAATATGGGGTGATCAAAGCTCTTTATCAAGCATGCACACATACTATAAATGCATAATCCTGACTTCTTTTCTAGTATATATCCTATCTTATGACCATTCGAAAATACCAAGAGCAAACATCCCCATGTGGTAATATTTGACCAAATGATTCAGAAAACCATGCAAATTACAATTGAAATTATTTTAAATCGTGACACTTGTGTTTCCTTACATACTGTAATGTGCATTACTAAAGGAACACTATGTCAATTAGTTTAACTGCAATATTGGATGGGTGATGTGCAGGGGTCAAATTGTGATACGTTTTAAGGGTGGTGGTAGTTGTGTGTGGGGGGGGTATGTGTATTAATAATAGTCAAAATCAAGGAGGATGCACCAAGTCTTCTTTTGTTAACAATGGTGATACCATACCCCGACATTCCTTCTTAATCCGACCCCTGGTTTTGTGTACAGTGCATTTAGTAGGAAACAGCCCATGATAATATATGTGATAGATGTTACTTCCTGGCTGCCAGTGCCCTCAGCAGAGGGTTCCATTTGCTCTGACAGGGGAGGGTCTTGTCCCTGTAGCCCTGGAACAGCTGAGGACCGTCGTGCTCTTCTGCCTCTGAACTGATCTCCATCTTCTGAACGATCAGCTTCAGAAGGTTGTGCTGCTTCTCAATAATATTAGACATTTCCTTCAACCTGGAGAATGAATACATGATCTATTTGAATAGTCTCAAAAAGAGTGTAGAGTGGACGCACTTAATAAAACATTTACAGAATGCACTACATACTCATACATGTTTTAATACTGATAAACTAAATGCAGATAAACATTTGAATGTTAATACTTGTAGTGTATTGCTCTGCTGTTGTATTTAAATAAGGTCAAACAAACAACTGGTGTGAACTAAGTACTTACCTGTACTTCTGTTTACTGATTTCCTGTTCCATATGTGTAGGTGGATGGGAGGTGAGGTTGAGAGTGGTTCTCTCATGCGCCATACCCAGCATTGAAAATAACATTTCTCTCTGTTAAAGGAGATTCAAACTATTCATGACTATGTCGTTTACCAAGCGCCTCCCATACCAAATACCAAATGATGGGCTTGGGAAACCTCCATGTCTCTCCATGAATATTTCCATGTGGAATATTAGTTGATTAAACAATCCTTTAAACTAAGTGATTCAAAAATGTTATAGATCATCAATATATAAACTAAAGAAAGTCCTTTGAGAAGATCTCAAAATATTTGTTCTGTTCTTTAGTTTGAAAGCCCTTCAATTTTATACAAACATTCAAATGACAGCAACATATTCTTGAAAAAAATGACCACTTGTAGAAGGGACATACCTTTCCATCACAGGCTCTGTTAGGGTACTCAGTGAGCGAGGTCCGATCAATCCTCTTCATTAACCAGTACGGCATCTTCTCTTCCAGACTAGTGTGAAGCTCAATCTATTGAATAATGATTTATAATATACAGTCCCGTGAAAAAGTATTTGCTCCCTTTCTGATTTTCTCTATTTATGTGTCAGGACTTGAAACGAGCAGTTCATGCTTGAAAACCCACAAATGTCACTGAGTTAAAGGAGTTCTGCATGCAAGAGTGGGTCAAAATTCCTCCACAGCGATATGAGAGACTGATTAACAACTACAGGAAGTATTTGGTTGTAGTCATTGCAGCTAAAGGTGGCACAACCAGGTATTGAGTGTAAGGGAGCAATTACTTTTTCACACAGTGGAATTTGGTGTTGCATAACTTTGTTAATTAAATAAAGAAAATAAGTATACTTTTTTTTTGTTATTTGTAACCTCAGCTTCCCTTTGTCTAATATTAGCTTTTGGTTGAAGATTGGATAATATTCAGTATAAAAAAATATTTGAAAATAGAGAAAATCAGAAAGGGTGGAAATATTTTTTCACGCACTGTATGTCTTACTTTAAGATCCTGCCAGTCAATCACCAGTAAAGATTTGAAAATGCTTTATGAGTTTGAAAAAGCACAACAAAGAAATCAAAACACACCTGCATTCCAATTTGCTTCAGCTCAGCATTCGCCTGTACCTCTGCTATGTCACCAACAGCCAAGCCAATCTGTCACACAGTCATGTAGTTGTAATGAAGCATCAGTTGTTTATAAATGGAGTATAGGGAAATGGCTTCATGTAGGATTTCAGGACTTACCATTAGGTTAATGAGGAGAATGGGCACAGCAAAGGTGAACATAACAAAAATGCAGTAGGTCAAATATGGGAACGGCAGAATCCCTCCCAGAAATGGCTTCAGGACATTTTCTTGGTAGTTGAGTTCTCCAACCATCATGACAAATGTTTGCATGATTACTAGCGGTATGGTAGCTCTATTTTCAAAATGTTTCTGGGAACAACAATGTATAAAGTAATTGTAGGAATGTGTTATACAAGTACAGATACAAGTTATCTGCCATTTTAAACAGATTTTCACAGACACAATACAATGTTCAATCATCACATTTGTATATCTATATGGTCCTGTAAACATACATGATCTAGCATCAGGGCATAGAACGCCAAGGCAAAGGCCAGCAGCAGGAAGAAGAAGAGTACAATGATGCTTATAAGAGTTTTTGCAATCTCTAAAAACATCACCACGTAGATCCCAACACGTTCAAACCTGTGGACCAAGAGTAATTGTATTTGTTAAAATTGCTTTTGTTGATCAAAAACATTTATTTCATCAATTTATATAAATGTTACTTCAAAGATGGGTCTCAGTAAACCTACACTATTTTATGGCAAAAATAACTTTCAGTCTCCATACCGTTGGAAATAGAGGAGAAAGTTGATCCAGGATAGAAGAACTGCCACTACCCCAGCCTCCCAATGCCATGTGTCCTTCAGGTCCATCAGTAAAGGGATCACAAACAACAGAGAACTGATGGCAGCACCCCAGTCCAATGCATTGGTCACATCATAGAAGTACTTTGAACCCTTGAATAGAAACAAATTACATGAATGTATTTTTCAATATTGTTGCAAATTCCAGGGGGTAGCACTGACTGGGACTCGAACCCCGGTCCAGCAACTGTCAACCCAACACCTTAAGCCATTAAGCAAAGATATCCAAACCCCTTGACAAGGTTGCCAGGGGTTGGGTTCAAATCGCTACAATATATTTGACATCATGTTGAATCGCACTACCAGATAAATCACATATCATGGCTTAGGGCTACAGTATTTAGAACAGCATTAGATGTCTATGATTACCTGCTGAACTATCTGCACAAGCTCCTTGCCAACTGCGTACAGACTCATGGCAAGAATCAGGAACATGCATGTGGTGATTATGAAGCATTGCTGTCAAGATGAAGAAGTTATTATTGAACTGGCATGTGAGACACACACTTCAAAATACGTCTAATGTCTTGTTGTGGATGTAATCAGATCTTAAACTGCACCTCGTCAAGGGATGTGGTCACCATGTTGACGGACGATGATGATGGTGACGTGGTATTGGTGACATTGGTGTTGAGGATAGGCTTCAGAGTATGAATGATGTGTGTCAGAGGCCCCAGACCAAGTGAGTAGATGGCCAGATTTAGCAGGTGCGCTTTCATACCATAGGCATTCCTAAACAGATCAAATAAACTATATGGTGAGTATTCGCAGGTGACTATGCATTAACTTATATTTTGAATATGACCTACTATATTCGGTAGCATGGCATACACAACCTTTAATTTGATGGTGCCAATATTTACATTGTTGGAGACAGTAGTAAGATGCTAACGTTCATACATTATATACAGGTATATCCAGTCTAGAATTGTCACTCACCATTTCATTTCCAGATACTTCTTGCAGACAGGATGGGTCAAAAGCTCAATGCGGTTAAATTTCACCATGTACTAGTAAAAGAAAAAACAATACACAGACTTTGACAACACATCAGATAATTATGTTTTCCTTTCCTTTATCCAGCAATGTTGTGTTGTGGGAATGACAAATACACCCATGACCTGTTCCTGATACGGTACTGTTTTGTTTTAAAATGTTAGTTGGGGTAACTTCCTTGCCCTTAACTCTGGAGCAAAATACCATGTTTGAAAACTGTGAAGTTCAGTCTACAGTATTACAGTGGATACTCACGTTCAGAGCAGTGAGAGGCTGGAAGTCGAAGCTTTTGTCTGCTTTTGCAAGCTTAATGACATGCATGGGAGCTTGTAGCCATCCAAAAGTGTACTCGATCTGTTGTATATAAAAAAAAAAGTATTACATTACAACACACCCTAACTGGAATTTTTTTTTGAATTTGATTAAGCAATAATGAATCTGAGTTTTAAATAAGTAATATCAGATGTAGAATAGATAGAACAGACTTACAGAGTAGTTGTTACTATTAATGTCATCATCTGACTCCTTTACACAAGTGTCCAAAAGATGCTGTTGAAAAACACTGCACTGTTGCAACATTGACTGGGAAATGGGAGAGATTTGTATCCATTTCCTTTATGATAATTTCCTTCATGCATAGTTTGTTGGATACAACTAACCTTGAATGACTCTGGCAGGAACTCTATCATGTCCATGACAACGCATCGCTTAGATGACTTCACTTCGAACAATAGCATAGCCTCAGCACATCTGAAACAAGCAGGTTATATTGTACATGTCAACATGACATTGTCATGCAATTCAACTCAATACCAATCGTCAAACACATCACTGTACTGTCAAAGCATCATAACGGCACATACTGTAAGTAGTTACGAGAATAAGTATCCACTGTATTTTACAACATTGGACCAACCTCTCATTGTGGATGACAGCGATGGCTGTTTCTTTCCTGCCGTTGAGAACAGCTTCGTGGAGGAAGGAGGCATCACTCTTGTTGAGCGTTATCTGGGCCCCTCTGCCCAGGAGCAGTGTCACTGCAGCCGCATGGCCCTCTCTGGCAGCCAGATGTAACGCTGTGTTCTGCACCAACAGTAAAACATAGCACTTTGAAATTAGAACAGAGGATTGTATGTACCTGCAACTATAACATTTAGATTAACTTTTTTACAAAGAAGAATGATATCTATATAAGTGGAATACTTCCTCTGTATTTCAACATAGACATCTTACAACCCTTAAGCAAAATAAAAAGGAAAAAGACAAGGATGAGCACAACTCAGGGTAAGGGAATGTAGAAAATGAGAGAAACTAAACCCTGTCTTCATCTGTTTTGTCCAGCAGTTTGATATTTGATGCCAGGAGTATGATCATGGTCTGGGTATATCCCTCTGCTGCAGCGTGATGTAGACATGTCCAACCTTTATAATCACTGCAATGGCATACAGTAAACATTCATTACTACCGCAGCTGATTCAAAAATGGGAAAAGTAGTAAAAAGATAGAGACCCTGGTTTTCACTCAACAGACCGTAGTGTAATTGAGGTTGGGGACCTCTACAGGTGCTGATGAGGGTAATAATGGTGTGTGTGTGTAGCAGGTCTGAAGTACTGTACCTGTGGAACAGCGCTCCTTTCCGCAGCAGCAGGTCCACCACTATAACATGGCCGCCACGGGACGCCAGGTGGAGGGGGGTCATTCCCCTCTCATCTCCCTCATTCAGCAGTCTGGTGTTGGTCATGCTCTCCAGAAGTCTGTGGCAGGTGTTTATCCTCCCATACCTGGAATAGAAAAGATTGCTCATGAAAATGTTAGCAAAGACAAATATTCTATAATATATATACATCCATTCTTGGACTTATACATTCATGATATGTACCCACTGATTCTTGAAAAATATAACTTATGAGCTTAGGTCAACTGTCGTACCCCATCAGAATGCAAAATATAAGCTTGTTTTACTCCAATGTTTGTAAACAAAGAAAATGTAAACAAACACTATATAGACCCAAAACATGGTTAAAACTATAATGTTGATATCATAGATGGTCAATCCTTGCATCCATTCCTCGGTCTATGAATTTGAGAGCGATTACATTTCTCCAGCCCCATCCCTCAGCTTTTTACCAAGCCAGGGATGGAGAGGCTGCTTTGTTAGCGTTTTTACTGCTGATTGCTGCTTTAAAGGTAATTCAACTGGTCAGTCATGTATTACAGGTTTAGAGGGTTGAATTTATTCAGAAGTAACTCACTCGGCTGCGAAATGCAGTGCAGATTTCTTCTGCTTAGACTTCTGGTCCAGTGAGACGTTGAGTCTGAGCATGTTCTTCACTGACTCTGGAATGCCCAGTCTGCAGGCATAGTGCATGGGAGTACAACCCTCATTGTCCTCTGCACCCAGGAGCTCTCTCACACTGCTGCACTGTGTAGGAACAGATGATATGAGAACTTTGTCACCTCAGGAGTTTAACAAACCAAGTGTAAACTGTCCTCTAGACCGAACAATGATTTGTAAATAGTGATTGTTTGATTCTACTTGTTACTAGAAAATACATGGTCTCAATATTTTACCTTCAATACAAAGCCTAACAGTGTTGCGTTTGTTTAAGCTTCTCTACAATAGGTGGCAGTAATGCACTAAATCTTCCTACAAGATCCCCACAAGAATAGAAAAATATGAGCTCATCTTTGCAATATTGAGAACTTATGACTATGCCTTAAAAATGAACATGGACCTTGTGGTCATTTTGGAGGCTTCATCATTGTTATTAAAAGTTCTGTCAGGTCGATGAATGATAGAATATTACCTTTAAGAATTCTGGAGGAAGGTTTGTCAGACCTTTAGGCTGCAAGATGGCAAGGTGAAGGAAATTGCAGCCATGTTTGTCTTTTATTTTCAAATTAGCCCCTAAAATAGGAGATCATGAACATGATTATCACAAACCATACAATAGTGTAAACTAAATGTGGGAGACATACCGTACGCCTTCCTTTGAGAAACTTACCATGTGTGAGAAGAAGGCTCACTGTTTTCCATGCGCTACAACTTGTTGCCAAAAGCAGTGGGGTATGACCCTTACAGTCAATGGCATTAATGTCTCCGCCCTGTCAAAGAAGAAATATGAATATGATAAGATTATGAAACACAGGAAATATTCATTCTGTTCTCTTTCAGGTGGTTCTTTTCATGTTCTGTTTACCTTTGAAATGAGGTATTCAGCCAATTCAGCATGGTCAAATATTGTTGTCCTGTTGGTGAAAAACATGGTAAAAAAGTAAGAAAGCGTGATATCATTTTTACCCCAAAACATTGTCCAATGAAAATACATACGGTGTACACTACAGTATTTTACTTATGCAGTGGGGTTTGGCAAGCGCCATCTGTGAGATTGATGACATCACAGACGCTATCATGTGCTGATAGCATGAGTTTGACGGCCTCGGTTGCTCCCTGGGTGCAGGCAAAGTGGAGGGCTGTGGATTTGTCACACTGTAAAGCGAAGCACAAAGACATGACAGAGAATTTGTTCTTAATTGACTCGCCTAGTTAAATAAAGGTTAAATAAAAAAAGAAAGAAATTACAATCAATCAGACCAATTTGAAATGATGTCAGGATATTACAGATTACAGATTAGATTTAGTGGTCATCTTCCAATGTCTCGTGGGAGTAACATGAACTGATAATGTACTAATTATGGGTGGATGATTATGGATGCATAATAACCTATTGTTACTTACCGTACCACATTGTATGAATCTCAGTTCTAAGAACCTTTCAAATGAATGCCTGTGATATTTACATTGTTTCCTATTAGAAGTACATTATCATTAAGGTTCTAATTTGTATTTTTTACTACTCAGAAGCCTTCTAAATATATGTGCTTTTGTCTATGGTTCTGAAGAAGAACCAAAGTTATTTTTGTGTTTGATTTTGAAATCCAGACACATGAGTGTACGGTATATGATATTTATAGGTGCAGTTTGAATGATTATTTACATATCAAAAGCTTCTTAACTTCATCATCACCAGTTGAAATACCTGTTGTTGGTCTATTTTAGCTCCCTGTTCTATGCAGAGTTTGATCACCTCCAGGTTGCCTCCGCGGACGGCCAGATGAAGAGGAGTACTGAAGGATTTGTCCACATAGTTGATGTGCGTTTCAATTAAGTAACCCATTTCCTCACCTTCAGCAGAGAAAATGAGTGAGTAAGAATTATCTGATGAATATTGTTTGATCACCAAAATATAAAACAATATGTACAGTAGGAGGGACGTTGGGGCTCGGAGACATATGTTTCTTATTTACCTTTCTGAAGAACCACCTGCATTGATTTTTTGGCCCCTGCAAAGGCTGCTGCGTGAATGGGATAATGCCCCAGCTTGTTCTGTTGACATAGTCTGGCTCCGTATTTAAACTGAGAACAGCAGGTGAAATTAGTGCAGTTAGTAGGAGTTACATTACAAAAAAAGTAATGTAGGACACCAATAATGAACAATTAATCACACACGTCTCCTTGTTCAAACATGCAAGAACAAACAATTAGAAAATTATACAGTGGCCATATATTCAATATTCACACACAAGTAGATGGAGAGCTTCATGGTTATCAACACAGCAGGCCAACATTACAGGTGTGTTCCCCAGGTCTCCCTCCAGGTTGACATCCGTGTTGCTGTGAGACAGTAAAAGCTGTGGAAAAACACAATTACAAATAATATAGTATCATATACATTAGACTTTTCTTCTTACATTTTAGTCATTTATCCAGAGCAACTTACAGGAGCAATTAGGGTTAAGTGCCTTGCTCAAGGGCACAATGACAGATTTTTCACCTTGTCGGCCCTGGGATTCGAACCAGCGACCTTTCTGTTACTGGCACAACGCTCTAAAAACTAGACTAACTGCCACCCCTAATGTCATATAATATATGTTATTAGACTGAATAAATAATAGCATCCTACATAGAGGTGAGCTAGCTAGAAGTATAATAGAGGTGTATTAAAGGATAGAGGTGTGTTATAATTGTGGTGTACTAGAGTAGAGGTGAATGGGGGGGGTCAGGTGGGGGACGGACCTCGATGAGAGTGTTGTGTCCGAGGCTGACAGCCATGTGTAGGGGAGACATGAGGCTGAGGTTGAGGATGTTTGGGTTGGCTCCCAGGTCCAGAAGGCAAGCACAGCTCTCTCTCTGGGTCCTCTGCACAGCCCAGTGTAATGACGTGTTGCCCTCCTCATCACTGGCACTCAGTTCTTCACCAAGGTCACAGATAGAGATTTTTCTTTTCAATACCTCAATAATATATGATTGATAAAATGCTAAAAAAAATAAAGATTTTGGGGATAATGTGGGGACAATAAGGAAGATATTCCCTATGACCCGTGGTACCACTGCATAAATAAAAAATATAAAAAATTGTTTCAAGTTTTATTAATATAATAATTATATTAACATAAATACATAAGTAAATATGTAAGTCTTACCATCTGGACCAGTCAAGTGCACAATGAGCTGTATGGCGCTAATGTGCCCGTGTGAGGCGGCATAGTGCAGAGGGCTAGCATTGGCATGGTCACGGACACCCAGGTGGGCTGAGTGCTTTTCCAACGCTGCCGAGTCACCTTGTAGAGCCCACTGTGGCAACATCAGTACAGAAGAGTACTCTATTATGATATGGTCTACACTACCACATCTACAAACTGAATTCTTAGTCAGATTATTCATAACTTTGAATCTGCTCTAAACCCAGAATAAAATATTAGTTTAATCAAAAACGTACAGTACAATAAATATTTATATATTTTTTTAAATGATAGCCTTCATATTCTATAAACAAATGATGGTATAAAATGTACATTGCCTATAATTGAGTCAGTTTTTTACGTACCTCAAAAATTTGCTCAGAAATCTGTGTAGCATCATCTCCGTACATCACAGACTGATACGTCTTGTCCTGCATCAGGCCTGTCTTTAAGGGGCTCGTCAAGCTTTTCTATTCACGTCCACATTTCCACAAGGACTTGAACACTTCATGTGGTTTGGCTTGTGACAGAATGCATAGATTAATAGTATGTTCTACAATCGGTAAGAGCAGAGAATTTCAATTTCAACATGCATATTAAATATCTGTCAATGTATAAGCACGGAGTATACATAAAAAACATACAGTATTGCAAATAAACACATCCAGCAGGCTGCATAACCTGCTGGAAAATATTATAGTATGTTTATTTTATTATACCAATGAGAGCAACCAATAAGATATAATACATGATGTTCTTACCTTTATGTTCTCTGGGTGTGAGATGAGCTTTCTAGTGTCTGCTGTTATTAGAGAGGGGGTTTATATAGAGACATTTGGCAAACAGATCGAATGACATTGCCTCTGGTTGGTCAGACTTTGGACTGACACTGGAGAGGGTTATTATCCTAATGTAAATGCATCTGGTCCATTGCGAGTTAATTGGAAAAACAGTCCTTCCTGAAAAACAACATTAGTTGAAAATGAGGGGTAACTTTGTTATTTAGTGTAAACATATGAGAATCACAGGCTCATTTCAGCACTATGGTCCTATGATTTTCCAGTAGTAAACTCAAATAAATTAAATTATTCTTTCTTTGTTCCTAATTGTGTAATGACCACAATGGAATGGTCCTATTCACTTACGTTTTCACATCATCTTATAATTTCATACCATTACCATAAAGAATGCTTAAAACCAAGAAATGACATCATTTTCTATCAAAGCTGATATCCAATCTACATGGATTTTAGAAATGTGCTAATTTAGCTCTGTGATCCTAGTTGTTTCAAAACTTAACACAGCGTAAAAAAACAACAACTTAAAGAGCCTTTAGGTTCGTTGGGCTTTGTTGAGTGGCAAGGTACAGGGAGTGTGACGTCTACTAGTACTAGTGTGCACGTCTTGCTACTACGGAAGAGAGAATGATGGCGAGACCAGCTCTAAAATTCTCAAGGAAGAAATCGTGCCCCCTATCCATCAGATGCACGCCATCCATACAGTACAAATACACGCAAAAAGTTGCACAGGTTGTAAACGTTTCTCCTTTTCAGTTGCCACTTTCTGTCATTTGAGAAGATTTTAATGGCTTTGGTTTTTCCATTTATATTTTGAGGTTGGACTTTAGCATGTATAGCTCGTTAGCAGGTAGGGCACACCGATTGGTGTCACCTCATTAGTCAGTGTGTGTTACACCTGTGCTGGTTGCTATTGCATTAGTGGGCTATTTAAGAGTGGCTGGCCCAGTGCTCCAGTTGTCTTGATAGATGCGGAGGCTTAACACCTTCAGTTGGCGCTTACGATTTTTTGTTTTTGACAATTCTTTATATGATTTCCTTTTGCGTCACCTTCTTGATTTTCTTCCTGTCTTTAAGTTTGGTGTGGGATTTTCTTTTGTTTGCCTCTTCTTGGGCAAATTTAGTGGGCGCTCATGGTGGGTGTCTTATGGTCCAGTTGTTGTTGCTAGTCAACTTTCAGTGGACACCCCCATGAGTGTCTTTCAGAACCCCTCCTAAAATCCCACTGGTTTTGTTTTGGTTGTTGGTTCGTTCTCTCTTCTGTTTGAGTGCCATTTTAGATTATCTTGCTAGGGAACGTAACAAAATGGGGGCTCGTCGGGGATCTTGTTTCCCATGAGTATGTCACCTACTCTGAAGCGGTGCTGTGCACAGATATGAGTGTTCAAAGTACACTTTTGGATAGAGTTTCTGTCAATGACATCCACCTTGAGGGGATATAAGATTGGAGGTGTAAGGGAGTGCGTAACTGGTGGCAGGGAAGTCAGGCGCAAGAGAGCAAAACTTGGTAATCAACGGAGCAGTTTTATTATTAAAACCACCGGTAACCAGAACCACAAACAAATGGGCACAAAACCCATCGCGCACCAGAGAAAATGTGCACATGCACTTACAATAAACAATTCCGCACAAAGACATGGGGGGAACAGAGGGTTAAATACAGAACATGTAATGAGGGAAATTGAGACCAGGTGTGTGAGAAGACAAGACAAAACAAATGAAAAATTAAAAGTGGATCGATGATGGCTAGAAGACCGGCAACGCCGACCGCCGACCGCCGAGCGCTGCCCGAACAAGGAGAGGAACCGACTTCGGCGGAAGTCGTGACAGGTGGCATCATTTTGAAAGTTGCATAAACACGCAGGCTAATAAAATAAACCCATGGACTTCAAGTTGGAAGCATTTGTGTAAAGCTCTACATGGGAGATGCTAGATGAACTGCTTGAACTGCTTGTCACTTCAAAGCATTATGACATCAAGGTGGCATCTGGCAATCCAAAAGCAGTAGTGAGAGTTGATCGGTACTGCTTTGGTGGAAGAGGTCATCCTTCCGTAGAGAGTAGTTGATGAAAAGGGTCCTACGGGTAGTAAGGTGAGTCCTGTGTACGTGCAACTGTGAGAGTTAAAACTAAAGGCAAAGTTGGAGAAACAGAAATTAGAGCTAGAGCATAAGGAATGAGAATGTGAGGAGGGATTGGATCAACATAAATTAGAGCTTGAGGACAAGGAACGAGAATGTGAGGAGGGATTGGATCAACAGAAATTGAAGCTTGAGCACAAGGAAAGGGAAAGAGAACGTGAGGAGAGATTGGAGCAACAGAAATTAGAGTTGAGCATGCAGCCAAAGAACGAGAACGTGCAGCTAGACTAGAACAAGAACAAGAAGACCGTGCACATGCCATTTCATTAAAAGAGATGGAGTTGGAAGCACGACAAAGGGAGATAGATCTGGAAGCACTCTGAATCCAGTCAGGCCCTTCTGCACCCTCAACAGAGTTTGATCTTGGCAGGAACAGACTTTCAACAAAAATGAGGTGGCTGTATATTTTACTCTGTTTGACTGGATTTCCACATCCCTAAAATGGTTGGAGATATTTGGTCACTGTTCCTCCAAAGTGTTCTTGTTGGAAAAGCTCAGAAAGTGTACGTTGCTTTATATCTTGACCAGAGTTCAGATTATGACACTGTTAAAGCTTCTATCCTTTGGGCATACGAATTGGTCACAGAAGCATACAGACAACAGTTCTGTGAATTACGAAAGACAGAATCACGAAGCCATGTTGAGTTCGCAAGGGAACAAGCATGTCTTTTTGGTCGGGGGTGTGGTTCTCAAGAGGTCAAGGACCTTGAGGATTGAGGATTTAAAGACTTTCATACTTCTCGAGCAGTTCAAGAATTGTCTTCACGAAAGGGTTGCTACCTACATTTATGAGCACAAGGATCTCACTCTTGAGAAAGCTGCAGTTCTTGCAGATCAGTTTGTGTTGACACATAAAACTACCTTTACAAACAAAGCACCCAGTCGTTATCTATACGCGAAAAGCAATACAGAGAAGTCTCCTCTTACTGCAAGGTTTCAGTCCATTTCTAAAGTGCCCAAAGATAAAGAAAAGCAGAAAGCAGGTTTTTAGTATCCGCCAGTTTGTCATTACTGCCGTGAGAAAGGTTACATTGTCACTCAGTGTCCTAAGTTGAAACAGAAAAATTTGAGATCGAAAAAGTAATTTCTTCTTGTGGGAGTACTCAAGCCAGTTAAGTCTCTGGTTGGGTCAGGTGTTAATCCTAAACAAGATTTTGGATCAGATACATTGCATTCAGACCCCTTGCCGTTTTCCACATTTTGTTACATTACAGCCTTATTCTAAAATGGATTAAATAAAAAATGTCCTCAACAATCTGCACAAAATACCCCATAATGACATAGCAAAAACAGGTTTTAAGAAATTTTTGCAAATGTATAAAAAAATAAAAAGACAGAAATACCTTATTTACATAAGTATTCAGACCGTTTGATATGAGACTCGAAAGTGAGCTCAGATGAATCCTGTTTCCATTGACCATCCTTGAGATGTGTCACATTTACTGTCCTCAAACTCCCTGTCATAAATCAGCCAAGGCGCAGCGTGCCGGTAATTCCACATTCTTGATTTGAAGAAAAACCCCGCTCCACCCGCTGATCCCTCCGCTTTTGTATTACCGGACCGTGGATCGTCGGAGGAGGAACCGGACCGTGGATCATCGCCGGAGGCTCTGGACTGCAGACCGCCGCTGGAGGCTCAGGACTGCAGACCGCCGCTGGAGACTCCGGACTGCAGACCGCCGCTGGAGACTCCGGACTGCAGACCGCCGCTGGAGACTCCTGACTGCAGACCGCCGCTGGAGACTCCTGACTGCAGACCGCCGCTGGAGGCTCAGGACTGCAGACCGCCGCTGGAGACTCCGGACTGCAGACCGCCGCTGGAGACTCCGGACTGCAGACCGTCGCTGGAGACTCCGGACTGCAGACCGCCGCTGGAGGCTCAGGACTGCAGACCGCCGCTGGAGACTCCGGACTGCAGACCGCCGCTGGAGACTCCAGACTGCAGACCGCCGCTGGAGACTCCGGACTGCAGACCGCCGCTGGAGACTCCGGACTGCAGACCGCCGCTGGAGGCTCCGGACTGCAGACCGCCGCTGGAGGCTCCGGACTGCAGACCGCCGCTGGAGGCTCAGGACTGCAGACCGCCGCTGGAGACTCCGGACTGCAGACCGCCGCTGGAGACTCCGGACTGCAGACCGCCGCTGGAGACTCCTGACTGCCGCTGGAGACTCCGGACTGCAGACCGCCGCTGGAGACTCCGGACTGCAGACCGCCGCTGGAGGCTCAGGACTGCAGACCGCCGCTGGAGACTCCGGACTGCAGACCGCCGCTGGAGACTGCTGACTGCAGACCGCCGCTGAAGACTCGGGACTGCAGACCGTCGCTGAAGACTCGGGACTGCAGACCGTCGCTGAAGACTCCGGACTGCAGACCGTCGCTGAAGACTCCGGACTGCAGACCGTCGCTGAAGACTCCGGACTGCAGACCGTCGCTGAAGACTCCGGACTGCAGACCGTCGCTGAAGACTCCAAACTGCAGACCGCCGCTGAAGACTGGGGGACGTCACTGGAGGCTCCGAGCTGGAACCGGTCTCACCGGACTGGGGAGACGCACTGGAGACCGTGTGCGCAGAGCAGGCACAGGGTATACTGGGCCGTGGAGGCGCACTGGAGGTCTGGAGCTTAGGGCTGGCACAACCCGTCCTGGCTGGATGCTTACTTTAGCTCGGCAAGTGCAGTTCGCTGGCACAGGACGAACTGGGCTGTGAAGGCGCACTTGCAACACAGTGCGTAGAACTGGCGCAGGATATGCTGGGCCGTGGAGGCGCACTGGAGGTCTGGAGCATATGGCTGGCACAACCCGTCCTGGCTGGATGCTCAGTTTAGTCCGGCAAGTGCAGGGCGCTGGCACAGAGCGCACCGGGCTGTGAATGCGCACTGGCGACACAGTGCGCATCACCGCATAACACGGTGCTTGCTCAGTCACTCGCTCCCCACGGTAAGCACGGGGAGTTGGCTCAGGTCTCCACCCTGACTTAGCCAATTTCCCAGTGTGCCCCCCCAAAAAAAATATTTTGGGGCTGCCTCTCGTGTTTCCGTCATTGTTGATTCTCCCCGGTCCAGCTTGTCTTCCCAGTAAGCGCACACTGTTAGGCTTTCTTGTGGTGGGTAATTCTGTCACGTTCACTGTCCTCAAACTCCCTGTCATAAATCAGCCAAGGCGCAGCGTGCCGGTAATTCTACATTCTTTATTTGAAGAAAAACCGAACAAAACAATAAACAGGTAAACAGAAAGAAACGTGACGCAACTGTGGCGAACACAAAACACTCACAGAAATAATTACCCACAAACACAGGTGGGGAAAGGCTGCCTAGGTATGATTCCCAATCAGAGACAACGATAGACAGCTGCCTCTGATTAGGAACCATACTCGGCCAAACAAAGAAATACAGAACATAGAATGCCCACCCCACATCACACCTTGACCTAACCAAAATAGAGGAAATAAAACGTCTCTCTACAGTCAGGGCGTGACAAGATGTTTCTAACTATTGATTGTCCACCTGTGGTAAATTCAGTTGATTGGACATGATTTAGAAAGGCACGGACCTGTCAATACAGTTGAAGTCGGAAGTATACACACTTGGGTTGGAGTCATTAAAACTCGTTTTTAAACCACTCCACACATTTCTTGTTAACAAACTATAGTTTTGGCAAGTCGGTTAGGACATCTACTTTGTGGATGACACAAGTAATTTTACCAACAATTGCTTACAGACAGATTATTTCACTTATAATTCACTATATCACAATTCCAGTGGGTCAGAGGTTTACATACACTAAGTTGACTGTGCCTTTAAACAGCTTGGAAAATTCCAGAAAATGATGCCATGGCTTTAGAAGCTTCTGATAGGCTAATTGACATCATTTGAGTCAATTGGAGGTGTACCTGTGGATGTATTGCAAGGCCTACCTTCAAACACAGTGCCTCTTTGCTTGACATCATGACCTCAACAAGTCTGGTTCATCCTTGGGAGCAATTTCCAAACACCTGAAGGTACCCCGTTCATCTGTACAAACAATAGTACGCAAGTATAAACACCATGGGACCACACAGCTGTCATACTGCTCAGGAAGGAGACGTGTTCTGTCTCCTAGAGATGAACGTACTTTGGTGCGAAAAGTGCAGGACCTTGTGAAGATGCTGGAGGAAACAAGAATAAAAGTATCTATATCCACAGTAAAACGAGTCCTAAATTGACATAACCTTAAAGGCCGCTCAGCAAGGAAGAAGCCAGACTACGGTTTGCAACTGCAAACGGGGACAAAGATGGTATTTTTTGGAGAAATGTCCTCTGGTCTGATGAAACAAAAATAGAACTGTTTGGCCATAATGACCATGATTATGTTTGGAGGAAAAAGGGGGAGGCTTGCAAGCCGAAGAACACCGTCCCAACCGTGAAGCACGGGGGTGGCAGCATCATGTTGTGGGGTGCTTTGCTGCAGGAGGGACTGGTGCACTTCTCAAAATAGATGGCATCATGAGGAAGGGAAATTATGTGGATATATTGAAGCAACATCTCAAGACATCAGTCGGGAAGTTACAGTTTGGTCGCAAATGGGTCTTCCAAATGGACAATGACCCCAAGCATACAGTACTTCCAAAGTTGTGGCAAAATGGCTTAAGGACAACAAAGTCAAGGTATTGGAGTGGCCATCACAAAGCCCTGACCTCAATCCTACAGAAAATTTGTAGGCAGAACTGAAAAAGCATGTGCGAGTAAGGAGGCCTACAAACCTGACTCAGTTACACCAACTCTGTCAGGAGGAATGGGCCAAAATTCACCCAACTTATTGTGGGAAGCTTGTGGAAGGCTACCCGAAACGTTTGACCCAAGTTAATCTTGAGACTCTCATCCCGTTAGCGGGATCATTTTCCAGTGAAAAACTCCTAGCGACATTAGCATAACGAAATTCAATATTTTTTTTTTCAAATATAGGACTGTCTCATATCGTTTTATAGATACACCTCTCTTGAATCGACCCTCGTTGTCCGATTTCAAAAAGGTTTTACAGGAAAAGCACAATATTAGATTATGTTAGAGGAGTACATGGTAAAAGTAGCATCATATGAATTTTCCGACCAGGCACATGCATCACATATAACCAAAAAACAGCTAAATGCAGCACTAACCTTTTACAAACTTCATCAGATGACACACCTAGGACATCATGTTACACACAGCATGCAATCTTTTGTTCAATAAAGGTCATATTTCTATATAAAAACAGCATTTTACATCGGCACCTGACGTTGACTAACTATTTTTTCATAAAATGCGTCCCGGGAAACAGTGCTACAATTTTATAAATTACTATTCGAAAACGATTTTTTTTTTATATTGTCAATCTAAGATTTATAGATGAATATCTCTTGAAAACACCCGTCATAACAGATTTTAAATTAACTTTACAGGGTAATCACACTTTGAGATAAAAGGGGATGCGATACCCAGAAAATGAGCTAGAAAGCCTAGCTCGTCGCCATCTTGGAACAATCGCACATCACATCTGATCTTGTATAATATTGCCAATAATCCCTCACCTTTAGTTGTCTTCATCAGAAAGCACTTACCGGAATCCCAGGTCCACGACAAATGTATTTTCGGTCGAAAAAGTCCATCCTTTATGTTCCATTAGCTTGCTGTTGTTAGCGCGTCCTAAGGCTGTAACCAAATGTTGATCCGTGCGCGGCACTTGGCTAACGAAAAATGACTATTTTCCCTTCGTTAGGTTCGTTCAAACATGTCAAACATTGTATAACATTAATCTTCAGGGCCTGTTTCAACAAGAGAGCCAATCAGATTCGAGTGGGACGATTTCATTGTGTTTCAAAACGTTTCCAAAGGTGGGGGCAGACACGGCCGCCGACGTCACAATGCTGATGGCCCTCCTACTGTGACCAATTGCCACATCGTCTCCTGCACTGAGTTTCGACAGCAGAAGCTTCAAAACACTTTGTAAAGACTGGGGACATCTAGTGGATGCACTGGAAAGTGCTCAATTATCATTTTTTCACGTTGTGAATTACAGGGAAGGCTGTGAAGTCGAGTACACAATTCAGAATCCCACTTCCTGGTTCAATCGGTCTCGGGGTTTTGACTGCCATACGAGTTCTGTTATACTCACAGACACCATTCAAACAGTTTCAGAAACTTTAGGGTGTTTTCTATCCATATAAAATAAGTATATGCATGTCCTAGCTTCTGAGTTTGATTAGTAGGCCGTTGAAAATGGGAACTAATTTTTTCCAAAATGCGCTGTGGCGCCCCCAGTGGTAGGATATACGCAAGAGGTTAAACAATTTAAAGGCAATGCTACCAAATACTAATTGAGTGTATGTAAACTTTTCACCCACTGGGAATGTGATGAAAGAAATGAAAGCTGAAATAAATAATTTTCTCTACTATTATTCTGACATTTCATATTCTTAAAATAAGGTGGTGATCCTAACTGACCTAAGACAGGGAATTTTTACTCTGATTAAATGTCAGGAATTGTGAAAAACTTTTAATGTATTTGGCTAAGGTGTATGTAAACATCCGACTTCAACTCTATGTATTATATATATATATATATATATTATGTATATAATTTTAATTGCATGACACTGTAACGTCCATTGAAGTACAATAGACAAACATAGCTACTGTAGTACTTCAACACTGTGTGCTGGAAAACTTTGATAGAGCATGGGTGAAGTACACAGTGGCTAGTTTATTAGGTACACCAATTTAGTATTTTCCCATCCTCAATTTTCCAGTGTTGGTGATCACATGCCCACTGGAGCAACTTCTTCTTGTTTTTAGCTGATAGGAGTGGAACCCGGCGTGGTTGTCTGCTATAATAGCCCATCAGTGACAAGGACCGACGAGTTGTGCATTCCGAGATGCTGTTCTGAACACCACTGTTGCAATGCCCTGTTATTTGCCTGTTTGTGGCCCGCCTGTTAGTTTGCACGGTTCTTGCTATTCTCCTTCGACTTCTCATCAACGTGCTGTTTTCGCCGACAGGTCTGCTGCTGATGTTTTTTGTTTTGTTCTAGAATGTGTATTATTGTAGCGTCATCTTTATTGCAAAAATAAAGACAATACACAACTTTAAGCTACATAGTCATTTTACAGAGGTAATGAATTGTCCATTTGATAAAACAGGACCATGTTTGAAAAACAAGTGGTTACAGTATGTCAATATTACATAGGTAAGCTAACTGTTACAGAAATCAGGAATGCAGACAGACCCTATAGACCTCGATATCTATATGTGTGACTGTGTCAAACACACCACCGCCTGTTATGTTGGGTTCCTGCTGACGAAAAAAAGATGTTATGAAAAATGTTTAGCTTTCAATTACATGTATTGTTAAAATAAAGGTTTAAGGAATTACAGGCAGGTACCACATTACTACAGGACAATACAGCTCACTCAATCAAGCCTGATGGCGTTGTAAGTATAAAAACAAAGCTTGCTTTCATATAATAATAAGAAAAAGCTTGAAAATGGGGTAATGTCTTAGTGTGGGGTGGAAAGATTTTGTATGAGGTACAAATCATATTATTATGGGAGCATATGAATTAGGCTGTTTGAGAAGGTTTGAATCCTAAGCAACCTGCCTACACATTGTTGGAAATACAAATAGACTAACATAGCTACTGTAGTAGGTCAAAGCTGTGTGCTGGAAAACCTTGGTAGAGCATGGTTGAAGTACACATTTTGGTTCTCGTGAATTTCCTTTCTTTTTCGGGCTTCATGGTTGTTTTTTTATTATTTTATAAGATGGCTTTCATAAGACGTTCATGTTTTCTCTTGGAACAATTCTCTGTGGGAACCTGGGCAATGAACCATTTATATGTTCAAGAATATGTTCAATAAAGATAGGGACCTCTATTATTGAGTCCAATCACAGTCAATATTTGTTTGGTTAGCATGGTCCCTGGCCATCATCTAGTTTATTGTGTTTTTAATTGGAAATGTGTTACTATGTTTGATTGATTGCCAATATAGTTGAGTTTTAAATGTCCCAACACATTCACATGTAGGATCTTAATTTGAACCAGTTTTCTACAGCAGGAAAATAATCCTGCAGCAACAGGGAATGTGAATTATGATGTGGATTATAATTAATGGACATTTCTATGGGTTGATACATTTTTCGCAATGGAAAATAAAGTCTGAAATTTCTAAGTGGAAATTACAAACTTCAGAAGGCTTTTAAACCTCAAATACACTACATGTTCTCCTACAACAGGGTGATCAAATTAAGAACCTACATCTGTACAGAGTTCTTAGTCATAAATGTCATGAAACATTGCTTTAAAATGTATGATACTATGAGGTATTTAATGAAATAATAATGTAAGGCATTTAATTTAGTGGAATTTTCTACTATCATTTCATATTAATTTTACTGGGGTAAGACAAGAGTCAATGGAAAATCAGACAGATTTGTTTAGTGGTAATGTAAGTACGCCACTGGATTGAATGTCAAACTTTGTCAATGCGAAATAATGTTCTTACAGAGAACAGTAGTGGTTTAAAAGGTTATACTGTGTGGAACATATTTTGTTCTCTGAATAAGCAACCTACCCCCTCTTGTGGTCACTTTTGAAACAGCTATTTCTCTTCTCCATTATGAAGTCATCAATGTCCTCATGGGCGAACAGGATCTTCTTGGCTCCATGAAAATGTCAACTACGTATTTACCTCAATTATACTGAATGGAACATCTTTATGCAAAATTCAACCAAGTAAGGTTCGTTTTAAAATAATGGGATCAAAGCATCCGTGCTTGAAAATAACCACAACAAAAGTATTTTTACAGTTTAAACATGACGAATTCCAATGCCCTCAGTTTGTTCCTTAAAACAGTACTTTATGACTTGTTGTCACCTGGGATGAATGATATGATAATGTGTATTTTGGAGTTGCCTGTCCAGGCTCACCAGACCAGTTACATTGCCAGGCTGCGGCAGGGACATCCCACATCCTCAATACAATAATAGATTGGGACTCCTAGTCCTCCCTTTGTACCTTGGAATATGTAGTGAATAATACTACAGAAGAACAACTTTTTTTTCCTGCCATGGATGACCATTATCAGCCAGGGAACCTAAATATCTCACGTTAGAGGTTTATTCTAGAAGGGTATTTCTGGTGATCAGCCAGATGCAATCTGCCACTGCCACCTCCAGGGAAGGGGAGGGTACCCTTTAGCGAACGGCTCTTTTTGATCCGCTCTTTTTGGTGAAAGTTGGGAACCGAATTACATATGTGAAAGAGCCGTTCATTTGGCTCCCTAATTTGTATACTGTTACTATTGCTTTTTGAGATTTAGACATGGATTATCTGCAGATAAATTATAAAAGCATGATCTGAAGATGGTAATTCCTCATAGCAGGAACAAAATAGTGAGGAGAGAGCCACATTATGGTCCACACCAAATTAGATTTAGGCATCCAATGTTGGCCTACGCTGCCTCTGTAGCAGGTTGCTGGCAAGATAATAAGGACAGGTCATGCTTCCCTAAGCCAAATGACAAGTCACGACAGTTTTTCCAGCAAAGGCTACAGTAGGCTACTGCTAGAATGAAAACAGCATTTTTCCCCACACAATGTTTGAGATCTGACTGATAGTGTTGGTTTGGTTCTTCTCTGGTCTTCTTGCTCCCAGAACGACTTATATATATAAATGTACTTTACTGATTTATTTGTAATACTTGATGCTTTATCTGTGTCTGGGCAATACTAGCCTATTTCTGACTAATGTAACACTACTTAATTATATGGGTTAAAGGAAGTTGTTCTAGTCTATTCCAAAAGTCGAAATGTATAGCCTAACATTTTCATTCAACCGCAACAGTGTTTTTTGTCTTTTTTCTTATTAAAGTCTTCAGAAAAACTTTGAACGCTTGACTAGACACTAGAAGATTACAACATGCAACCTCCCTCGTTGACACAGGTCTCGCACTGAGTAGAGTTCGTAGATCTACCCGGGCTCGCTCTCGTTGATCTGGAGCTGTCCTTGGTGATGTACATCTCAATCCAATTAGCTTTCACCTCCGGGCTGTGTTGCAGCCAGCGGGTGGAGAAAAGCTCCCCCTTATTACTCGATCCTGTGCGTCTTGCCATACAGATAGCCCATGGTGCGCTCATCCGTTTATTTTTACATGTTCGATATCCGAGGACAACCTCTTTTATCATATCCCCATGGAGGGTGCCATTTGCAGTTTTACTACTGGTAGTAGTATTTTCTCACTACAAGGACGACATTTCTCTGTTTATTTCTAAATGTGACAAAGATAAAAATGTGGAAGACATCCTCTACTCCAGTTACAGACGGCTTGCGGTACTAGTCGGATGGGAGGGTAGCCTGATCACGGATAACCTGCCTCTTCAATTCTCTTCGAGGGAGAGGAGTTTGGTTTGAAAGATAAGAGTGATACAAAAAGGTAGGCCACGGATTGTTATTAGGCTATATTAGACTCCGTTTTTTTCTGAAATGTTCACTTTTCACTTCTTTTCTGAAATGTTGTTTAAAAATAATAATAATATCTAATCTTTTAGCCTATCTACTGCTCTATTATTTAGGTTGTGTAAAATGCAAAGACGTTCATAAAAGACTAAATGTGAAATAAATGATGTTTGATTACAGTGAAATACAGGATCAGTAAGGATCTGATTACTAGATAAGATGTTTGAAAAGTTCAGGTTACTGAATTGATATGGTATATTGGGTAGGATACCAAATCATAAATGGTTCCATTTGATCTTGAAATAGGTGTTCTGTTTATTACATAAGTAACCTTGGGGTGATAAAGTACAACTATGTGACCTCTATTAGAATTTACCCTAGGCTATAATAAAGTGCCTTATTATCAAGACCTATCAAGACAGAGTTGGGTAAAATTTACCCTCCAAGTGACACCCTCTAAATCTAGAGTAAGTTGGTTAAAACGAGTGCCCTAGAGTTTCCTGTATAAATAGCCTGGAGGCTATTATGAAGTCATGAACAGTAGCCTACACTGTGGAAACGGTTCTACGTGGAAACGGTTCTACATGGATCCCAAAATGGTTATACTTGGAAGCAAAAGGTTTCTACCATGAACCAACAAGGGTTCTTCAAAATTCTAGATAGCACATTTTTCTAAGAGTGTAGCTAAGTGTAATAGGCTACTGCAGTGAGATTTATGGTTAACTTAAGTCAACACAATTAAATCATAGGCCTATTGCCTTCAATGCATAGAGCACTCTTTATTTTATTTGATAAAGAATAACTTTTCAGGGTGGTTCTGCAATACCGTGAGCTCACATGACATTTATTTAATAGGCTATATTGTTCTTCAATCCTGGTCTTGGGGAACCACAGGGTGTGTAGGATATTGTTCCAGCCATGTAATAACACTAGCCTGGAAATCTAGACTGAGTCACGCTAAGGATAATAATTCAGTCTGGATTTTCATGCTATACTAACAGACCTGATTCAACTAGTCAAGGGCGTGTTGATTAGCTGATTAGTTGAGGCCTACTGGGCACAGCGAGCATGCACATCCTGTGGGTCCCCATGACCAGGCTTGATGAGCATTAGTTACTCAATTATGTCACTGCTTAGGTGTAGTCATTATAAACTGATCTGGATATTTTTAAATCACGTATTCAAAAATGATAATGCATTCTGATGCACATTTGTCCTCAACTAATGGTAAAATTAGTGTCCCTGTTTTTTCATTTTTTCTTTCAGTTGAAGCCATGGGGAAACCGGTTTGAAGTTTATCTCACATTCAAAGTTGTTGGGCCCAATCCTAATTGAAGGGTCAGTGGATTTGACCTGACCTAGCATAACACCTGAACTGTGACCATCATGGCGGAGAGAGCTAGCTTTGGGATCCCCAAAAGCAACTCACGTCCTGTAGGCTCACTCCCACCAGAGCCGATCGACATCATCCGTACTAAGTCTCGTTCCAGAAGAGTCCGCATCAATGTTGGGGGGCTGGTCCACGAGGTCCTATGGAGGACCCTGGACCGTCTCCCCAGGACCAGGCTGGGTAAACTCAGAGACTGCAATACCCACGAAACCTTAATGGAGATCTGTGACGATTACAGCTTGACTGATAATGAATACTTCTTCGATAGGCACCCAGGGGCGTTCTCCTCCATTCTGAACTTTTACAGAACAGGGAAGCTGCACATGATGGAGGAGATGTGCGCCCTGTCCTTCGGCCAGGAGCTCGACTACTGGGGTATAGATGAGATCTACCTGGAATCCTGCTGCCAGGCCAGGTACCACCAGAAGAAGGAGCAGATGAACGAGGAGTTGAGGAGGGAGGCCGAGTCTCTCAGAGAAAAGGACGGGGAGGAGCCGGAAGAAGGCTGCTGTCCAGACAAGAGACAGAAGCTGTGGGACCTCCTCGAGAAGCCTAGCTCTTCTCTTGCTGCTAAGGTAAGACCAAAGCGTTGACCTGGGTTGAGTTTAGGCCTACTGACTATGGGTCAGTCCAAATCCATCCCATCCCATGGTGTCATAGCTGCTGCAGGAATCTCTCTAATTTCATAATGTAGTCTTATAATTTATGATCTTGGTTGCAGTAAAGTAGGGGGGTACTGTAGGGGCTAGACCTCCTTAACCCGTTTTCAACTTCAGCTTAGCTGATGGCAAAACTCTGTATGAAGTGAATCTCAATATATCAGATATATGGAATTTGATCAATTAGTTTATTAACAGATCATGTGTCCCACATTGAATTTGTCTTTAGATATCTCTTTACTTCCAACTTTCAATCAAAACAGTAGAGGAGAATATTGTGCCACCAGCAGCTTAATCCTCTTTTAACCTATGAAGTAATCAGATAAGAAAGAACCCAGAAGATTATGGTTAATGTGTGCTCACTGCATACTGCTCTGTGTGTTGTACAGTTGATATGATACATTAAACAAATACAGTATATAAATAATATCACACATACTGTATATTGATGCACAGTATTTTGCACTCTTAACCAATACATGTATAATAAACAAAAATATATAAGGAAATCAGCCAATTTAAATGAATTCATTAGGCTCTAATCTATGGATTTCATATGACTGGGAGTACAGCTATGCATCTGTAAAAAGAAAAGGTAGGGGATGAAATAAAAAAAACAGTCAGTTTCTGGTGTGAGCACCATTTGCTTCATACAGCATGACACATCTCCTTCGCATAGAGTTGATCAGGCTGTTGATTGTGGCCTGTGGAATGTTGTCCCACTCCACTTCAGTGGCTGTGAGAAGTTTCTGGATATTGGCGGGAACTGGAAGACGCTGTCGTACATGTAGATCCAGACCATCCCAAACATGTTCCATGGGTGACATGTCTGGTGAGTATGCTGGGAACTAGGCCATTTTCAGCTTCCAGGAATTGTGTTCAGATCCTTCTGACATGGGGCAGTGAATTATCATACGGCAATGGGTCTCAGGATCTAGTCATGGTTTCGCTGTGTATTCAAATGGACATTGATAAAATGCAATTGTGTTTGCTGTCTGTAGCTTATGCCTGCCCATGCCATAACCCCACCGCCACCATGGGGGCACTCTGTTCACAACGTTGTCGTAAGCAAATCGCTTGGCCACACAACGCCATACACGTGGTCTCCAGTTGTGAGTCCGGTTGGATGTACTGCCAAATTCTCTAAAACCATGTTGGGGGAGGCTTATGGTAGAGAAATGAATAATAAATTCTCTGGCAACAGCTCTGGTTGTCATTCCTGTAGTCAGCATGCCAATTGCCCGCTCCCTCTGTGGTATTGTGTTGTGTGTCAAAACTGCACATTTTAGAGTGGCCTTTTATTGTCCCCAGCACAAGGTGTACCTGTGTAATGATCATGATGTTTAATCAGCATCTTGATATGCCACAGCTGTCAGGTGGATGGATTATATTGGCAAAGGAGAAATGCTAATTAACAGGGATGTAAACAAATGTGTGCACAACATTTGAGAGAAATTGGCTTTTTGTGCATATGGAAAAATTCTGGGATGTTTTATTTCATCTCATGAAACATGGGACCAACACTTTACATGTTGCGTTTATATTTTTGTTTAGTGTCGTTAATTTTAGTATATGCTGATCAGTTGATCATATGAACTCACCAAATGCCTGTAATGTAAGGTTAGGTATTATGGTTTGGTATTCATGTTCAAGTTAGTTATTGGATCTATGTCTCCAGGACTAAGGTCTTATATGAATCTGTCTAATGTGATAAAGTGTTAAATAATATTTTACAGACAGCAGCTTTATTTATTGTCTTGCATACACACTCCCAATGGTACACCATGTGTACTGTGCTTCCCAGAATTCAGTCCAAGAAAAGCAGTCAATTGACCCATTAGTAACGGTTTAATGTGCATGCTTTTATCTTTTTTTTTACTAGAGTGGGGAAGTGTAATGCATTGTATTCCCACAATTGCACATTTGTCCTCTCTATGGGCAAAATCTAAAGCATCTAATGGTTCAGTCCACTGCCAACCTCAAATGGTATAAACAGGAGGTTTTCTGAAGAACCATGCTGGAGTTTTAGGGAGACTAGATTTAGTTCTGCTAATAAACCCAAGTGATACAAGTAAGCGCAGTGTACAAGTTTTTCTTTTCTTTTAATAACATTTAGTCACCTAATTCGAGAGGAGGTGCTTGGTGTCTGTTAGGAGTTATAGCAGTAGGCCTAATAGGAAAAGGTTTTAGGAGGAGGTGCTGGAGGTGACAGATGGTGAGGGGAACCCACTGTTGACTCACACACTGGTCAGTCCCCATTATCCCGCTTCAGTAAACTGGCAGGACACTCAACAGACTGCACTGTGTTTGATGAACATTGGTTACACGTGTTATGTAGTGGTTGTCTAGGTTCTGCTCAGAGGGTTGGCATCAGTTCCTGATCCGATTCATCAGAGTGACATCACGGGTCGATCCTTGACTAGGCAAGGCAGTAATTGTACCAGTGGTCACATCATGTGACTTTAATATAGGTCTGCATGGAGAAGCATGGAGGAATGGAGACAGATGCTGAGTTGATTTTGTCAATCAGATGGGCAACTGCCGACTGGGCAATCCTATTAATTGAATTTTGTCCTTGTGCAATATTTGAGTCACTATGGACATCATGCAATTCAAGCTGACGGGCTCCAAAACCTGAAATATGTTCCACTTCACATACATGTACTGTATTTTTTTCAACTGTAACATTGAAACCTGACTACCCAGAGATTGGTGCAGTGCCATCAGACCACAGGTCTTTGTGAAATGAGCTTGGTGATTTGTAACGATTAAGTGAACAGTGAAGTAAGATAGGGCATCCCTTACCCCCCCAATGACAGACACTAAGCTCCTGTTGGCTTGTGGAAGGAAGCATGGGGGTAGCACTAACTAGCACATGGAGCTTAGGGAGTGCTTAAAGCACAGGGGTAATGCCAGGGTGTGTTGCCTCCTTTGGCCTGAGAAAGGACATGGAAAAGCATAAGGCACAGGGAAGGACACTGGCTGTGTGTGTCGCTAACTCGAGATATCGGAGGAGTGGCCATGGGGTATACCCAGCCTGTCACAACAGAGCAGTATGTTATGGTTGGCGCCCAGTCAGTTATATTTTGTGAGTCAGCACAATGACACAGCATCCACTCAGGGCTGTTGTCATTACATCACACACAACTGCTGACAGGAACCGAAAGGGGCCTTGCTTGATCAAATCAAATTACTACTCCAGAAGAAGTGTCATTCACAATTTTGTGAGGCTACTGTTCAATACTGTAAAATATTATTTCCAGTTTATTACCTATAGTACAGTATTTGATTTGGTATACCTATAGAATCAAAATGTTTTATTTTGAAATGATTGGAAACAACTTTCCAACGGGTCTCAAGATATTTTTGTGTGATTTTCCAATGATACAAACAAACATTGGAAACTTTAGCAAATGTGAATAACTCCTTGACACAGAGCATGTGTAACTTCCATGTGAGTATCAGCTGCTTACAGCCTGCTGTGTCCTGCCCATACTGTTCACCACCTCCTTAATTCTACACATCAGTCAGTTTTAACATACTTTTCTATGCCATGAAAGCCATCAGGTTCTCATACAGGTAGGCCTACTACATAATAGGGTGTGTCCCTAGTTTTGCTGAGGCCTGGTTGTGCGGCTCAGTACTGTAGGGAGTGATGGAAGTGAGACTTAATCTTCTTTGGGGGTTTGACCCAGGCTGCTTCTGCAAATAGACTGTTGTGAAGGCTGCACACAGTCTGGCTCACAGCGAGCTGGGTTTGCAATATGCCGACCAGCCCGGGCGGGGGTCACGTGTGCGGTAGAGCTGTTAAGCAATTACTGCAGTTGGGTTGGCTGCTGCTATAAGATTAACAAATGACGTAAAAGCAGTCTCCTCTCTTCATGATTAGTTCCTGTTCAGTACTTGTTGAATAGATACAGGTTGAGTGCCCACTGGTTAATTTGAGTTAATGACTGTGAGATAGTGCAGACGGCAGGAGCATGTCTCCTTACCACGCTCAATTTAATCTTGACGAATGATTAAAAAGCTTGAGTGAGATTAATTTGTCCCTTTGGCAAGTTAGACAGAATGCTTAGATAGCATAATCGTTTTTCCCTAATGTGTTGTCTTTTAAATTTGATTCTTTCACCTATTTATGCCAATTGACCTTCAACTGGAGCTGAATATGTCATAGGGTCATAGGGCATTGTTCTCAAATAGAGGTACAGGTTTTTCACCTGTAACTCATGTGGCTCTATTGTTGCAATCTGGACATGCACTGTAGCAGTACAGGGTTATTTTAGCCTTGACTAGATTGGAATTTTGTACATGGTGAAACTGTACCCCAAAGTTTTTGCTTGCACATGATTGTTTTGAACAGAAATCTATCTCCCACTGAGTGCTGTCTACCTCTCATTCTAAAATGAGAGACATATTTCAATACACCTCAATTAACACACTGGATAGAAAA